>NC_089249.1:67945183-68262547 GCF_963930625.1 Muntiacus reevesi
TTTCATGACTGCAATCACCATCTGCAGTGATTTTGGAGCCCTCCAAAATAAAGTCAGCCATTGTTTCCCCATCTATTTGCCATGAAGTGATGGGACCAGATGCCATGATCTTAGTTTTCTGAATGTTGAGCTTTAAGCCAAATTTTTCACTCTCCTCCTTCACTTTCATCAAGAGGCTTTTCAGTTCCTCTTCACTTTCTGCCATGAGGGTGGTGTCATCTGCATATCTGAGGTTATTTACATTTCTCCTGGCAATCTTGACTCTAGCCTGTGCCTCTCCCAGCCCAGCGTTTCTCATGATATACTCTGCATATAAGTTAAATAAGCAGGGTGACAATATACAGCCTTGACATACTCCTTTTCCTATTTGGAACCAGTCTGTTCTTCCATGTCCAGTTCTAACTGTTGCTTCCTGACCTGCATACAGGTTTCTCAAGAGGCAGGTCATGTGGTAGTCCCATCTCTTTCAGAGTTTTCCACAGTTTATTGTGATCCACACAGTCAAAGGCTTTGGCATAGTCAATAAAGCAGAAATAGATATTTTCCTGCAACTCTTTTGCTTTTTCAATGATCCAACGGATGTTGACAATTTGATCTCTGGTTCCTCTGCCTTTTCTAAAACCAGCTTGAACATCTGGAAGTTCACGGTTCACGTATTGCTGAAGCCTGGCTTGGAGAATTTAAAGCATCACTTTCCTAGCGTGTGAGATGAGTGCAATTGTGTGGTAGTTTGAGCATTCTTTGGCATTGCCTTTCTTTGCGATTGGAATGAAAACGGATCTTTTCCAGTCCTGTGGACACTGCTGAGTTTTCCAATTTGCTGACATATTGAATGCAGCACTTTCACAGCATCATCTTTTAGGACTTGAAATAACTCAACTGGAATTCCATTACCTCCACTAGCTTTGTTCATAGTGATGCTTCCTAAGGCCCACTTGACTTCACACTCCAGGATGTCTTACTCTAGGTTAGTGATCACACCATCGTGATTACCTGGGTCTTGAAGATCTTTTTTGTACAGTTCTTCTGAGTATTCTTGCCACCTCTTCTTAATATCTTCTGCTTCTGTTAGGTCCCTACAATTTCTGTCCTTTATTGAGCCCATCTTTGCATGGTATTCCCTTGATATCTCTAATTTTCTTGAGATCTCTAGTCTTTCCCATTCTATTGTTTTCCTCTATTTCTTTTCATTAATCACTGCAGAAGGCTTTCTTATCTCTCCTTGCTATTCTTTGGAATTCTGCATTCAAATGGGTATATCTTTCCTTTTCTCCTTTGCTTTTCACTTCCCTTGTTTTCACAGCTATTTGTAAGGCCTCCTCAGACAGCCATTTTGCTTTTCTGCATTTTTTTTCCCCTTGGCGACGGTCCTGATCCTTGTCTCCTGTACAATATCACAAAACTCCATCCATAGTTCATCAGGTACTCTGTCTATCAGATCTAGTCCATTAAACCTATTTCTCACTTCCAATTTAGGTCATATCTGAATGGTCTAGTGGTTTTCTCCACTTTCTTCAATTTAAGTCTGAATTTGGTTATAAGGAGTTCATGATCTGAGTCACAGTCAGCTTCCGGTCTTGTTTTTGCTGAGTGTATAGGGCTTCTCCATCTTTGGCTGCAAAGAATATAATCAATCTGATTTCAGTGTTGACCATGTGGTGATGTCCATGTGTAGAGTCTTGTCTTGTGTTGTTGGAGCAGGGTGTTTGCTATGACCAGTGCATTCTCTTGGCTAAACTCTATTAGCCTTTGCCTGCTTCTTTCTGTACTCCAAGGCCAAATTTGCCTGTTACTCCAGGTGTTTCTTGACTTCCTACTTTTGCATTCCAGTTCACATTACTACATATGAAATAGATAATGAATCAGGGCCTATTATATAGCTCAGAGCACTCTATTCAATATTCTGTAATAACCTGCATAGGAAAAGGGTCTAAAAAAAAGTGTGTGTGTATATATATATATATATATATATATATATATATATATATATATATGTATATATAACTGATTCACCTTGCTTTACATTTGCAACTAACACAACATTGCAAATCAGCTATCTTCCAAGACAAATTGAAAAAAGAAATAAAGCAGAACTGGTTTTTGAAGTTTACCCCTTGCCTTTAAAAAAATTATTTAATTGGCTGCACCAGGTCTTAGCTGAAGTATGCAGGATCTAGTTCCCTGAGCAGGGGATCAAACCTGGGTTCCCTGAACTGGGAGCATGGAGTCTTAACCTCTGGACCTTGAGAAAGAGCCCCACCCCCTGCCTTTTGATCTCTCTCCCACCTCACCCTCTTACCTCTAGATATTAGTGTTTCTAATACCCCATGACAGAGTTTCTTCAAGATTCCCTCCCCCATATAGCATGAAGTGGTTCAGGACTATTCTCTTCCTTGCACAAATTCCCTTTAACAATGAGACTTCCAAAATCATACTAGGTCTCTGAAAGAAATAAATGTGGTCACAGATTATCCAGTGCCCCTTAAGTTTCTCTGTAACTTTACCTGTACAGAACTGGCTTTTCTAACTTTGGCATTCCCCATGGATAAAGATAGAATTAAGATGGAATTTCAGAGCCTCAAGAGATATTATTAGCTGAATATTCCTAAGTGCTCCATAATATTAATAAAATGATCATTTTATAATCATTGTAGCATGTAACAGTTTGTACTTTTTCATTACAACAAGATTGCTTGCTAAAGTTGGGAATATAAAAAACCCACATTAATAATTAAACCAAAATGGGGGTAATTGCCCTTGCATGAGCAATTGCTAGTTTATTAAATTGCTTACTCTGCGAGTATTGTTCAGTGTTCAAACACTGAAGTAGCAATCATTAAGACTGCCAAAATTATAGCTCCTATTTATTTAGCACCTTATGCACAATCATATCAAATAAGCAAAACAAAATTGAATACTTTATAGAAATAAACTTTGACCTTGAGATCTCCAAATAGATTTCCTCCTTATTTCACTCTGCTCTTCTTATTGAAGCCAGATCATTATTGCATTGATAAAATTTGGGTTCTTATTGGTTTCCACTTTTAGCTCAAAGAAGTGTCATTTACAAACTTTAGTTGAATTTCAATGACAGAATGGAGAAATTTGAAAATCTACTATATTCCAAAGGAGGGCTTCCACCCAATGGTTTGGAGCTTAATAAGAAATGCAAAGTCTCCACCTGTGCTGCTGTTGTAACAGATCTCTTTCCCATCACTGCCATGGTTGAAATTTGCAGAAGGGAAAAAATACAAAGTAACAATGATCAGTCCAGTTCAGTTCAGTCGCTCAGTCCTGTCCAACTCTTTGCGACCCCATGAATTGCAGCACGCCAGGCCTCCCTGTCCATCACCAGTTCCCGGAGTTTACTCAAACTCATGCCCATAGAATCGGTGATGCCATCCAGCCATCTCATCCTCTGTCGTCCCCTTCCCCTGCCCCCAATCCCTCCCAGCATCAGGGTCTTTTCCAATGAGTCAACTCTTCGCATCAGCTGGCCAAAGTACTGGAGTTTCAGCTTCAGCATCAGTCCTTCCAATGAACACCCAGGACTGATCTCCTTTAGGATGGACTGTTTGGATCTCCTTGCAGTCCAAGGGACTCTCAAGAGTCTTCTCCAACACCACAGTTCAAAAGCATCAATTTTTCGGTGCTCAGCTTTTTTCACAGTTCAACTCTCACATCCATACATGACCACTAGAAAAACCATAGCCTTGACCAGATGAACCTTTGTTGGTAATGTCTCTGCTTTTTAATATGCTATCTAGGTTGGCCATAACTTTCATTCCAAGGAGTAAGCGTCTTTTAATTTCATGGCTGCAATCACCATCTGCAGTGATTTTGGAGCCCCCAAATTAAAGTCTGACACTGTTTCCACTGTCTCCCCATCTATTTGCCATGAAGTGATGGGACCAGATGCCATGATCTTAGTTTTCTGAATGTTGAGCTTTAAGCCAACTTTTTCACTCTCCTCCTTCACTTTCATCAAGAGGCTTTTCAGTTCCTCTTCACTTTCTGCCAGGCATATCTGAGGTTATTTACATTTCTCAAGAGGCTGGTCAGGTAATCTGGTATTCCCATCTCCTTCAGAATTTTCCACAGTTTATTGTGATCCACACAGTTGAAGACTTTGGCATAGTCAATAAAGCAGAAATAGATGTTTTTCTGGAACTCTCTTGCTTTTTTGATGATCCATTGAAAAGTAACAATGATAATGATGGAGAAAATAATGATGAGACTAGCAGACATCTTTACTGAATGTCTCTTTTTGTTCCAGGTATTTTGCATTAGTTTTTGTTCTTCTACAAAACTCCTGCAAAATGGGTTTTATTATTTCTATTTTGGGGATGGGGTACTTGAGACTCAATGAGGTGGTAAAACCTATCTCTGAGTCATACACCAACTTATACCTGGCTGAATCTGGATCCAGATAAAACTGTCTCAACGTTATACTGCCTCTCAACCACAAAAATTTGCATCACCTTTCCAGCACTGTCTGGATGCTATGATCATTTTCTCACTCCCCTTTCTGACATAGCAATGAAAAATTATCTCTCTGTAACAAAATATCTGGGATTCCCTTGTGACTCAGCTGGTAAAGAATTCGCCTGCAATGTGGGAGACCTGGATTCAATTCCTGGGTTGGGAAGATCCCCTGGAGAAGGAAAAGGCTACCCACTCCAGTATTCCAGCCTGATCTGGAGAATTCCATGGAGTATATAGTCCATGGGTCTCAAAGAGTCAGACATGACTGAGTGAATTTCATATCATATCATATCAAAATATTTATTAAAATTATCATAATAACAAGACACTTTTATGCTTATTATTTTTGTAGATTGTGACCCGTAAGATAGGTATTACTGTCACCGGTAAAACTGAAGTTCACGAAGTTTATGTAACTTGCTGAAGGCCACATAGCTGCTAAGTGACAGAGCGAATAATGTTTCTCGGATCTTCTATAACTCTGTGTATGCTTCTCACTGCACCACTGGCTCTCTCAAATGAATTTTTGGCTGGCAAATAACAGTTTGCAGATTCCTTTCATTATATTAATTTGAGGTTATTGGTGCTTCATGATAGGACTTTATTCTATATATGAATCTTATAAAGTTTTATTAGGATGTACCTAAAATTGATTCTTGTGATATTAAATTATGTCATTTAAGAAGTTTAACTGTTTCTTTCTAACAACAGATAAGCATAGCCCTCATGAGTGTCAACGAATATGTTTTGGAAAATAAATGTCGTGTTAGTAAGCAAAAATGTCGGCTTTGTCTGTGTAATGAAGGCATTAAGAATATCAGATGAATAAAATAGACACTCTTGATTCCTTCTCATTTCTTTTCTTTAGAGAATATAAGTGAAGATCCAATAGTTTTTTCTCTCTCTCTTCTTGGATTGTAGCCCAAGATCATTTAGTCGCTAAGAAATAGAGCTGTGATTTGAATCCAGGCCTCTGCCACTAAAGCCACTATTCCTATCCAGCATGTTATAAAACTGTCCTGAACTCTCTGATAAGTTAGCCCTTCAAGTTTCTTTCTTTTCTTTTTTTTT
Organism: Muntiacus reevesi; assembly: GCF_963930625.1. Classification (NCBI taxonomy): domain Eukaryota; kingdom Metazoa; phylum Chordata; class Mammalia; order Artiodactyla; family Cervidae; genus Muntiacus; species Muntiacus reevesi. Next base: position 67,950,740 of record NC_089249.1, read on the forward strand.
TTTTTTTTTCAACCACAACACTCTATGGACTTCTCTTTATTCTACTGTCCCAAACCACTTGATAAATATTGGTTCATATTTCACAATCCAGCTTCAATAAAACTTCATTTAGTCAACAACATTCACTAACCATATACTAGAGACTATGCTAATGTTGAGGAAAAGATTTGAAAGAAATATGTAACTTCTGGTCACAAAAGAAATAGTCTAAGGGTAAGACAGACAATTAAGCCAACAGTAATATGATAAATGGGACTTCCTTCAGATGATAAGGACCTGCCTGCAATGCAGGAGACCCGGGTTCAATCCCTGGGTTGGGAAGATCCCCTGGAGAAGGGAGTGGCTATCCATTCAAGTATTCTTGCCTGGAGAATTCCATGGAGAGAGGAGCCTGGTGGGCTACAGTCCATGGGGTGGCAAAGAGTCAGACACAACTGAACAACTAACACAAACACGATATGATAAGTAGCAAAGGGAAAGAAACCACAAACTGAAGATATCACCATTGCCGGAGGTTCCAAGTGATTAGATCAGGAAACCTTAAACCACAGAAATAACACCCACACCGATCAGATCCTCCAACATAGTCAAACTCGATATACCAAACATACTCTAAATTTCTAAAGTATTGGGAGCCCGGTGTGGGGTTATTTTAATGCACCACAGTCACACTGGCTGAATTTTATTGTGTCATTGGTGTAATCAGACTCCACGACACAGGTGAGTTACGTTTCTCTATATCTTTGTTTTCACTGTCTGCTGATCTCCACTGTGCATTTTCACTGCTCATAATGACAGAAGGGTCTCCCTCATGACTGAATTAGTTCGGATATTCATTACCTGGCAATCACACCTGACAACTCCTGAACCCCTGATCACCAGTGGAAACTCTTACCACTCTACTGTAAATGAGCTCCAGGAGGTCACTGCATGGACTTGATCATTACTCAGTATTGCTTCACCATCAACGTCTTCACAGTGAGAATCTCCATCACTTCATAGCCCTCTTCCCTTCCATTTCATAGACTTGTCACTGCTTAAGCCAGCCCTTAACTCTCTGTACCTCTAGACCCAATATCTTTTCTAGTCATAGGATATTGGACATGTGGCTTAAGCTTTTAGGCCCCCAGAGTCCTTATCTGTATAATAGGGATCTTACTACCACTTGAGGAGTCACTGTAAAAATTAGCTTAGATAACCTGTAAAAGTGCTTCTGAGTTCTTTCATCATTTGCTTTGTACTGCTTCTTTGACATTCCCCATAAACTGTTTTGTGGCAGGATAATCAATGTATATTTCACCTGTCTCCTTTTAGATTCTAAACCCAAGAAGAGGTACACCTAATCTCTGCCTCTTATGAAACTTGAAAATAATAGATGACAAACAGGTAAGCAATTGTAATGTTTTAATGAAGGAAATACAATTTTTCTGTGTCCTTAAATCAACCTTGATGTTCTGTTTTAGTATCTCTTTACCGCTTTACTGAGAGGATTGTTTTAATATGTTTAGTCAGATTAAGATAAGTTGTTCCTGAGCTTATCCCCTGATGCTCAGAACCCACTTCCCCCTGCATATCTCTGACTTAGTATCCAACAATAGCCTTTTAACAGTCAGAGTCAGAGCTGCAGATCCTGTGACTGACTTGGGGCTGGGGTTTCAATGAGACTGTTTTACAGCAACAGTGACCTTGATATGCTTTTTATTTTTTCATGAGATCTACCACCTGTCCTCATTTTCCTCCATACTGTCCCCAATTAGGGATATGAAGCCCCAGTCTGGGAGAAAGAGTGGCAGGGATGTGAAATTTTCCTTGCAGTTTTTTTTTTTTTTTTTTTTTTTAATGTGCATGGCTTCATTCCCTTTGGCCAGCTGGTTTAACATTTAATAAACAGTTATTGAGTACATGTTATTTGTTCTTTAGAACAATGGCCATTTAAGGAAAGCATTAGCTCATGAGATATAGTTGCTTCACAAAAAATATTTAGACTTGAGAAGGATTTCTGCCTTGTGTGTCTTCATTATTAAGTTAGTATCCAAGGCAGGGTAACATACCTACATTTTATGTAAGATTATGATTATTGAGACTGGGACATGAGAAAGCTGGGCACAATTATCTCTAAAATCTCTCCCACTTCTAAAAGACTTTCCAGTCCGCTGTTGGAATTAGGGATCACCTGTGAACTAAAGCATCCATTCCTAAGACTGAAATTTGTTTCAAGGAAGATTCACCCAGTTGCCTCTGGTTTGTGCAGTTACTGTGGACCTAAGGATGATTATTATGAAGAATGATAACCAAACATTATGATCATGTCTACGCGTGGTCAGTGAATCAAACCAAATTGGGAGTTTAGTCATGATTGATTTTCTTGGCATCCTGTGAGGTGATGACTGCTTTATAGGAGCAAATGAGTGGCTTTGTGCGTGGTGGCGCCACAGATTCCCAGCCAAACTGGTGACTGCATCTGCCACCTGGGGTTTTGATGGCAGGAAGCTGTGTCCTGGTGTCTGGCCAGCTGACTCAGCCATGGCCTGGACCCTGAGCCAATGACTGTCCCCAGAAGACAGTACCAAATCTCCTTTCAGCCCAGCCTGTGAGGGCCTTAGGAAAACCTGTGCCCCTCTGCATGTTCTGTGGCTTTCTAGCTGTATAGTCCTAGAACACATCATTTCCTTGCTCTTAGCCTCTATGTCCTTCACAGGGCTGTTGAGAGCATTCTCTGAAATTTAAAGCTCCTACACCATGGAGGAGGACTTCAGTAATGCTGTTTTCCTTTTGTCCCATCACCCTTTCCTCATCCATAGCTGTCATGCCCCTTGGCACAGCGGGCATCTGAAAGTTTAATTGCAGCAATTATTCACTGAGGCAAAAGCATCCTCTCGGCTCAATCCCACCCTCCACCTATCATGCTGTGCCCACACAGCTGAACCTGTTGGAAGAAAACACGCAGTCCCACAGCCTGACTTCAGACTCCCGGTCACTCAGCAGCAGTGGGCTGCAGGCTGCCTGGCAGACCCAGTCCATTTATTCTCCTGCTTTTCTCCATGACAACTTGATACCTCCCCTCTCTTCTCAAACCTCCATCATCTTCTCTCCAGTCTCCTGTTCCTATTCCAATGGGAAAACAGAGGCACTCAACAGATGACCCTCACAAATTCCCCCTCCCCACACCAGTGGATCTACTAGCACCTATGTTTATGATGCCACCTTAGTTTTTGTTTGTGTGGATGGACTCTCTTCATTGCATCCATAACCAGCTCTTCCCTTGGGCAAAAACTTCTATCCCTTCTCAGTGAGTCCCAATAAGTCTTCCTTTTTTCTTTTGCATCAATAATTTTTTTTCTTTTTGTTGGACCTTTCTCAACATAAACATGCTTTGGTTTCTCCTATCTAAAACCAAAAGCTGTCTTTCATGTTACTTCTCCCTTAGCTAGGGCACCAATTCTTGACTGAAAAATTCATTTAAAATCTTTGAAATGCAAAGCAAAACCACAATGAGGTATCACCTCAACACCAGTCAGAATGGCCATCATCAGGAAATCTACAGATAATAAACTCTGGAGAGGGTGTAGAGAAAAGGGAACCCTCTTATGTTGTTTGTGGAAATGTAAATTGGTAAAGTCATTATGGAAAACAGCATGAAGATTTCTTGAAAAAACTAAAAATAGATCTACCATATGACCCAGAAACTTCACTCTTGGGAATATATCAGGAAAAAAATGAAAAATCCTGTTCAGAGGATACATGTTCCCCAGTGTTCATAGTAACATCATTTACAATAGTCAAGACATGGTAAAAACCCAAGTGCCATCAACAGATAATTGGCTTAAGAAGATACACACACACACACACACACACACACACACACAATACACACATTTATATATATATATAATGCAATATTACATAATCATAAAAGAATGAAAGTGCCATTTGTAGTAACATGGATAGATCTAGGTATTATCATACTAAGTGAAATAAGTCAGATAGAGAAAGGCAAATATCATATGATATCACTTCTATGTGGAATCTAAAAAAAATAATATTAATGAATCTATATACAAAACAGAAACAGGCTTATAGATATAGGAAGCAAATTTAGGGTTATCAGAGGGGAGAGGGATGAGGGAAGGGAGAAATTCAGATTATGGGATTAGCAGATGCAAACTATTATACATAACATAGATAAGCAACAAGGATTTACTATATATCATGGGGAACTATATTAAAAATTTGTAATAGCCTCTAATGAAACATGATCTGAAAAAATATGTAACTAAATCACTATGCTATACAGATGAAACTAACATAATATTGTGAATTGACTATACCTCAATAAAAAAGATATGTCTCATCTTTTCTGTCTAATTTTTCCCCCATTCTCTCTTAAACTCACTACAGCCAAGATTTTGACTCCATCTTTGCCCCAAAGTAACTCTCTTCATGATTACCAATAATCTGTCACTGAATATAGTAGTTATTTTGTAGTCCTCATCTAACTGATCTATCAACAGCATTTAACACAGTGGATCATTTCCTTTTTGTAAAAATACTTTCTTCTTCACTTTATTTCTGGGTTCTTTGAATTTTCTCCAGCCTCACTGATCACTATTTTTTCTCTTTATTTGCATCTTCTCTATTCCTCAAACACTTAATTGCCCTTAATACAGCAACTTCATCTTTCCAGTTGCTGAGGTCAAATATTTTAGAGTCACTTGCAAGGCTTCTTTCTTTCACTCCCTGTATCTAATCTATCTGTAAATCCTGTTGGTCCTATCTACAAAATATTCAGAATCTGACTTCTCACCACTGCCTCCTACTTTCCCATTCAAGCCACCCTATTCTCTTCTCTGAATTGTTACATTCATCTCCTGACTGAATTTTCTGCTTATTCTTCTGTCTGTCTACCATCTAGTCTTATCAGAATAGCCAGAGGGAACTTATTAAACTGGATGACCAGATTGTCACATATAATGAACATCTCAGATTTTCTCAATATAATCTGATGGCTCCCACTTCATTCAAAGTAAAATCCAGAGTCCTTACAATGGCCTCAGCTAGTTGAGGTCATTGGCATCTTCCTGTTGTCATATCTAGTGGTGTGTCCTTGGTCCTCATCTTTATGTGTCATCAGCATTTGTCCAAATTGATCATTACCTTTAAAAAATGCTTTCCATACTTGGCTTTTGAAATACACATTTTCTTGGTTTACTGCTGACATAGGTAACTGGCAATTTAAAATCAGTTTTTGTTGTTCTATCCTTCTATTTTCTAGATGTTATGCTATATACCAGAGCTTGTATTGGAGTAATGTCTGTCCTCTCTCTCATTTTTTATTCCCATGGCTTTAAATATCATCTGTATACTGAAGCCTCTCAAGTTTATGCCTCTAACCCTGGGCTCTGGGTATGTCGATCATACTTCTATCATACTTTTGATTGTCGAAAAGTCATCTCAAACTTAGTATATATAAAAGACAATTTTTGAGTTTCAACTCTAAAATTGTGCCTTCTGCTCAGGTTTTTTTATTTTAGTAAATGATACCATTTTCTGTGGTTGCTTAGGTTAACGATCAGGAGAGATTTTTGTTTTCATCTTTTTCCCTCATTATAGCATTCCATTAATAAATACTATTGAGTCTATAGTTGAAATATATCCTACATTTGATATTGTTTAAATAAAACAATGATGAATGAATAGATGGATGAATGGATAGATAGATATGGACTTAATTTTTAACTTACTCTTCTGGAAATTGCTCCAAAAGAGCCCCTTAGAAATATAAAATGAAGGGACTTCTTTCTGGGATGTCCTACATTAATTTGGGAGGTTCTACTGCATATAGTGGGCATCCCAGGTGGTACTAGTGGTAAAGAACTTTCCTGCCAGTGCAGGAGATGCAGGAGATTTGGGTTCAATCCCTGGATGGGAAAGATTCGCTGGAGGAGGGCAAGACAATGCACTCCAGTATTCAAGCCTGGAGAATCCCATGGAGAGAGGAGCCTGGCGGCAAGCTATGGTCCACAGAGTCACAAAGAGCTGAACATGACTGAAGCAACTTAGCATGCATGCACACACTGTATACAGTAGATGCCCAACTAATATTCATTAATATCAGAAAAGAAGTATTATCAAGCTACAAATAGTGAATAGACAATCTAGCATAATTTCCCCTAAATGGTTCAAACATTTCACAAAACATGCTTACAAAAACCCCAGTTAATTTAGAGAAACAGCCATACTCATTTTATTTCTGGTGGAAACAAAACATTGAAAAGTAAAATAACTTGTGTAAAATTATGGCAACGGGTCACTTAGCTGTAACGGACAGGAATGGAAACAAATAGACCAGTTAGATGGCAGCTTTGCCAATATAGGGAAAATATAGGAACTTTTAACTTTAGTATAGATATGCTTGGAGTAAAGATGTCTACAAAGGAGATATCTGCAAAGAAATTATATTTTATCTTTTAGTTCTATTATTCAATTAGATATATGTTATCACAGGATGAATTATATAATACACTTACTGAACAGTCAAGTGTTGAAGAAGATGAAGGGGAATGATTCTATGAAGGCCTGTAAGACCTTCTAGAACTAGTTCTATGAAGACCTAGTAGAAGACCTTCTAGAAATAACACCCCAAAGAGATGTCCTTTTCACTATAGGGGACTGGAAGGCAAAAGTAGGAAGTCAAGAGATACCTGCAGTAACAGGCAAGTTTGGCCTTGGAGTACAAAAGTAAGCAGGACAAAGGCTAACAGAGTTTTGCCAAGAACTCATGGGTTGTGGCAAACACCCTCTTCCAACAACACAAGAGATGACGCTACACATGGACATCACCAGATGCTCAATACTGAAATCAGATTGATTATGTTCTTTGCAGCCAAAGATGGAGGAGCTTTATACTGTCAGCCAAAACAAGACCGGGAGCTGACTGTGGCTCAGATCACGAACTCCTTATTGTCAAATTCAGACTTAAGAAGAAAGTAGGGAAAACTACTAGACCATTAAGGCAGGCCCTAAATCAAATCCCTGATATTAGTTGAAATGAGAAGTAGATTCAAGAGATTATATCTGATATACAGAGTGCCTGAAGAACTATGGATAGACATTTATAACAATGTACAGGATGCAGTGATCAAAACTACCTCCAAGAAAAAGAAATGCAAAAAGGCAAAGTGATTGTCTGAGGAGGCCTTAAAAACAGCTGTGAATAGAAGAGAAGTGAGAAAAGGAAAGATACACCCGTTTGAATGCAGAGTTCCAAAGAATAGCAAGGAGAGATAAGAAAGCTCTCCTCAGTGATCAGTGCAAAGAAATAGAGGAAAAGAATAGAATGAGAAAGACTAGAGAACTCTTCAAGAAAATTAGAGATACCAAGGGAACATTTCATGCAAAGATGGGTGCAATAAAGGACAGAAATGGTATGGACCTAACAGAAGCAGAAGATATTAAGAAGAGGTGGCAAGAATATACAGAAGAACTGTACAAAAAAGATCTTCATGACTCAGATAATCATGATGGTATGATCTCTCACCTAGAGTCAGACATCCTGGGATAAAAAGTTAAGTGGGCCTTAGGAAGCATCACTGTGAACAAAGCTAGTGGAGGTTATGGAATTCCAGTTGAGCTATTACAAATCCTGAAGGATGATGCTGTGAAAGTGCTGCATTCAACATGCCACAAATTTGGAAAACTCAGCAGTGGCCACAAGACTGGAAGATGTCAGTTTTTGTTCCAATCCCAAAGAAAGACAATACCAAAGAATGCTCAAACTACTATACAATTGCACTCATCTCACATGCTAGTAAAGTAATGCTCAAAATTCCCCAAGCCAGGCTTCAACAGTATGTGAACTGAGAACATCCAGATGTTCAAGCTGGATTTAGAAAAGGCAGAGGAACCAGAGATCAAATTGCCAGCATCCATTGAATCATAGAAACAGCAAGAGAGGTCCAGAAAAATATCTAATTCTGCTTTATTGACTATGCCAAATGCTTGAGTGTGTGGATCACCACAAACTGTGGAAAATTCTCTAAGAGATGGGAATACCAGACCACGTGACCTGCCTCTTGAGAAACCTGTATGCAGATCAGGAAGCAACAGTTAGAACTGGACATGGAAAAACAGACTGGTTCCAAATAGGAAAAAGAGTATGTCAAGGCTGTATATTGTCATCCTGCTTATTTAACTTATATGCAGAGTACATCATGAGAAATGCTGGGCTGAAGGAAGCACAAGCTGGAATCAAAATTGCTGGGAGAAATATCAATAATCTAAGATATGCAGATGACACCACCCGTATGGCAGAAAGTGAAGAAGAACTAAAGAGCCTCATGATGAAAGTGAAAGAGGAGAGTGAAAAAGTCGGCTTAAAGCTCAACTTTCAGAAAACAAAGATCATGGCATCTGTTTCCATCACTTCATGGCAAGTATATGGGAAGTAATGAAACAGTGACAGACTTTATTTTTGTGCTCCAAAATAACTGCAGATGGTGACTGCAGCCATGAAATTAAAAGATGTTTGCTTCTTGGAAGAAAAACTCTGACCAAGCTAGACAGCATATTAAAATCAGAGACATTACTTTGGTTTATCAAAGGTCCGTTTAGACAAACCTATGGTTTTTCCAGTAGTCAAGTCTGGATGTGAGAGTTGGACTACAAAGAAAGCTGAGCGCCAAAGAATTGATGCTTTTGAACTGTGGTGTTGGAGAAGACTCTTGAGAGCCCCTTGGACAGCAAGATCTAACCAGTCCATCCTAAAGGAGACCAGTCCTAAATATTCATTGGAAGGACTGATGCTGAAGCTGAAACTCCAATACTTTTGCCACCTGATACAAGGAACTGACTCTTAGGAAAAGACCCTAATGCTGGGAAAGAGTCAAGGTGGGAGGAAAAGGGGACAACAGAGGATGAGATGGTTGGATGGCATCACTGACCTGATAGACATGAGTTTGAGTAAACTCTGGGAGTCAGTGTTATATAGGGAGGAGGCCTGGTGTGCTTCAGTCCATGGAGTTACTAAGAATTGGACACAACTGAGCAACTGAATTAAACTGAACTGACCATCAAGTTTGGAATTCATTCTTTTTCTATTATAAGGAATTAATGAGGGGAAGAGAAGATTTAAAAAGATGTAGTTTAAATACTATTTAAGCCTACTGCTTGTTGAAAATTGTATTGGAGATGCTTTGGGGAAAATCTGAGTTAAATAAATTTACCAGTTTCCTATGATAATCTCTAACATTGTTATATATACTGTGAAAGATGAAGAAGGAGATACAATATACAGCATTTCCCATAATAATCTGATCAGGGAATCTCTTTTCATTTGCACAGATTTATTTCTTGAGGCACATTTTTTTCTTTCTTTTCTTCTTCTTCTTTTTTTTTTTTTTGTGGAAGAGAATTTGGAAAATTGTCCATATAAGCAATTTCCCAAATGTCTACTCTTAATCTCTAACTCACTGCTTTTCTCCTTCTTTAATATAATTATCTTTATTTCAGTTCCATGTCATCTTGATATTATATGAAATTACTCTCTGATTCATTCCATAAGGCAATCTAACTTGAGAGTAGTATTAATTACAGGTCTTGGGAAAAGCAATATAATACATTCTTGATCATTATAAGTACTTTTTAATGTAGTTTTTCATAAGGACTATATTTGCATGGCTTTCTTCATAAGTGTTGACTCTTGGCAGCAGTCATTTTACATACACACATATATTTTAATATATATATATAATATCATTATATGTAATATAACAATATGATGTATATTATATTATTATATCTAATATACATATAATAAAAGGCACAGATATGTGTTCCATTCAATGGGATTTGATGACTGTATGCAGCCAAAATGAAGTATAAAGAATTTATATCTCCCTAGAAAATTCTCTTAGGCCCCTTTACCATCAATCCTTCCCACACTCCCATTGAGTATATTTTCTGATTTATTTTTAAGCTTATTCTTATATTTCCTATAGATTAAATAATTTAGATGGTACATTTTCATTTCTAACTTCTTTTTGTGCTTTATACAACTTGCTTTTGATACTCATCCATGTTATTCTATGTATTAGCTGCTTATTCCTTTGTATTTCAGAATAGTAATCCATTTTATGAATATATCACACTTTGTTTAACAATTTTCTTGTTGAAGAACATTTGGATTATTTGCAGTTTTTGTATTTGATGACTAATGTCGTCAGAAGCATTCTTAAACAGATCTTTTGGTTAGTCATTTCTCATGAGCAAATGTCTAAGAATGGAATTATTAATTAATAGGGCAGCTGTATATTTAAGTTTATAAGATGCTGCCAAATAACTTCCTGAAGTAATTTTATCACTTTACATTTCACTAAAAATATATGAGTCCCAACTTTCCAGCATATTTGCTGACATCTGTATTGTTGTTCTTTTAAACTTCAGCCATTTTAGTGAATGTGAAATCGTATCACCTTTTAAAGTTTACATTTCCCATATGATCCGAATTGAACAACTTCTCGTATTCTTATTGATACTTTAAAAATATTTTCTTTGGTGAAATGTCTTTGGTGAAATGTCTGTTCAGATCTTTTGCCCAGTTTTGTTGGTCTTTTGACTATTGATTTATAGGTGCTCTTTCTGTATGCTGGAAAAAGAATTCTTTATCACATATGTGTATTGCAAATATTTCCTCCCAGACTGTGGCTTGCCTTTTTATTTTCTTCCTGGTGTATTTTGATAAACAGAAATTCTAATTTCAGTGAAATCTAGTTTATCTATATTCCCTCATACAGTACTAGTCTTTTGTCCTCCATTGATTTATGTGGTGTTTCTGGTATCATATTGGCATTATGTGATTTTATTTCTCTGGCTTTAGACAGTTGTAAAATTCTGCTAGTAATCATTTTTACAGTTATTTATTTTAAATTGATTGATGATTGCTTTATAATATTGGTTTGATCTCTGCCATACATTAATATGAATTAGCCATATATGTACCTATATCCCTTCCGTCTTGAACCTCCTTCCTACCTCCCACCCTTTCCCACCCCTCTAGGTTGTCACAGAGCCCCAGGCTAATACTCATTTATTCTGCTGATAATCCCTAGCCTCTATTCTGAACCAGACTCTGTGCTAGTCTCTGGAAATAAAATGAAATCAACAGTCATTGTCCCACGTATTCCCCGTGTAACTCTCTGGCTGATTCATGTCAATGTATGACAAAACCCACTGAAATGTTGTGAAGTAATTAGCCTCCAACTAACAAAATAAAATTAAAAAAAAAAAAAAAAAAAAAAACAGTCATTTTCCCAATCCTTAGAGTTAGATTAGCTGGTTAGCTCAGTAATTGAAATCTAAAGTGCCTCAGACCTAGGGATTCATATATAATCTTACAAAACCAGAATTCCTTGATAAGGCTAACTTCAGTCAGTTCAGTTCAGTCGCTCAGTCATGTCCAACTCTTTGTGACCCCATGGACTGCTAACTTCAGGGTTTATTAATTCTGTGGTTCAATGGTGTCATGGAGTTTTTTTTCCTCTCTCTGCTCTGCCATCCTCATTCAGATTGCCTGTATCCTCAGGCTGTAAGCAAGGTGATTACTGCAGTTTAAGGTATTAAAATGAGACAGTGATGCCAAGAGGTGGGCAATAACTTGTTTTTACTTTTAGCTCTAGTTTTGGAGAGAGGATTTTAAAAATTCTCTTCCTAGAGTCACTTCAGTGGACTCACTCATGTCTCACTGAAAAAAATCACATTTGTTCCAGAACAAACATTGGCCAGGGGAGTGAGATTGCTCTTAGATCAACCAAATCCCCTTCTGGACCTGGCAGAGGCTACTTCTGCTGAGGCACATGGAAATTTGTGGAAAGGACCAGTCAGTCTCTCCCATCAGGAAGCTCCCATAAGTCTCTTATACTTATCCTTTAGAGGGCAGATATAGTGAAAACCAAAATTACAGAAAACTAATCAAACTGATGACAGGGACTACAGCCTTGTCTAATTCAATGAAACTATGAACCATGCCATGTATGGCCACTCAAGACAGATGGTACATGGTGGAGAGTTCTGACAAAATGTCACTGGAGACAGGAATGGCAAACCATTTCAGTATTCTTGCCTTGAAAACTTCATGAACAGTATTGAAAAGCAAAAGATATGACTCTGAAAGATGAACTTTCCAGATCAGTAGATGCCCAATATGCTACTGGAGAAGAGTGGAGAAATAACTCCAGAAAGAATGGAGATGGAGTCAAAATGAAAACAATACCCAGTGGTGGATGTGACTGGTGATGGAAGTAAAGTCCAATGCTGTAAGAACAATATTGCATAGGAACCTGGAATGCAAAGTTTGTGAATCAAGGTAAATTAGAAGTGGTCAAAGAAGAGATTGCAAGAGTGAACACTGACATTTTAAGAATCAGTGAACTAAAAGGAACCGGAATGGGTGGACTTTTTTCAGATGACCATTATACCTACTAGTGTGGGCAATAATAAATTTAAAAGAAATGGAGCAGCCCTAATAGTCAACAAAAGACTCCAAAACGCAGTCTTGGAGTACTTGGATGCAATCTCAAAAACGACAGAATGATCTCTGTTCATTTCCAAGGCAAACCATGCAATATCATGGGAATCCAAGTCTATGCCCAACCACTAATGTTGAAGAAGCTGAAGTTGAATGGTTCTATGAAGACCTACAAGACCTTCTAGTACTAACACCCCAAAAAGATGTCCTTTTCATCATAGGGGATTGGAATGCAAAAGTAGGAAGTCAAGAAATAACTGGACTAACAGGCAAGTTTGGCCTTAGAATGAAGCAGGGCAAAGGCTAATAGAGTTCTGCCAAAAGAATGCACTGGTTATAGCAAACACCCTCTTCCAACAACACAAGGGAATACTCTACACATGGACATCATCAGATGGTCAGCACTGAAATCAGATTGATTATATTCTTCACAGCCAAAGATGGAGAAGCCTTATACACTCAGCAAAAACAAGACTGGGAGCTGACTGTGGCTCATATCATGAACTTCTTATTGTCAAATTCAGACTTAAATTGAAGAAAGTAGAGAAAACCACTAGACCATTCAGGTATGACCTAAATCAAATCCCATACGATTACACAGTGGAAATGACAAATAGATTCAAGAGATTAGAATTGATAGACAGAGTGCCTGAAGAACTATGGACGGAAGTTCGTAACATTGTATAGGAGGCAGTGATCAAGACCATTCCCGAGAAAAAGAAATGCAAAAAGGCAAAATGGTTGTTTGAGGAAGCCTTACAAAGAGCTGAGAAAAGAAGAGAAGTGAAAGGCAAAGGAGGAAAGGAGAGATATACCCATCTAAATGCAGAGTTCCAAAGAATAGCAAAGAGAGATAAGAAAGTGATCAATGCAAAAAAAATAGAGGAAAACAATAGAATGGGAAGACTAGAGATCTCTTCAAGAAAATTAGAAATATCAAGGGGACATTTTATGCAAAGATGGGCTCAATAAAGGACAGAAATGGTAGGGACCTAACAGAAGCAGAAGATATTAAGAAGAGGTGGCAAGAATACACAGAAGAGCTATACAAAAGAGATTTTCATGACCCAGAAAACCACGGTGGTGTGATTACTCACCTAGAATCAGACATCCTGGAATATGAAGTTAAGTGGGCCTTAGGAAACATCACTATGAACAAAACTAGTGGATGTGATGGAATTCCAGTTGAGCTATTACAAATCCTAAAAGATGATGCTGTGAAAGTGCTTCACTCAATGTACCAGCAAATTTGAAGAGCTCAGCAGCGGGCACAAGACTGGAAAAGGTCAGTTTTAATTTCAGTCCCAAAGAAAGGCAATGCCAAAGAATGCTCAAACTACCGCACAATTGCACTCATTTCACATGCTAGGAAAGTAATGCTCAAAATATTCCAAGCCAGGCTTCAACAGTATGTGAACTGAGAACATCCAGATGTTCAAGCTGGATTTAGAAAAGGCAGAGGAACCAGAGATCAAATTCAAAACATCCGTTGGATCATCGAAAAAGCAAGAGAGTTCCAGAAAAACATCTACTTCCTCTTTACTGACTATGCCAAAGCCTTTACTCTGTGGATCACAACAAACTGTGGAAAATTCTATAAGAGATTAGAATATCAGACCACCTTACCTGCCTCCTGAGAAATGTGTATGCAATTCAAGAAACAGCAGTTAGAACCGGGCATGGACAAATGACAGGTTCCAAATTGGGAAAGGAGTATGTCAAGGCTGTATATTTTCACCCTGCTTATTTAATTTATATGCGGAGTACATCATGTGAAGTACAAGCTGGAATCAAAGTTGCTTGGAGAAATATCAATAACCTCAGATATGCAGATGACACCACCCCTATGGCAGAAAGTGAAGAACTAAAGAGCCTCTTGATGAAAGTGAGAGGAAAGTGAAAATGCTGGCCTAAAACTGAACAGTCATAAAACAAAGACCATGGCATCCAGTCCCATCACTTCATGTCAAATAGATGGATCCAATGGAATCAGTGACAAACTTTATTTTCTTGGGTTCCAAAATCACTGCAGATTGTGGCAGAAGGTCTCAGAAGAAACAGAGTTTCACAGGTAGAAATGGATTTGGCTAACATATCAGCCAAATAAAGGGTAAAGAAAAGACTCAGAAAGAAAGTAAAAATTGATGAAACCAAATTCAGGAGTATATATGTGAGCTCTTCAGTTCATCTTAAAGGAGATCAGTCCTGGGTGTTCATTGGAGGGACTGATGCTGAAGCTGAAACTCCAATACTTTGGCCACCTAATGTGAAGAACTGACTCATTGGAAAAGACGCTGATGCTGGGAAAGATTGAGGGCAGGAGGAGAAGGTGACGACAGAAGATGAGATGGTTAGATGGCATCACTGACACAATGGACATGGGTTTGGGTAAACTCCGGGGGTTGGTAGTGGACAGGGAGGCCTGATGTGCTGCGGTTCATGGGGTTGCAAAGAGTCGGACAGGACTGAGCGACTGAACTGAACTGAACCTGTAGAAAGAAGTGTGAGTTTTCAAATGTTAACAAAAGAAGCAGCTCTCCAGTTAATGTGAAGAAGAGAACAGCAAAGAATGAAATGAAATTCATGGTTCATTTTAAGAAATGTTGAGTCTGGTCAGAGCAGTAGAAATGGTTAATCTTTTTTTACTCAAATCCCTGATAGTTATTAATAACTTGTCACAATGGGAGAGAAATGCTATGGGAAAAAAAAAAAAAAAACTGTGATGAATTCTCAGAAATATGGTCAAAATAAGCATAAGAGAATAGAATGTAAACAGAACATTTTTTGTGCACATAGGAAAAACATATTTATGTGAAAGGAATTTGTTGCAGTTATAGGGGTTTGCTCTCCCTTTTCTGTTCTTTTTTTTTTTTTAAACACTTCCAGCATTTTAACTGCTCCTCCAAAAGAAACTAAATCTGGAAAAATGATACTTAGCTGGGATCAACTCATATAGATGACTTGATTTTAGTTAATTTGCTTCACAGAATGTTAAACTCAAAGAAATTATACGTGCTTCGATTAACAGCTTTTTAGTTGTAAGTCATCAAATCCAATTCAAGTTAGTCTAAGCAGGAAAGGTGAATTGACTAAATGAATGCAGCACATGCACGCAATTTGAAGGACGGATTAGAGCAGGAACTCATGGAAGGTGCTGGAAAAAAGACACTGAAAGCAATCAGGATTTTCTCTCTCTGTCTGCCTTGTCTCTGCTCCTTTCTACGTTCTGCTCCTTCTCTTCCACTTCACAGACCTTTTCTGCTTCTCACTCCAGGGCCAGGCAGAGTTCCCCTCATCTTCCTGCTCCAACTCCAGTTCTGCAGCTAATATCCCTCCATCTTGGGAGATAATTCCAAGCTGAAGTACATTCGGCTATTCTCTATTCTGAATTACAAGAAGAGAAAATGCAAGGGTGCAGACTGGCCCAGCATAGCCTGTAAGACCTTGAAAGACGTGGCCCTTCCTGAGGCTCCAACTTTGCATCATGTCCCCCTCTGATTCATTCATTAACCCACTGGCCCATGGCAAGCTTTCTCTCTCCCCAGACACTTTGCTGTTGCTACTGCCTTTGGCAAGAATAATGCTCTTCTGGATATGGACAGGGTTGGCTTCTTCTCAGTCACTTTTCTCCTTAGACGTCAATGCCTCCTAAAGGCCTGCCTTGAACACTCTACCTTAAATGGGAATTCCTTGCCCATTCACTCTATTTATTCTCTATCATAGAACTTGATTAATTTAAATTTAAAAAAATTCCAGTCATTTCCTTTCTGCTTCTACACTTGGGTCATATCCATCTCCCCTAATTAAGTATGAGGAAGAGACCATGAACATGAGTCGTTGCTGATCCATTACTGATTTTCCCTGCCTAGATTACTAAAAATTCCACAAATTTTTTTTTTTAATTCAACAGTTTTTCAAGGTCAGTCTCTGTCATGTCTGATTCTTTGCAATACCATGGACTGCAACATGACAGGCCTCTCTGTCCATCACAAACTCCTAGAGTTTGCTCAAAGTCATGGCCATTGAGTTGGTGATGCCATCCAACCGTCTCATCCTCTGTCGTCCCCTTCTTCTCCTACCTTGGTTTTCTAGCATTTTCCAGTCTTTCCCAGCATCAGGGTCTTTTACAATGAGTTAGATAGGTTAGAATCCTCTGATCTGCTGGAAATTTTTGACTGTTTTGACCTGGATAGACTTGCTTCCTCTGATATCTTCTTGTTCATATAATCAGATTTACAGATTTTTTTAAAAAGTAATTAATTTATTTTAATTGGAGGTTAATTACTTTACAATCAGTTTAGTTCAGTCGCTCAGTCGTGTCCGACTGAAGTTTCAGCTTCAGCATCAATCCTTCCAATGAACACCCAGGACTGATCTCCTTTAGGATGGACTGGGTGGATCTCCTTGCAGTCCAAGGGACTCTCAAGAGTCTTCTTCAACACCACAGATCAAAAGCATCAATTCCTCGGCACTCAGCTTTCTTTATAGTCTAACTCTTACATCCATACACGACTACTGGAAAAACCATAGCCATAACTAAATGGACCTTTGTTGGCAAAGTAATGTCTCTGCTTTTTAATATGCTGTCTAGGTTGGTCATAACTTTCCTTCCATTGAATGAGCATCTGCTAATTTCATGGCTCCAGTCACCATCTGCAGTGATTTTGGAGCCCCCAAAATAAAGTTTGCCACTGATTCCACTGTTTCCCCATCTATTTGCCATGAAGTGATGGGACCAGATGCCATAATCTTAGTTTTCTGAATGTTGAGCTTTAAGACAACTTTTTCACTCTCCTCTTTCATTTTCATCAAGAGGCCCTTTAGTTCTTCTTCACTTTCTGCCATAAGCATGGTGTCATCTGTATATCTGAGGTTATTGATATTTCTCCTGGCAATCTCGATTCCAGCTTGTGCTTCTTCCAGCCCAGTGTTTCTCATGATGTACTCTGCATATAAGGTTCCATGTGCACTTGAGAAAAAGGTGAAATTCATTGTTTTCTGGTGAAGTGTCCTATAGATATCAATTAGGTCTAACTTATCCATTGTATCTTTTAAAGTTTGTGTTTCCCTGCTAATTTTCTGTTTAGTTGGTCTATCCATAGGTGTAAGTGGGGCTATTAAAGTCTCCCACTATTATTGTGTTACTGTTGATTTCCCCTTTCATACTTGTTAGCATTTGCCTTACATATTGCAGTGAAGTCCTATGTTGGGTACATGTATATTTATAATTGTTTATCTTATTCTTGGATTGATCTTTTGATCATTATGTAGTGTCCTTCTTTGTCTCTTTTCATGGCCTTTATTTCAAAGTCTGTTTTATCTGATATGAGTATTGCTATTCCTGCTTTCTTTTGGTCTCAGAATTTTGATGCAGCCATTCTCTCCCTCTCTTTTTTCCTTTTGCATATATGCACATCTGTCTTCTCAGTAAGATTATCAATTTTAGAAAACAGGATCTCAGTTTTACAGGAGTCAGTTTTACTTCATAAAACAATAAAGCCAAATACTTTGGTTGAATAAGATAAAGGTTTATTACTCGCTAATGTAAAAGAAATCTGGAGCTGTAGTTTCAGAATGGCATGGAGATTACGCCGTCATTAGAGACCCCAGGCTCCTTGCTTTCTTTTGTTTTATGATCCTTAATATGTAACTTTTCAATCAATTTTGATAGCTTAAGGCACCTCTTTGTAGGCAACCTTGACAGGTGGGAAAACTGTACTCTGGGATGTTGTATCTACTCTTACATGTTGTATGCTCCATATTCTGTTGAATAGTGCCCCTCCTTCAATTTCTGTTTATTTACCAACTGTAAATGTTGACTTTATTTGAAAGTAGGGTCTTTGTCCCTATCATGGGTGTGAGCCTTGTCATGGTGAAAGGATGTATGAAGCTGTGAGACATGCAATGCAGGGCCAACCAAGATGAATGGGTCATAGTGAAGAGTTTTCACAGAATGTGACCCACTGGAGCAGGAAATGGTGACCCACTCTAAATCCTTGCCTGGAGAACACCATGAACAGTATGGAAAGGCAAAAAGATATGAACACTGGTGGGTGAGCTCCCCAGGTTGGAAAGTGTGCAATATGCTACTGGGAATGAACAGAAAGCAATTACTAATAGCTCCAGCAGGAATAAAATGACTGGGCTAAAGCAGAAATGATGCTCAGTTGTGGATATGTCTGGTGGTGAAAGTAAAATCCAATGCTATAAAGAGCAATATTGCATAGGAACCTGGAATGTTAGGTCTATGAATCAAGGTAAATTAGACATGGTCAAGCAGGAAATTGTGGTTTTCAGTCTGTCTGCCTCTGATGGAGAAGGAGAAGAGGCTTATGGAAGTTTCCTGATGGGAGAGACTGAGACTCAACATTCAGAAAACTAAGATCATGGCATCTGGTCCCATCACTTCATGGCAAATAGATGGGGAAACAGTGGAAAGAGTGAGAGAGTTTACTTTTGGGGGCTCCAAAATCACTGCAGATGTTATCTGCACCCATAAAATTAAAAGATGCTTACTCCTTGGAAGAAAAGTTATGACCAAGCTAGACAGCATATTGGAAAGCAGAGACATTACTTTGCCAACAAAGATTCATTTAGTCAAATCTATGGTTTTCCCAGTAGTCTTGTATAGATGTGAGAGTTGGACTATTAAGAAAGCTGAGCACTGAAGAATTGATGCTTTTAATCTGTCCTGTTGAAGAAGACTCTTGAGAGTCCCTTGGACTGCAAGGAGATCCAACCAGTCCATCCTAAAAAATCAGTCCTGAATATTCATTGGAAGGAGTGGCACTGAAGCTGAAACTTCAATACTTTGGCTACCTGATGAGAAAAACTGACTTGTTGGGAAAGACCCTGATGCTGGGAAAGATTCAAGATGGGAGGAGAAGGGGACAATAGAGGATGAGATGGTTGGATAGCATCACCGACTTGACAGAGAAGAGTTTGAGTAAACTTTGGGAGTTGGTGATGGACAGGGAGATCTGGTGTGTTGCAGCCCATGGCATTGCAACGAGTCAGACATGACTGAGCCACTGAACTCAATTCAACTCAATCAGAAGAAGGCAAGAGTGAATATCAACATCTTAGGAATCAGTGAATTAAAATGTATGGGATTTCTTCTAAGAATCCCTTAGAAGAAATGAAGTAGCCCTCATGGTAAAAAAAAAAAAAAAAAAAAAAAAAGTCCAAAATACAGTACTTGGGTGCAATCTCAAAAATGACAGAATAATCTCTGTTCATTTCCAAGGCAAAGCATTCAACATCAAAGTAATCCAAGCCTATGCTCCAACCACAATGCCATGGAAACTGAAGTTGAACAGTTCTATGAAGACCTACAAGATCTTTTAGAACTAACACCAAAAAAGATGTCCTTTGCATCATAGAAGATTAAATTGTAAAAATGGAAAGTCAAGAGACCCCCCCAGAGTGACAGGCAAGTTTGGCCTTGGAGTACAAAATGAAGCAGGGCAACAGAGTCTTGTCAAAAGAACACACCGGTCGTAAAAAACACCCTTTCCTGATAACACAAGAGTTGACTCTACATGTGGACATCACCAAATTGTCAATACTGAAATCAGATTGATTATATTCTTTGCAGCTGAAGATGGAGAAACTCAATACAGTCAGCCAAAACAAGACCTGGAGATGACTGTGGCTCAGATCATGAGCTTCTTATTGCAAAATTCAGGCTTAAATAGAATAAAGTAGGAAAAGTCACTAGACCATTCAGGTATGACCTAAATCAAATCCCTTATAATTATACAGTGGAAGAGACAAATAGATTCAAGAGATTAGATCTGGTAGACAGAGTACCTGAACAACTATGGGTGGAGGTTCACTACATTATACAGGAGAAATATATATGAAAATATACAGGAAAGTATACATATATTCTTTTTCCCAAAGGAAAAAATAAAAGGAGGCAAAGTGGTTGTCTGAGGAGGCTTTACAAATATCTGAGAAAAGGAGAAAATTGAAAGGCAAGGGAGAAAGGTGAAAGATATACCCAACTGAATGTGGAGTTCCAGAGAATAGCAAGGAGACATAAGAAAACATTCTCATGTGAACAATGCAAAGAAATAGAGGAAAACAATAGAATGGGAAAGACTAGAGATTTCTTCAAGAAAATTGAAGATATCAAGTGAATATTTCAAGCAAGGATAGACACAATAAAGGACAGAACCATTAAGGGCCTAACAGAAACAAAAGATACTAAGAAGAAGTGGCACAAATACGCAGGAGAACTACCCAAAAAAGGCCTTAATAATCTAGATAATTACAATGTTGTGGTCACTCACCTTGAGCCAGATACCTTAAGTGTGAGGTTAGGTGGGCCTTAGGAAGCAGTACTACAAGCAAAGCTAGTGGAGGTGACAAAATTCCTGCTGAGTGGTTTAAAGTCCCCAAAATGATGCTGCAGAAGAGTTGCATTTAATATATTAGCAAATTTGAAAAACTCAGCTGTGGCCACAGAACTGGAAAGGGTCAATTTCCATTTCAATCTCAAAGAAGAGCAATGCCAAAGAATGTTCAAACTACCATACAATACCGCTCATTTTGCAATCTAGCAAGATTATGCTCAAAGTCCTTCAAGGTATGCTGCAGCAAGTTGTGAATTCAGAACTTTCAGATGTATGAGCTAGGTTTTGAAGAGGAAGAAGAACTAGAGATCAAATTGCCAACTTTCATTGGATCATGGAGAAAGCAAGGGAGTTTCAGACAAATAGCTGCTTCTGCTTCAATGACTATGCTAAAGCCTTTGACTGTGTGGAGCGCAACAAACTGTGGAAAAATTCTAAAAGAGATAGGAATACCAGGACAGCTTACCTGCCTCCTGAGAAATCTGTATGCAGGTCAAGAAGCAACAGTTAAGAAGGAAGAAATGAAGAACCCCAGCGTTAGTAGAAGGAAAGAAATCTTAAAAATTAGGGCAGAAATAAATGCAAAAGCAACTAAAGAGACCATAGCAAAAATCAACAAAGCTAAAAGCTGGTTTTTTGAAAAAATAAACAAAATTGACAAACTGTTAGCAAGACTCATTAAGAAACAAATGGAGAAGAACCAAATTAGCAAAATTAGAAATGAAAATGGAGAGATCACAACAGACAACACCAAAATACAAAGGATTATAAGAGACTACCACCAGCAGCTCTATGCCAATAAAATGGACAGCTTGGAAGAAATGGACAAATTCCTAGAAAAGTATAACTTTCCAAAACTGAACCAGAAAGAAATAGAAGATCTTAACAGAGCCATCACAAGCAAGGAAATAGAAACTGTAATCAGAAATCTTCCAGCAAACAAAAGCCCAGGACCAGATGGCTTGACAGCTGAAATCTACCAAAAATTTAGAGAAGAGCTAACACCTATCTTACTCAAACTCTTCCATAAAATTGCAGAAGGTAAACTTCCAAACTCATTCTATGAGGCCACCATCACTCTAATTCAAAAACCAGACAAAGATGCCACAAAAAAGAAAACTATAGGCCAATATCACTGATGAACATAGATACAAAAATCCTTAACAAAATTCTAGCAAACAGAATCCAACAACACATTAAAAAAATCATACATCATGATCAAGTAGGCTTTATCCCAGGAATGCAAGGATTCTTCAATATCCATAAATCAATCAATGTAATACACCACTTTTACAAATTGGAAGATAAAAACCATATGATTATCTCAATAGATGCAGAAAACGCCTTTGACAAAATTCAGCATCCTTTTATGATTAAAACTCTCCAGAAAGCAGGAATAGAAGGAACATACCTCAACATTATTAAAGCTATATATGACAAACCCACAGCAAGCATCACCCTCAATGGTGAAAAATTGAAAGCATTTCCCCTGAAATCAGGAACAAGACAAGGGTGCCCCCTCTCACCACTACTATTCAACATAGTTTTGGAAGTTTTGGCCACAGCAATCAGAGCAGAAAAGAAGTAAAAGGGATCCAGATAGGAAAAGAAGAAGTGAAACTCTCGCTGTTTGCAGATGACATAATCCTCTACATAGAAAACCCTAAAGACTCTACCAGAAAATTACTAGAGCTAATCAATGGACATAGTAAAGTTGCAGGATATAAAATTAACACACAGAAATCCCTTGCATTCCTATACACTAAGGAAGAGAAAACAGAAAGAGACATTAAGGAAACAATACCATTCACCACTGCAACAAAAAGAATAAAATACTTAGCAGTATATCTACCTAAAGAAACAAAAGACCTATACATAGAAAACTATAAAACACTGATGAAAGTAATCAAAGAGGACACAGACAGATGGAGAAATATACCGTGTTCATAGATTGGAAGAATCAATATTGTCAAAATGGCTATACTACCCAAAGCAATCTATAGATTCAATGCAATCCCTATCAAGCTACCAACGGTATTTTTCACAGAACTAGAACAAATAATTTCACAATTTGTATGGAAATACAAAAAACCTCAAAAAGCCAAAGTAATCTCGAGAAAGAAGAATGGAACTGGAGGAATCAACCTGCCTGACTCCAGACTCTACTACAAAGCCACAGTCATCAAGACAGTATGGTACTGGCACAAAGACAGAAATATAGATCAATGGAACAGAATAGAAAGCCCAGAGATAAATCCACGAATCTATGGACACCTTATCTTTGACAAAGGAGGCAAGAATATACAATGGAAAAAAGACAACCTCTTTAACAAGTGGTGCTGGGAAAACTGGTCAACCACTTGTAAAAGAATGAAACTAGAACACTTTCTAACACCATACACAAAAATAAACTCAAAATGGATTAAAGATCTAAATGTAAGACCAGAAACTATAAAACTCCTAGAGGAGAACATAGGCAAAACACTCTCCAACATAAATCACAGCAGGATCCTCTATGACCCACCTCCCAGAATACTGGAAATAAAAGCAAAACTAAACAAATGGGACTTAATGAAACTTAAAAGCTTTTGCACAACAAAGGAAACTATAAGTAAGGTGAAAAGACAACCTTCAGAATGGGAGAAAATAATAGCAAATGAAGCAACAGACAAATGATTAATCTCAACAGTATACAAGCAACTCCTGCAGCTTAATTCCAGAAAAATAAATGACCCAATCAAAAAATGGGCCAAAGAACTAAACAGACATTTCTCCGAAGAAGACATACAGATGGCTAACAAACACATGAATAGATGCTCAACATCACTCATTATCAGAGAAATGCAAATCAAAAGTACAATGAGGTACCATTACACGCCAGTCAGGATGGCTGCTATCCAAAAATCTACAAACAATAAATGCTGGAGAGGGTGTGGAGAAAAGGGAACCCTCTTACACTGTTGGTGGGAATGCAAACTAGTACAGCCACTATGGAGAACAGTGTGGAGATTTCTTAAAAAACTGGAAATAGAACTGCCATATGACCCAGCAATCCCACTTCTGGGCATACACACCGAGGAAAGCAGATCTGAAAGAGACATGTGCACCCCAATGTTCATCGCAGGACTTTTTTTTTAATTTTAATTTTTCTTATTAGTTGGAGGTTAATTACTTCACAACATTTCAGTGGGTTTTGTCATACATTGACATGAATCAGCCATGGAGTTACAAGTATTCCCCATCCCGATCCCCCCTCCCACCTCCCTCTCCACCCGATTCCTCTGGGTCTTCCCAGTGCCCGAGTACTTGTCTCATGCATCCCACCTGGGCTGGTGATCTGTCTCACCATAGATAATATACATGCAGCATTGTTTATAATAGCCAGGACGTGGAAGCAACCTAGATGTCCATCAGCAGATGAATGGATAAGGAAGCTGTGGTACATATACACCATGGAATATTATTCAGCCATTAAAAAGAATTCATTTGAATCAGCTCTAATGAGATGGATGAAACTGGAGCCCATTATACAGAGTGAAGTAAGTCAGAAAAATAAAGACCAATACAGTGTACTAACGCAGATATATGGAATTTAGAAAGATGGTAACGATAACCCTATATGCAAAACAGAAAAAGAGACACAGATATACAGAACAGAATTTTGGACTCTGTGGGAGAAGGCGAGGGTGGGATATTTCAAGAGAACAGCATCGAAACATGTATAGTATTTATGGTGAAACAGATCACCAGCCCAGTCTGGATGCATGAGACAAGTGCTCAGGCCTGGTGCACTGGGAAGACCCAGAGGAATCAGGTGGAGAGTGATGTGGGAGTAGGCATCGGGATGGGGAATACTTGTAAATCCATGGCTGATTCATGTCAATGTATGACAAAAACCACTACAATATTGTAAAGTAATTAGCCTCCAACTAATAAAAATAAATGGGAAAAAAATAAAATAGACCCATGATTGCATGTAAAAAGAAAAAAAAAAACAAAACAAAAAACAAGCAACAGTTAGAACCAGATATGAAACAACTGACTGGTTCCAAATCGGGAAATGAGTAGGACATGGCTGTATATTGTCATCCTGCTTATTTAACTTCTATGCAGAGTACATCATGAGAAACTCTGGGCTGGATGAATCACAAGATGGAATGAAGATTGCCAGAAGAAATATCAACAGCCTCAGCTATGAAGCTGATACCACTCTAATGGCATAAAGTGAAGAAAGAAAGATCCTCTTGATGAAAGTGAAAAATTTGGCTTAAACTCAACATTCAAAAAACTAAGATTATGGCATCCAGTTTCATAACTTCATAGCAAATAGATGGGGAAACAAAGGAAACAGTGAGAGAATATTTTTGGGGCTCCAAAATCACTGCAGATGGTTGCTGCAGCTATGAAATTAAAAGATGCTTGCTCCTTGGAAGAGAAGTTATAATAAAATTAGACAGCATATTAAAAAGAAGAGACATTATTTTGCTGACAAAGGTCCATCTAGTCAAAGCTCTGGTTTTTCCAGTAGTCATGTATGGACATGAAATTTGGACCATAAAAAAGCTGAGCAATGAAGAATTGATGCTTTTGAACTGTGGTGTTGGAAAAAACTCTTGAGAGTCCCTTGGACTGCATGGAGATCAAATCAGTCAATCCAAAAGGAAATCAGTCCTGAATATTCATAAGAAGGACTGATGCTGAAGTTGAAGTTCCAATGCTTGGGTCACTTGATGTGAAGAGCTGACTCATTGGAAAAGATCCTGATGCTGGGAAAGAGTGAAGGCAAAAAGAGAAGGGGGTGGCAGAGGATGAGATGGTTATATAGCACCACTGAATCAATGGACATGAATTTGAGCAAACTCATTGCAGATGAACCCGGCATGCTGTAGTCCATGGGGTTGCAAAGAGTAAGACACAACATATTGACTGAACAACAGCAGCAAGATGTACTCAAATTAAAATGAAGTCCTGTTGGATTAGGGTGACATCTAGATCTAATAAATGATATATTCATAAAAAGAGGGAAATTCAGACTGAGACTCACAGAGAGACATGTGGAAGAATGCCATGTGATGCAGTAGGTACAAATTGGAGTGATGCAGCTGCAAGCCAAAGAATACTAAAGATTGGTGGTAACCACAAGAAATTGGGAAGAGGCAAGAATTGATTCTTCCATAGAGTTTTCATGAAATTCTAATCTCCAGAACTCTGAGAAAATACATTTCTACTGTGCTAAGTCATATGAGTGAGTGAGTGAGTGAAGTCGCTCAGTCATATCCGACTCTTTGCGACCCCATGGACTGTAGCCCGCCAGGCTCCTCTGGTCATAGGATTCTCCAGGCAAGAATACTGGAGTGCATTGTCATTTCCTTCTCCAGGGGATCTTCCCAACCCAGGGATCGAACCCAGGTCTCCCGTGTTGCAGGCAGATGCATTATCCTCTGAGCCACCAGGGAAGCCCCAATCATATAGTTGGTGGTAATTTGTTACACTAGCTGTAGGAAACAAACATAGTCCCTCAGTAGTTCCAACATGTGCATCTAAGCATAGGAGTGGGATGAGTTCTTTCATCATCACCTTATGTGACTCGCCTGTGGAATTTGTGTATCCTGCTCAACAGGACTGGTTGTGCCCAAATAGAATCTCCTGTTTCCTGGAGTAGAGATGATGGTAGTGGTGGAGAGGGCCCACAAGGGGACATACTTAAAACTATAATTATTAATACAACCTGTTCATTTGGGCATTTCCTGCTACAATAACAACAGACAGAGAAAGACTGATGATACTGATGTGTTAATTGATCCAAGTTATCATGAAGAATTAGAATTGCTGAAACAAAGAGTTCAGGTAAGAGTATATCTGGAATCTAAATGAATCACTGTGATATCTCTTGGTATTTCCATGTCCAGTGATAATGATGAAGAGGTAACTGTCATAACCCTTGCTTGACAAGGGTAAGGCAACTAGGGATGCACATCCTTTAAGGATGAAGTTCTGGATTACTCCATCAGGCAAGCAGTTTAGATGAATTGAAGTGCTGGTTGAGTGTGAGAAAAATCTAGGATTGGTTTTGCTGGAGGTGGATGAAGACTGTCAATTACTATTTCAAGACCTGCTGTTTGTTTCACTATCTGTCTTGGACTGAGCACATGCAGAGACTGTGGCTATTCACTACCTTAAATAGGACTAAAATGTTGGAGTTAATAGAGATCTAAGTGATAGAAGGGTGGACAGTGTTAAACATCTTGTGCACCATTTAAATCCATTCAGTCTCATTTCCTATCCCAGGCACTTCTGTAGCAGCATCTTCCATGTAGGCTTTGACTAGCTTCGTATGTTGAAGTTTGATAACACTTCTACTTGGGCCAACACTAAATAATTCTTGCTTCCTTTCTCAAGGCTTTGCTAATGCCCCTACTGGGGACACTTGTTGAAATCTACTTGACATTTTTGCCCATGAAGCCACCCTTTTAGCAAGGGGAGGAGTCAATGGATAAATATGTCTTCTTGCCAAATCTAAAGTGTAAAGGGCTTCCCTGGTGACTCAGATGGTAAAGAGTCTGCCTGCAATGCAGGAGACCTGAGTTTTATCCCTGGGGCTGGAAGAGCCTCTGAAGAAGGGAATAGCTACCCACTCCAGTATTCTTGCCTGGAGAATTCCATGGACAGAGGAACCTGTCAGGTACAGTCCATGGGGTCACAAAGAGTTGGACATGACTGAGCGACTAACCCTTTGAGACTCACTTCATACTATTCTTTACAATGTCACATGAAGGTGAATGTCAGATGCTCATCTTTATGGTCAACTGAAGTTACCGTTTTGTCTATTCTTACCTCCCTGTTTTACTCCCTCTTAACTTTTTTCACTCTTCAGAGCATTACTTCCCAAATAAATTACTTATATGTCAATCTTTTCCTCAGCCTCTTCTTTTGAGGAAATACAATATAAGTTAAAAGAAAAAATATTTAATATTTATTCTGCCTTAGGCATAAGTGTCTGACAGCATTTTGATGTTACATTGCTCAGAATACGTACAGTTCAACAGAGTAAACATTTATGTTCAAAGGGCTGACTCTTCATATGGGTTTTCAGACATTGGTGATACCTGATAAAGTATTTTTTGCATTGAGGGATCTTCTTTACACTTTTCAACTACGGCAGGATCACAGACTGACTTATTTAGTTCATTCTGGGTTCTTAACCATTTATTCAGACTTTTAGCATCTAAGTAATAGTGTAGTGTAGTGTTAGTCACTCAGTCATGTCTGACTTTTTGCGATCTAAGTAATAACAACTCCCAATAACTTCCTGCAGAAGACACAGCTTGAGATAAAAATGCCCAAAACACATGAATGTTAGAATGCTCTACTGCCTTTCACAGTAGGTTTCAGGAAAATGTATTTGGCTATCTGATCTCTGACTTTATCCCAACAGGGTTTCACCCGCTTTCAGTCATATTAAGTCTTCATGGAAAAAACCAAACTTGTTCCTTGGTTAACTGCAGCTGTTTCATTTGTCTTGTTTCATATAGATCTTAAAACACTCCATTAATTTGGTTCATACTGCTTTAAGAGCTAATTTACTACACTTTATCTGACTTACTCCTATTTGTCATCAAGGAGAATTGCACCTATTTTAATAATCCATGGCATTCAGTCTGAGTGGGGTAATGTCTTGCAGAATATAGAAGGTGCCTGCTGGGAAGTCCCAGCACCTGGTGGATTAGACTCTCTTTATGTGAAGACACCCCTTGGGGGCACTTAAAAATATTTTGTGGGAGATGGAAGAAACCAGATTAGATTCATAGGTAATGAATTTGGGGGGGTGTTAAGAACTGGAAAAATTTGCATTGTTCCTGTTAATGCGTTTTTTTTCCCAACATTTATTAGACTAATAAGCCCTGTGTGTACTCAGGTCACATTATTATTCTCATTTTCGAGTGAAAAAGTTGAGGCACAATTGGCACAAATAATGTGCTTGGAGCCATTTGACTGAAAGGTGGAAGACAGGAATACAATTCAATTTCCACCTCTAACTCTTGTGTTAGTCATTGTTATTTGGTCCTGAGCAAGTTCTTTGGCTGGAGCTTCAAATTTCCCAAAGTTCTCTGTTTCTTACAGATTTTAGGTAGCTTTGATTCTTCTTTGTCAGTTACTGTTTTTCATGTTTTCAGGGATTGTTTTCTGTCTATTCCTTTTTTTTCAAATTTGTTTTTATTGGAGGATAATTGCTTCACAACATTATGTTGCTTTTTTCTGTACAACATGAATCAGTTAAAGTGTACTTATATCCCTTTCCTCTTGAGCCTACCTGTCACCCTCTGTATCCCACCCCTCTATGTCATCACAGATAACAGAGCTGAATTCCCTGTGCCATATAGTGGCTTCCCACTAGCCGTCTATTTTATCCATGGTAGTATATATGTTGATGCTAATCTCTCAATTTTTCCCACCCTTTCCTTCCCCCACTGTGTTCACAAGTTTGTTCTTTATGTTTGTATCTCTCTGTTCCTGCCCTGTAAACAGGTTCCTCAGTACCATTTTTCTAGATTCCATATATATGTGTTAAATATGACATTTGCTTTTCTCTTTCTGACTTACTTCACTCTGTATGACAGACTCTAGGTTCATCCACCTCACTACTTCTGACTCTTTTGTTCCTTTTTATGACTGAGTAATATCCATTGTATGTATGTACCACAACTTCTTTATCCATTCATATATCAATGAACATTCTGTCTATTCTTACACTTAGTTTTCAAAGCTTCAGCCACAGTGCCCTCTCTCATAAGGCATGCATCTCTACTTATGAAACAGGACAGATTCTAGAGTTGTGGTCACCTGTGGCTTTGGAGCAATTGGAATGTGGCTAATGAGAACTGAGAGCTGTAGAGGTAAATAATACACTGGATTTCAAAGACTAAATATGAAAACAAAAATTATAAAATATCTCATTTATATATATTTCTATTGATTTCATGTTGAAATGGTGATATATAGATTTGTTGTCTTGTTGCTGAGACAAGTCTGACTCTTTTCAACCCCATGGACTGTAGCCAGCCAGGCTCCACTGTCCATGGAATTTCTCAGGCAAGAATACTGGAGTGGGTTGCCATTTCCTTCTCCAGGGGATTTTCTTGACTCAGGGATTGAACCCTCATCTCCTGCATTGGCAGATGGACTCTTTACCACTGAGTCATCAGGGAAGACCAATTTCAGAATGAGGGGCACCATTTTCCTCTTGGTTAATTTTCTCTTTGTGATGTCTTGGGCTCTTAATTTCAACATTTATTATTTCATTTCTAACATAACACTTCTCTTCCTAAGCTAGGCCTTTTCATCTAAGATATTCCAGAGTTTTGGATGGTAGTATATACATTAGAATGCCATTTTACTATTTTGGGTAGGTAAAGAAGAAAATATCAACAGTTGATAGCAATGCTATATTCTTTTCATAATAAGGTAGACTCACTTTTACCAACTTTTCAAAATATGCTGACAACTACTTTCATTCCTCAAGTCATGTATTCCCTTGCTCACATATTTCTTCTTTAATGAATATTTATTTAGTGCTTAGTTTCCACATCTTGGCTTCCCTGGTGGCTCAGAGGTTAAAGCGTCTGCCTGCAATGTGGGAGACCTGGGTTCAATCCCTGGGTCAGGAAGATCCCCTGGAGAAGGAAATGGCACCCCACTCCAGTACTCTTGCCTGGAGAATCCCATGGATGGAGGAGCCTGGTAGCTACAGTCCACCGGGTCGCAAAGAGTCGGACACGACTGAGTGAATTCACTTTCACTTTTCCACATCTCACAGTATTAATTATTGTGGGTAGATAAGGGAGAAAATATTAAGGGTTTCTAGTAAAGCTATATTCCTTTTTATAATAAGGCAGACTCACTTGTTCATGTTTTCTCAAGATGACTTTCTTAACCCTTTGTTATTTTGTAAACTCATTTTGTACTTACCTGTTTTGCTCTTATTTGTTCATCCTGTTCTTATCACCTAAAAAGCCTTCCATCTTATCTCTATTTTGAGCATTCAACTCAAATTCTATTTTTTCTTGAGACTTACATATATTCCTTGTTTCCTCTTTCTTGTCCCAATAAAATGTGGTTTCTTCTCATGGGGTATAAGTTACAATGAAGGATACTTAAGATGAATTACTATGGCTACCATTTCAAGTAAAAGAAGTTGGGATATCAGGGTAATTCTGTCAACATACTATGTTAGCCACCTACTCAGTGGAAACTGGTTTCATTTATACTTGGCTTATTTTGTTTTGCCTCACTTTAGATATTCATCGAATGCATTTTGATTTTCCTCTGCTGAGCCTATTCTGCTGATAAGCACATTGAATTCCTTATCTCTGATGGATTTTGCTTACTTTAAGGATTTCCATTCCTCATCTGTTTATGTGAATTTTCCCACTTGGTAAAACATTTTAAGCATAGATATATTGTTAAAGTCTGTGTTGATAATTCCAACACCTGGGCAGTTTCTGGATCTGGTTCTATTGACCATTTCCTTTCTTGGAAATTTGCTGCATTTTCTTGCTTCTTCACCTGTTGATTAAATGCCAGAAATTGCATATAAAACACACATGGAAACTAAAGTAATAATGTTAAAACTCAGAAAAGGGGGTCACTGGGTGTTGGGTGGCTGTTGAGTCAGTCCAGTCCGTGGTTGACCCAAGTATGCATTTTGTTGTTTTAGATTCATTTGACCACTGAGTCAAAAAACTGGAGGGCTGGGAAGAATCCCTCCTTTAGCAGGGATCTGAGTTCCTCAAGGGTCTGTCTTTGTTCACTTGCCCTGTTCTCAGCACACTCTTGCCTTTGGGTGTGGATGGGGTCTGTCTCAGCTCTCCTGTCTCTCTTATAGCCACAGCTGCCTCCTCCCTCATGTTTGGTGTGAGGCCAGAGGTTTCAGAGGCACTTCTCAGCTTTCAGACTTCAGTAGGCTCTGCGTGCTCTCCTGTTCCTCTCTCAATGATAGTAGCTGCTATATCAATGTAAGATCAGGTGTTCCTCGAGTGCTTCTCTTGGTTTTCTTGTCCTGTCCGTAGACTTCAGCAGGCCCCCATTGGATTTTTAGCATTTTGAAGCCACTCATTTTGTCTCTTCTTTTCTGAAATCCTTCAGCACAACTTAATCGCTCCATGTAGTAACTTCCTACATGGCATCTTTTAGTTTAAAACTAACAAACCATTTCACATTCTCTCCCCAGTCTTTTTAAACAGGACAGGGAGCCTGCAAAAAGACTGTTTCTAATGTCCTGGGCATAGTACAGTACTGAGCATTTTATACACATTTATATCATCTTATCATTATAACAATAGGTTATAATACCTTTGTGCAGATAAGGGAATTAAGACTCAGAAAGGGTGAATTCACTCATCTGTTCCAAAGTAACTTAGTGCTTATTAAGATATTTTCAATACTACGATGTTCATTTAAATATTTCTGAGTTTGTCACATACTTTACACAGATCTAGCATATCTGAACATTTAATGTGGTAGTAGTTCCCTATCCTGGAGAAGGGCATGGCAACCCACTCCAGTATTCTTGCCTGGAGAATCCCATGGATAAAGGAGCCTGATGGGCTCCATGAGGTCACAAAGAGTCAGACATGACTAAAGTGGCTTGACACACACAACAATTCCCTCTCACCAAAGGCTATTATTAAACACTATCTAAGCTTTAAGTTAGGGGCAATAGATATAGTGGTGAAAATGTCTCACAGAGATGTACCTTCATGGAGGTTACAGTCCAGTAATCACAAAGAGAGTATTAATAGGAAGTGGAAAAGACACTAAATCAGCATAACTTCCATCTTGATGCTAGGCTCAGAAGCTCCCTGGTTGCAATTTCTTAATTCCCTGCATTGATTACATTATCAATAGCTGCAACTCAATGCGAGAACTGAGGTACTGACTACTATTAATTAATTACCTAATTGAGTTTATTTTTTTTGTCTTTTAATCTCTTCTGGCTTCAACTACTTCAATTATTAAAGATTTACACTCTTTTTTTGTTGCTTTACCATGCCCCTAAATTAGCTTTTCTATCCTTGGGGCATATCCTTCACTCAGGTACTGTTCCTTGTCTGTTTTTGATTTAGTTATGCCCAGGCCTGCGCCTTCCTTTCTGGCGGGTGACTGACCGTGACTCTGTCAGCAGGTACTATACCATTAAATGCTCTTTTATTCTTTGATTTTGGCCCATTGACCATTTTGTCCTTGTGGAGCCACTCAGCTCTAATCAGGCTTATCTTTGGGTATATGGTTCACACTGGAAAACTTGGCTTGTGCTCTGGCAGTTCATGGAAGTTTGCCTTGCTGGCTTTTGAAGACAGTGCCAACCTCATTACATATGATCTGTGCACGTGGCCATGATCTACCCTTTTGTGTGTTCTCTATATTTGTGTCCATACTGTAATAAACTGGGAGTGATAAATAAGGAGGGAATAAGGCCACTAACAGTACAACAAGTATTCCCAGGTGCTACTTCCTTTTGCTAATGTGAGGGCTTTGATCTATGGTTTCTGCAGATTTTCACTTGGAATTCTCAAGGGGAGAAAGTAGAGTGATTTTACATATGCCATAATGTAGCACCTTCAGCGCTCAAGAAACTACTGCTATTGTTCCTTTTATTGCTTTGGCTTTTTGGTGTTTTCTATGTCTTTTCTCACCTGTGTCTCCCATGATGACACTTCACAGCAGTGGTGTCTTCTGCTGATACCCATCGAAGTTGTACTGTGCCCATAGCACATTGAATTCCAGTGTGCCCAACCACCGTGTTTGATCCCAATAGCATTCTGATATCAGTGAGGGAATGGTGTCCTTTATGTGTCCTCTTCCAAGTAGGGGAGAATTATTTCTTATGTTTTAAAACAAATGGCATGACAAGGTGACAAAATAGTGCTGGTCAGTGATGCTGTAAATATAGTGAAGTTTCTATGTAGAAAATTGCACTTTCAGTTCTCTTTTCATGGAACTCAAATGTGATTTCACAAGGCCCTGGGCCAAATGACAAATTAGGTGATAGGTGTTACTGGGCACAGAATCATTCTCCCTTCTGTACAGCTGGGTATCATAATTGGCCCAAGCTTGTACACCTTACTCTCTCGTTTGGTGGGGAGGTGGGCTTTTTTCCAGTTGATATTTTTTTTCCTTTTTTTGCAGTTAATGGGCACAATTCCTATAGATATCCAGTCCTATAGGCATGCCTTCACATGCCGAAATTCCAGAGTTAACACAATTTAGGTTCTTGCCTACCTCCCCCACTCCATCTTTATGAACTTTTTAAGTGATCACAAGTTAACTATTCTTTTTGTCTTCAATTTTTCCCTTTTATCCAATGAGGTAAGAGTAGCATATTACTTCTAAATGAAGGAATGTGAAAGTCTGTAAAATAGAACAATAGAATCTTATCTGTAACTTTTTTTTTGATTCATTAAGCTGTTTTATCAAACTCATATAATCTTGATTTCATGTCAGATGATTAGTGCTCACATGTAGGAAACTGTACATATTTAGAATTCATTAGTGTCACATTTGCCATGTCTGTAGTTTGTCTTTATTTGTGTTACTTTTGGAAATAAACCATTTCCATACCCCAGCATCTAGTAATGTGTTGCTTGCAAAAAAAGTGACTTTTTTGTTATATATCTTTAAAAAAAATCAATTGAGATGACTGGAATATAGATTAAAAGGATAAAATCAGAGTTAAAGTGTTATGAAGCTGGTATTTTCAACATTAAATGTGAAAAAGTAATATATGGTTTGTCAGTTCAAATAACACGGATAAATTGAGATAAGTTTAATGATCATTAGATCAGAAATGTTTGAAGGATGTGTTAACCAAATATATGTATACACACACACACACACACACACACACACACACACACACACATATATATACAGAAAAAGAGAGAGAAAATGAATATGTGTATTTGCCATGCTTTATAAAATAGCATTGCTTCATACATTGTAGAATACAGTGTACTCATTCAACTTTACTAGAGAATAGTCCTAATGAAATTTGGCATTTTTATTCATAGGCAATATAGATTAAATAACTACCATTTTGTGAAAAAAATACACTAAAGGTTTTATTAAAAATAACGACTTTGTGCTTGTTAAGTGCTCATTGATTACTTAAAAACACACTCATTTAAGCTGGAAGAATAATTAATAGAAGAATCATTTCAGAGTTCAATTTTTCAATTACAAAGTTTATTTCTACATTTACTGTAAAAGAGACAATATTGTCACAAAGCACGAAGCTGTAATTTATCCCATTTTCACTACTTCTGTGTTTCAGGCTTTTCCTGAACATGTTGCTGCTTGCTCACCTTGACAGAAGCATGCTGGAAGTCATGTTCCAAGATGGTGATATGTTCTGTGAGATCCCCTGGAGAGACTGGTCCTAGCATACACTTGTGAACCACCCTGGCTTCTTGAACTGGAATTAACTTTGCAAATAATTGTGCTTAACTCTGCCCAAATGTGGTCTGCTCTGACAGAGTGTAAAATTGTTGTTTGGGGTGCACAGACCATGCCTGACTAATTCACTCGTGGACACAAAGCATTTCAGAGAAGGCATAAAAATGGAGGCTAATTGAGGGCTCTAATAAACAATTTGCTTATAGTCAATTTCCATTAAAAGGCCAGATAGCCTGCATCTGTTGTGGCTATTTTTCCTGGGTGATATAAATGCTT
Organism: Muntiacus reevesi; assembly: GCF_963930625.1. Taxonomy (NCBI): domain Eukaryota; kingdom Metazoa; phylum Chordata; class Mammalia; order Artiodactyla; family Cervidae; genus Muntiacus; species Muntiacus reevesi. The sequence goes on from NC_089249.1 coordinate 67,986,347, forward strand.
AATGTGCCAAAGAGACCATTTTTGGTGTTATGTGCTATACTGCTGATTTGAGAAAGTGAGAATCAGAATACCTTTGCACTGGCTTTGTCACTTTAGATTCCAGACTCCTTAAGCAGTCTTCATTTGGCTGTTCTAAAAGTCAAGAGGAAATTCTCCCTTTGCAACCTCTAATGCAGCAAGGAATCCCCACACAAGAGCTCTGCCTGTGCTGCTCCTCAAGGGCATCAGCAGGGCTGATGGTACCATGAATATCCCTTTTGCCAACGACATGTGAACTTGGGTTTGACTTTGATCCAAAAGAAATGACATCCAAAACACACATAATGGGTGAGATTAGCCATCTGTGGTAATAAACCTAAAGACTGTCAGAAAATATGTGATGGTAACATCTAAGGGTGCCTAAAATTCCAATCAAGTGTACTGAGTATCATAAGGGGGAGGAGGCCGAATGTAACTAATTTTGTAAAAGTGAAAGTGAAAGTTGGTCAGCCATGTCTGACTCTCTCACCCCAATGACTATACAGTCTGTGGAATTCTGCAGGCCAGATTATTGGAGTGGGTAGCCTTTCCCTTCTCCAGGGGATCTTCCCAACCCAGGGATTGAACCCAGGTCTCCCACGTTGCAGGTGGATTCTTTACCAGCTGAGCCACCATGGAAGCCCATAATTTGGTAAGGGCATGACCAATTCACTTTATTGTACCCAATCTGGAAAAACTAAGATGGAACAAGCTGATGCAAAGTATAAGATATAGAATCCCAAAGAGTCAGAAATCAGCAGCATTTCCTCAGGGCTGTCTATGGGAGAGGAACACACAGTAGAAGACATCAGCTCTCTCATCATCCTAGAGGTGTTCTCTGTTGTGGCACAGAAATGGTTCTTTAGGCCTGTGACTAACTCTAGACCTTGTATTTGGTAGCTCTTCTGTCTGAAACATAAGGAAGTATGAAGAGGTTATGTCTGTACGTGGAAACCATTAAAAAACACTGTGAGTTTTAAAAACTGTAGTTGCTTTACAGTGTTGTGGTGGTTTCTGCTGTACGCAGAAGTGAATCAGCTCTTTGTATGCGTCCATCCCCTTCCTCTTGCACCTCTTTCCCACCTCCCACCTGGTCCACAAATCTAGGTCAGCACAGAGTGCCAAGCTGAGCTCCCCGAGCTCTACAGCAGCCCCGCACTAGCCATGCAATTTACACGTGGTAGTGGATATATGTCAATCCTGATTTCCCAGTTTATCCCACCCCTCTGCCTTCTGTCCACACATCTGCTATCTACATCTGTATCTCTATTCCTAACCTGCATGGAGGTCCATGTGTACCATTTTTCTAGATTGCACATATATGGGTTAATATCGGGGCTTCCCTGGTGGCTCAGACGGTAAAAAATCCACCTGCAGTGCAGGAGACCTGGATTCAATCCCTGGTTTGGGAAGATTCCCTGGAGAAGGAAATGGCTACTCACACAATATTCTGGCCTGCAGAATTCCATGAACAGAGGAGCCTGTCAGGCTACAGTCCATGGGGTCACACCAGCTATTTTTTTGTCTTTCTGATTTATTTCACTCTGTATGACAGACTCTAGATCCCCACATGCATCCCAATGCTCATTGCAGCATTATTTACAATAGCCAGGACATGGAAGCAACCTAAGTGTCCACTGATAGAAGAATGGATAAAGAAAATATGGTACATATATACAATGGAATACTACACAGACATAAATGGAACGAAACTGAGTCATTTGTAAAAGCACTGTGATTTGAGACAGATCTCCCCATTACTATTGACATAGTAAAGAACAATTATAATTACATAATTATAGAAATTATAGAATTTATTTAAACTTGCTTTAATATTTAGAAAGTAATGGGAATGGGAAGTCTCCCACCATTTGTGGATGACGGCAGGTGGATTTACTTAAACAACACATTGGGACTTTGTCAAGAATCAATGACAGTGACAATAACAGGATTGGATTAAGTTAACTAGGTGGGAATACTGAGCCAACTAATCCCTATGGATCATGTGAAGTGAAGTTGCGCAGTCGTGTCCGACTCTGCGACTCCATGGACTGTCGCCTACCAGGCTCTTGAATCCATGGAATTTTCCAGGCAAGAGTACTGGAGTGGGTTCCCATTTCCTTCTCCAGGGGATCTTCCCGACCCAGGGATCGAACCCGAGTCTCCTGCATTGCAGGCAGATGCTTTACCATCTGAGCCACAAGGGAGTCCCGATGGATCATGGGTGGGATATAAATTATAAATAAACAAATTAAGTTGATAGTGAAAGATCCTGATGGCCTAACAGAAAATAAATAATTGGAAAGAAAAAACCCTGCTTTATGAACAGATACATCTGAAATTAAACTGACAATATTCTATTCTTTGGACCATTGTGAAAATATCTGGGATCTAGTCATGTTCACCAGGTCGCATATTTAGAAGAGAATATTTTAAAAAATACGATATTTCTTTACAGTAATTGTCTTCTATTCAACAGATATTTATGAGTATTGATGATGTGTCAGCCTCTTTGCAAAGCACTGAGGCAAAGCACTGATCTCAAAACGCTGGAGGTGATAGAACTACATGTTCACATGGTTACAGAAAAGGTCCCACAAAAGGGGATATGAATGGGTGTTATAAGAAGTACCAAACATGACACCAACACATGCACACAATGCTTAGGGGTATAAATCACCTGAAACATCAGTAGACACTGACGAGTCTTCAAGGCTATTGTTAGTCAAACAGTCTAAACTCCAATAGGAATTTGAGAAGGAACAATTCTGTCTTTACTAAATTATCCGTCCATTTTCTCATGTTGACACTCATTAATAAGTATAAGGACCTGTTGTATTGAGGTGCTGTACTACCTCTACTTTTTGAACAGGGTGGTGGACAAGCCATTCTGCATGGTATCAAGAGGAAAACTTAAAAAAGAATTTTTTTAAAAGAATTTTTATCGGAGTATAGCTGATTTACAGGGCTTCCTAGGTGGCACTAGTGGTAAAGAAACCTCTGGCCAAGGCAGGAGATGTAAGAGATGCAGGTTAAATCCCTGAATTGGGAAGATGCCCTGGAGAAGGGCGTGGCAACACACTCCAGTATTCTTGCCCAGAGAATCCCCATGGACAGAGGAGCCTGGCAGGCTATGGTCCATAGGGTCACAAAGAGTTGCACATGACTGAAGCAACTTAGCACACAGTTGATTCACAATGCTGTTACTTTCAGGTATAGAGCAAAGTGAATTAGTTTTACATATACATATATCCACTCTGTTTTTGAAAAGATTCTTTCCCCATATAGGACATCACAGAGTGTTGAATAGAGTTCCCTGTACTATCCTGTGGGTTATTACTAGTTGTTGATTTTATATACAGTACTATGCTTGTCTTTTTTAATTATTAATTTTTGTTCAGTTTTTAAAGCTCTTGTTGTCTTCAAGCTTCATCTTTTGGGTTATTGTAAATCTCTGAGTTCAGTTTTCTTCTCATGAAGTTGTTTACTGAGATGCCTTGCAAGCATCTCAAGTCTCAATTGAGAGTGAGGATGTAGCCTGGGTGATTGCTACCAGCTTGACCCCAACCATTAGAGAGGGTCTCACTCTTTCTTTTCTCTGTTCTAGCTAATTTCCTGCTCCCATAGATTCAAGATGAGAAAGGAGCTTAGTTCAAGCAAAAGGTTGGGACTGCAAGATGCCAATTGTCAGGTTTAGAATAAGCCTTAAGCTAAAGAAACAAGAAAAGATAACAAAGTATAGAGGTGAAGACTGGGAAAGGCTGCCCAAGCAAATGGCGCGTAATTAGGACCTGGATGAATACTGTTTGTCCAAAGGAAGGTCAGAAGAGAATTGGATATGGAGTGGGGAAGAAAAGAGTGCACTAGCCAGAAAAAAGGATGCTTGAGAAGGGAAATTATGGCACAACTAAAAAACTCAAGAGAGTTTAGTATGGATGAAACTTCAGGCAGGGTATGAGGACAAGTGGAAGAATTTTAAGGAAGGAAGTGTCATTATATGATTTCACTTTTGAATGACTACTCTGGCTGCAGTGCTGAGAGCGGACTGGTACAGAGAAATGGAAGAAGGTAAAGCAATTCTCTAAATGAGAAATGACTGTTACCTCATCTAGAGTGGGGGTAGTAGAGATGGAAATATATAGACTTTTGAAAGCTATTTTGGAGGCAAAATCTGCAGAAACTTACATGGAGAAACTTTTCTTATACAGGGGAGCCAGAATGGGTATTGATCTAAGTGGGTAATCTTTTGTCTACGTGTTGTGAGTTAGACATTCCTAGAGAAAAACCTGTCTCCAAATATGATCCTTGTGAGCTGCAAACCAGTGCCTGCAATTCCATCATTAATGATTAATTTCTTTTGATAAGAAATTAATCCAAGATCTATGTGCATTACAGAAGCAAAGCCAGAAATTATGTTTCCTAGAATCCCTTTCCTTGTGTAGCTGTAGGTAAGAACTCACATGTGATTTGGAAGGTGGGAAAGGAGAAGCCAGTATTCACTGGACACAGGTGCACCAGATACAAAGGCAAAGGTGAGGTTCACTGTGGCTTCCCAGGGACTTCTTAGGAATCATCTTGTAGCAGGCTGAGACAGTTGTGCAAGTTTATCAGCAGTTTCCTGGCAAACTTTTGAGAATCACCCACTTTGTTGCTTCAATCTAATATCATCAGTGTCAGTTTCCTTGACCTTTGCTGCTCTAGCCTTTCCAAAGATTACCCCTAATTCCTGTAGTAAACTTTTCATATTTCGAGTGCATTTAATGGTTTTTATTTTCCTGATGGAGTTCTGGCTGAAACAGATTTCTCTATCTCAAGTGTTTCCAAGAGGAATAGAAAATTTAAAAGTGGGAATCTCACCTTAGTTTTATGAGCTGTTTAGTTTTGGAAGAAGTAATAAATTTCCTGCTGATGGAAAATGGGTCACAGATAGTCCATGACATGCAGTGATAAACTAGCTGCTTACATGATCACCTTCAGCTGTCTAGAGTCATACGGCTACAGAAGATGAGGCCCGGGACCACTGAGTTGTACTCGTAGCATTTGATGGTGCTTAAAGACTAGTGGGGATGGGAGGGCTGCTTGTCCCTGAATGGGAGAGTCCAGAGAAAGAAAAGCCAAAGCCAAAAACTTTCAATTCCAGCTCAAGATTCCTACAGAGAAGGAGAAAGTATCTATGGCTGTTCTAGAGCCAACAGAGATTTAAATGCAGTTGTGACTAGATACGTAGGGCTGAAAGTTCTGAAAAGTCAGTCCAGAATCTGATTCTGTGGACGGCTGAAATAAGTGCAGACTGTGTCCATGAGCCTACTCTGTCTCTTAAGTTGAGGTGAGTTTTTAATTAGAGAAGAATGGGGCCCCCGAGGCTATGGGGAATTTCGGTAGATTGTTATCAGTTTGAGTTCACTGAACCTCCAGTCATCCTTCTGTATTTCTGCTTTCAGAACCCACCCCAGATGACAATATCTGGGTGTCCCAATCACCAAAGGACTGGATGCTGAAGTCCCTTATTTAAAATGATATAGTAAGGTCGGCCTTCCCACTACGCCTTCCTTCATAACCTCCACCCTGTCTAAAAACTTCAGTCTCCACCTGAGACTGGCTCTGAATTGATTTTCAGTGGAATGCCGATTCTCCTCAAGACCCTCTCTGACCATTTTTCATTTCTTGCAGAACCATAACTAGACTCAAATACCTAATAATCTGAGAGACAAGCACCAAATCTGACCCATGAGGAATTAAAAGAAGAACTGTGATACTTTGGTATTTAAAATCAGCAGATATTTGGTAAGCATGTGTGGAAATGAATTTTAAGTGTATTAAGCCATAGAAAAAGATATGTAATAATGGACTGGGCTGAATTGAATCATATGTGAACACTAAACAGAGATTGGGCTTCCCCAGTGACTCAGTAGTAAAGAATTCACCTGCAGTGCAGGAGCCACAGGAGGCTCAGGTTCAATCCATGAGTTGGGAAGATTCCCTGAAGGAGGGCATAGCAATCCACTCCAGTATTCTTGCCTGGAGAATCTCATGGACAAAGGAGCCTGGTGGGCTACAGTCCATGGAGTCTCAAAGAGTGGAACACGACTAAAGCATCTTAGCATGCACATATGCCCTCCCCTTAGCAGAGATTACATCTGTTATCTCAAGAATCTAGAAGGGGATTTAACAATATTTTCTGTTGACTGATTGAAAATTCTTAAATGAAAATGAGAAGCTGGAAGTTTCTTGGTATGTTGTAGAAGAAAGAGTTCAAAAGATGAGAGAGATAGGAATGATGGAGTGGCTTTATTAAGAATTATCTGTAACCATTCCCCAACTCTGCCCCCCAGAAGGCATTCCTTTCATCAGGTACTGAGCCATATATTGATTAGGGAAGCATCATCATCCCTAATAAGCCCTATATTGGTTGTTCTCTGGAGGTCAGTGTTGATAATGGGAGATGCCATCTTTGAGATGTATTCTTGTGGGGATAGTATCTCAGAAAGGGAGAGGGAGACACTTAAACCTCAGAGACAGCTTAGTCTAACAGACACCAAGGCCAGAACATTAAAATGAATGATTTAAGTCTAAAACTGAAATAGATGTTTAGCCTGCTGTTACTTGAGCTGTATAAGAAAATAATGAAATGAAGTATTCAGGTTCACTTCTCAGCAATGGATTTCTTTTACAGGACTCGCTTGTGTCTTGGTTTTGATAATGAGTGCTATTTCCCCCATGGCCTGAGATATGACAGTGGTTTGGCACACACAGAGTTAATTTTAACACTGTTGCCATCTGTGTCTAAGCTTATGAGCAAGACCCTTTGGCTGCCTCAAAGGAGCACTGAGAAATGAGAATTAAACTAGGCTCATGGTAGGAATAAAAACTGTTACCACAATGAAGCAATCTTGAGTTTATGCTGCCTGTTTGCTTATGATTTTTGTTCACCTTTCTTTAGTCCCTGTGACAAATTCTTGACCCTCTCACCATGCAGTAAAAACTCTGAGCATTGTTTCTGGTTCACTGAGCTCATAGGCACTGTCTGAGTGGTACCGATCACTAAAATCGTTCTGAACAATTCATTAGCACCTACTGTCTATGAGACCATGAGAAGATGTTGTTGTTCAGTTGCCAAGTTGTATCTGACTCTTTGTAACCCCATGGACTGCAGCATGCCCGGCCTTTCTGTCCCTCACCATCTTCCCAACTTTGCCTAAGTTCATGTCCATTGAATTGATGATGCCATCAACCATCTCATCCTCTTTTGCCCCCTTGTCCTCCTGCCCTCAGTCTTTCCCAGAAGCATGGTCTTTTCCAATGAGTCCACTCTTTACACCAGGTGGCCAAAGTATTGGAGCATCAGCTTAAGCATCAGTCCTTCCAATAAGTATTCAGGTTTGATTTCCTTTAGGACTGACTGGTTTGATCTCCTTGCAGTCCAAGGGACTCTCAAGAATCATCTGCAATATCACAGTTTAAAAGTATCAATTCTTCAGTGCTCTGCCTTCTTTATTGTCCAACTCTTACATCCATACATGACTACTAGAAAGACCATAGCCTTGACTATATGGACCTTGGTTGGCAAAGTGATGTCTTTGCTTTTTAATCAACTGTCTAGGTTTGTCATCACTTTACTTCAAAGAAGCAATTGTCTTCTAATTTCATGGCTGAAGTCACCATCCACAGTTTGTTCAGAGCCTACGAGGAGGAAATCTGTCACTGCTCCTACCTCATCTCTTTCTGTTTGCCATAAAGTGATGGGACTAGATGCCATGATCTTAGATTTTTAATATTATCTTTAAGATGGCTTTTTCACTCTCCTCTTTCACCCTCATCAAGAGGCTCTTTAGTTTCTCTTCACTTTCTGCTATTAGAGTGGTATGATCTGCATATCTGAGGTTGCTGATATTTCCCCCAGCAACCTTGATTCCAGCTTGTAATTCATCCAGCCTGCCATTTCAAATGATGTGCTCTGCATATAAGTTATATAAATAGGGTGACAATAAAGAGCCTTATCTTGCTCCTTTCTCAATTCTGTACTAGTCAGTTGTCCCATATAATGTGCTAACTTTTGCTTCTTGACCTGCATATAGGTTTCTCAGGAGACAGGTAAGATGATCTGGTATTCCCATCTCTTCAAGAGTTTTCCACAGTTTGTTATGGTCCACGCAGTCAAAGACTTAAGCATAGCCAATGAAACAGAAGTAGAAGTTTTTCTGGAATTCCCTTAGTTTCTTTATGAGATGTAGCCAACCACAAAAATGACAACACAAACTAATGCCTAAAGACAGGCTTCTGCTCAATGAACAACCTGGAGCTCAAGTCAATATGGTTGCCACAAACCTAGCCCCATGATTTACACCAGGGCTGATGTCAAAGTTGGGAAGGGGAGACTGGACCTGGAGACTAGAAATTGCTGACAGGCATTTGAAGTTGGACTCTGGTGAAAATGGTGGAGGTGATAGACCCAAGCAGGTAAATCATGATATTCAAAAGGTATAGCAATGGGTGATTATGAGTCCTGCCCTTCCTCACGGGAGTATGGGAGCATCTGTCTAGTCTTCCTTGGACATAGAGTATCATGTCTCAGGCTGGGAAATGCAGAACAATAGATCAATGAATGGATGGGTGTTGAGGCGGGGGATGGTTAGAAAGATCAACAGGTCTTGGAGATCGGGGCTTCCCTGGTGGCTCAGATAGCAAAGAATCTGCCTGCAATGTGGGAGACCTGGGTTTCAAGAGTCGGACACTGAGCCACTTTCACTTTTCTTGGAGACCTACAGGAGAAATCAGCTGGGATATTGAGGGAGCAGTTCAGAGTCAAGGAACAAAGTTGGAGGGAAAGTAAGTTAAGTTGAAATAGACTGCAGCATGAGAAACTTAGGTTTAGTATCCAGGAGGAGCACAATATAATTCATCGGTGCAGTGGTGGCTGTATTAAAGATCAGGAGTTTGAGGGTAGAGAGTGAAGAGTAGGTGGTGAGCAGATAGTAGTGCCTCAGTTTGGGGATGGGTCTCTAGGGGAGGGCTCCAATTTTTGGAGACAATTGCTAGGAGTCACACATGGTCTCTTTCTTGTAGTAGATGAGGAACAGTATAGGATTCTGAGGTGGAACTTCAGACAGAGTGAAATTTTAAAAGTACAAAACTGGGATATAAGGTAGGAACTTGTCTATAGAAATAAGGTAGTAGCTTAGGTACCAGAACAAGGTATAAATGCATCTTTATATAAAGTTCATTAAATTTTCCTGTGAAACAGAACCAATTCCAGGACCTGGGGTGGAAATGGACTGAAGCGGTAGTTAAGAAAACCCAGCCATGAGTAGCGGAGAGTATTAGCTAGTTTATAGTGCTTTATACACAAACCATGGCCAAATAGGGAACAAAGAGTTGTTGGGCACCCATTAGCACAAAACTTTGATTAGTAGAAAGAAGTGGGGAATGTAAAGTGTGTTGAGTGTTTGTACATGTGCCAGTGCATGTGCATGTGTATTTTCCTAGGAAGAGGAGAGATGAGTTGCAAAAATAAGACATACAAATTTGGCTATAGCTTTTTTTCAGTTCTCATTCTAGTCTAAGAACAAAGTCATAAATATTTTCATGGGAAAATGAGAAGTATTGCAACTGAGTACATGAAAAGGAAGTCAAGTTTACTGGAATTATGGTGGTTAGATAAGCCCTCACCAGAGAAATATGGAAACTCACTTGGAAGTTTATGATATGGGTAGCCAGAGAAAAGGAGAAAGAGCAAAATGAGTAAGGAAACAAAATGTAATTCATGGGAGGAAAGACATTAGAAAAGAGTGGAGGTGGAGGTACCTTGGCATGTTAGTGAGAAAGACACTGGCTGGTGTGGAAAATTTTGTAGGGGAGTACTGTAGATAAAGGAGCTTCCCTGGTGGCTCAGATGGTAAAGAATATGCCAGGAATGCAGGAGACTCAGGTTCAGTCCCTGAGTTGGGAAGATCCCCTGAAGGAAGCATGGTAACCCACTCCAGTATTTTTGCCTGGAGAATCCCATGGACAGAGGAATCTGATGGGCTATCGTATATAGGGTCACAAAAAGTCAGACATGACTGAGTGGCTAACACTTCACTTCTTCACTGTTCCATTCAGTTCAGTTGCTCAGTCGTGTCCGACTCTTTGTAACCCCATGTTCTATAACACTCCAGGCTGCCCTGTCCATCACCAACTCCCAGAGCTTACTCAAACTCATATCCATCAAGTCAGTGATGCCATCCAACCATCTCATTCTCTGTCTTCCCCTTCTCCTCCCACCTTCAATCTTTCCCAGCATCAGGGTCTTTTCTAGTGAGTCAGTTCTTCACATCAGGTGGCCAAAGCATTGGAGTTTCAGCTTCAGCATCACTCCTTCCAATGAATATTCAGGACTGATCTCCTTTAGGATGGACTGGTTGGATCTCCTTGCAGTCCAAGGGATTCTCAAGAGTCTTCTTCAATAAGACAGTTCAAAAGCATCAATTCTTCAGTGCTCAGCTTTCTTGGTAGTCCAACTCTCACATCCATACAAGACTACTGGAAAAGCCATAGGTTTGACTAGATGGACTTTTGTTGGTAAAGTAATGTCTCTGCTTTTTAATATGCTGTCTAGGTTGATCATAGCTTTTTTTCTAAGGAGCAAGCCTCTTTCAATTTCATGGCTGCAGTCACCATCAGCAGTGATTTTGGAGCCCCCCAAAATAAAGTCTGTCACTGTTTCCATTGTTTCCTCATCTATTTGCCATGAGGTGATGGGACCAGATGCCATGATTTTAGTTTTCTGAATGTTGAGCTTTAAGCCAACTTTTTCATTCTCCTCTTTCACTTTCATCAAGAGGCTCTTTAGTTCTTCTTCACTCTCTGCCATAAGGGTGGGGTAATCTACATATCTGAGGTTATTGACATTTCTTCCTAGATAAATCCAAAAGGAAGGAATGAAGTTTGTATTTTATATTTAAGAGGTCATTGTTCCATCACATTAAAAAATATTTTTCTTTACAATGTTGTGTTAATTTCTGTTGTACAGCAAAGTGAATCACCTGGACTTACACATACATCCCCTCTTTTTTGGGTTTCCTTCCCCTCAGGCCCCACAGAGCACTGAGTGGAGCTGCTTGCCTCCTTGTGCTCTACAGTAGGTTCTCATTCGTTATCAACTCTGCACATAGTGCATACGTGTCAATCCCAATCTTCCTGTCCACCTCACTCAATCTCTCCTGCTTAGTTTCCATAAGTTTGTTCTCTACCTCTGTGTCTTTATTTTTGCTTAGCAAATATGTTCGTCCGTACCATTATTTTTTTGATTTCACATATAAGTGATATTATACGATATTTGTTTTTCTCTTTCTGACTTTCTTCACTCTGTATGACAGTCTCTAGGTTCATCCATGTCTCTTTAAATGGCACTATTTCATTCCTTTTTATTCCATCATATTTTGACGTTCACCTCATCAGGGTTGCTTTTTTGTTGTTGTTATTTTTATTTCAACTTCACCTAAGAACTAGATGGGATAAGAAGGTTCTAGGCAATAAATAGACTAACATTTTGGTTTGTAGATACTTGGAGGTGTTTCAAAGATTTCTTAATTTTTATTGTCACAAAGGAATGTTTGCTTTGTTTTTGTTTGTAATATGGCTAATAAGCTAATCAGTGTTCAAGCATGATTCAAACCCTGGTAGTTTTCCCGAAAACCTGCATCCTCACCAGAATATGGTGTGGTGGTGTTGTTTGCTCACTGAGTCTATCTGCCTCTTTGCAACCCCAAGGACTGTAGCCTGCCAGGGTCCCCTGTCCATGGGATTTCCCAGGCAAGAATACTGGAGTGGGTTGCCATTTCCTTCTCCAACACTATGGTGGTGACTCTGTAAATATCTGTTTCACCCCTGCTCAACTGCCTCTGGGTTGGTATTATATGTATAGACACTGAGTTGCTTGCAGCAACATGCCAGTTACTATTCTTATGTAAGAATATGTAAAAGTACAAAAGTAATATATGTGTTTTATTTAACATAAGCAAATAACATGAGCAAAAAATTTATTTAATTGTACTTGAGCAAAGTATGTAAAAGAACGGAAGACTTGCTTTCTTTTGTAAGAAGACATCAATGAATGAATAACGTTGTACACAAACTTCTAGCAGGGTGACAGGTGACAATGATTGACTGCAGGGGTGGGTGTACCAATGAATACTGAAGTGGGGATGATGCATGCACAAGGTGTCAGAGGGAATGTGGTTGCCCTAGACAAAGTCAATTAGTCAATTGGGTTTACATTAAGGACAGCTGTGTGGCAGGATATGAGGGCACAGCTATTGCAGGTGTGGTTTCTATTTGGGGGTAGAGATTTAGTCAGAATCCACAGGCATGACCTACTATCTTATGTTATCACTACAGGCACAGCAACTTAGCTATATGATGAGCCTGAAGTAGTCTCCTCTCACAGGCAAAGAATGCCTACTCAATCTGCAAAAGAGGAATTGTTATGCTCTTTGAGTGTTGTCTGTGGGAGCTTGTGTGTGTGTGTTTCTTTGAAAGCTAGCAGTGAAAGGCCAAGTAAAGCACTGCGAGGCAACATAAATGATTTAAGACCCAACAGTTTTGCCAGGGAAACATTCAAGACGGAGTCTAATCCTTTAATCTAACCCCAGTCCCTTTAAAAGCTTTGAGCTAGGAGTTGACTCAGCATGTCAGTGCCAAGAAGATCCATTGACCCTGAGTTCAGTGCTAAGAAATTGAGAAATGTTCTTTTTAATGTCTATTCAATAAATACAGCATCCACCTTGCAAGGGGCTGCACAATCCACTTCAAATCCATTATGGGATGTTCTAGTGGGCTGACAAGTTGTCCTGAGACAACAGCGGCCATGAGATGAGGTTAACCCTTCCCGTGGAATGTAAATCATCACAGCCACCACCACTGCAGGCTCTGCTAAGACCTTGGGAAGAAGGTAATATTTGCATTGATATGAGGACCCTGTGGTGTGCACTTCCTTCGAGAATGAGTTCAGCTTCTTCAGAATACATAAATTCATACACAGATGCCTACACAGAATAACCACAAAATGATGTTTTCTAAAACAAAAACAATGACAAAAAGTTGTGAAATTATGTCTTTCTTTGTCATCACCCTTGGGGACATGGATCAGATTTTTCTCACTTCATCTGGCAGAGACTATTCCTAGGTGTTTCCTATGAGTACTGTGACCATACTTTATGAAGTTCACATCAAGACATGCAATCTGATAAGGAAAGTTCTGCTGATAATAGGTGAAAGAAGAAATCTAGGGACTGTAGCTTGAGTAGGAAAGTATTAGAGCTGTGTGAACAATTCAGTGGATTATAAGACAAATAGAGAGACATTGAAAATCAGGACAATTCCAAAATATGTCTAATAGGTTATAACTGTCCTACTGCATGGCTAGAGGGAGGGGTGAACAAATTTGGACAGATTTCTCCAGAATCAGACCCAGTCAAGGCTGAGGTTCAGTGTTTTGAATTTTTCACATTACAAAAACAGATTGTCTTGTATGAAACTATTCAACTTACAGCAAAGAGCATATGATGCATTGGAGAAATATTTGTGGGATGATTAGTTAGTTGACAGTTTGTGGTGTCACATTCACCAACATAGGGTAGTTGCCTATTGTTTGCCAAATGGCTAATCACTTGTGAGATCTATTCACTTAGCAAAGACTTACTGAATACTCTCTATCTGTTAAAAACTCATTAAAATCTAAATAGAATTTTGAATACATAGGAGAAAAGAATCGGACTCTTTGCCAAAGTTATCTTCCTCGAAACCAATTTCATAGAATTTTACAGGTGTTCTTTGGAAAAGGGATTCCCTTATCAAATCAGTTTAGGAAATATTAACAAATTTACAGAAGCTGCTTTACCAGAATCCCTTTCTAATAATAAGCTAATGCTGTCAGTCTTAAAAGGGGGGGATGTGACATGCAGTGTCCTGCCAACTTTTGATCATGAAATAGTCTTTTTTTTTTTTAAAGAAAAAAATCTCTTGGAACTAGCATTTTGTAGAGCATATCTTGAAGAATGGTTGTCCATTGAATTCAAGTAGGATGACTTTTTCAAAGCACCCAGAAGTTTTTTGCAGTCAACCTTGATTTTCTCCTTTGTGTCTGAGAAGGTGCTAGCAATTTGCTATAGTGGACTCTTAGGAGGCCAGATTTATGCCTCCCAACAGACTAAAGTGACTTCAAGGTACAGATTGCTGGTGTTGAGAAATGTAAGCTCTGGGGATAAAGGGGGGGGTTTAAGCAGCTAGGGAATGTCTCAGCAGAAAAAAATGACTGAATGGCTCTTCTCTTCTCCATCCCTGCCATGCTCCCTCCTAGGTCTGTTTAGATCAGGGATGGGGTATTATGCCCAGGGCTTTGCTGCCTGCGCACAGAGTTGAGAGTGATTTCTTCTCTCTCTTTTGCAGCTTTATATGCATCTAGTTACACACCTCCACATCCACACATGGAGCTCATATGGATACTTGTTTACACTTACCTTTTCTCCCCTTTGCAGAGGGATGAGGTGTCCCCATTGTCTTAATCAGGAGCATCCAGTGAGCAAGTGTAGGAGAGAATGGACATTTATTAGATCCTCTGTCCCAGGTAGATGTTTTATACATGAACTTTGGGGCAGGTATTATTGTCCTCATTCTAGAAACAAGGGAATTTAACTTGCCCAAGAATGTGGAACTGATAAATAGTGGGAATAAAGTGATAACTGTGTGGCTTAGTCCAACTCCAGTGTCTATTGCATCATAAGATAGGTATGTATGGAAATTCCTTACAGGTGACAAAGAGTTACATATGCATTATGTCATTTGAATTCTGAACTTTTGTTAAATCAGGATCCAGATTAAAAGAGAAAGGGCTTTTCACTTCTCCAAGGTCACACAGCAGGCAGTAGGCTCAAAGGATAAGATCCTGGTCTAGGGTTGGGCTAGATATCCTGCCTCAAAACAGATGACAGCTTAGGTTGTCTTTGTAAAAACCATGACTGTCTTTCATAAATTCATAATGGTTCATAAGTAGCATTTTCTCGTTTAATCCTTGAAATAATTCTAAAATGAGTTATTTTTATTTTCTGTTTACTCTAAAAAAGGACTATAAAGCCAAGAAAGTGACTTACTCCACATCAAATCTAGATATGATGCTAGGGATTTGGTAGTCATTATTTTATTTAACCCTCCATAATCTTAGGAGGTGAGTATTATTATTATCCCCATGTCTCAGAAGAGAAAACTGAGGTCCATTAACCTTAAGTAAGGAGTATTGGAGTTGGTCCTCCACTCTCCTCAGGCTCTAGAGGCTCAGCTGTCAGCCCAGTGCATGGGTACCTCTCAAATTAATGCTCCACCTTAAGCCTTCTTTCTGGGAATTCCCTAGTGGTCCAGTGGTTAGGGCTGATCACTCTCACTGCTGGCGTGCATGCTAAGTCACTTCAGTTGTGTCCAACTCCTTGCCACTCTATGGACCATAGCCTACCCAGTTCCTCTGTCCGTGAGATTCTCCAGGCAGGAATACAGGAGTAGGTTGCTATGCCCTCCTCCAGAGGATCTTCCCGTCCCAGGGATCAAACCCACACCTCTTTACGTCTCCTGCATTGGCAGCAGGGTTCTTATCACTAGTACAACCTAGGAAGGAGACACCCAGATTCAATCGTTGGTGGGGGAACTAACATCCCACAAGGGGCTATTGACCCAGCCAAATGAAATACTTCTTTCTGATTCTCATTCTTTTTCCAATATAGCTATGAAGCTGTTAAGAACTATGGATGTCAAGTAAGACTAAGCCAATAATCAGGACACCTTCTCTATTAGAAATACTAGGTGTGCATCTCAAAATGTGTGCATATTTAAGGTTGTAAATATAAACACAACCTACTGTGCTTTAAAATAACTCACCAACTTTAGAACTCCACGAGAGGATCTCCACGTGCCCCACTTTCATGGCTTTGCTCATGTCATAATGAAATCCTGTCATAAGTCAGTCTCTTTATATCTGAGTCCTGGTGAGCTTTTCCTGATTGATTAGGATGGAGGATCTGTCCTTCAACCAGAACTGCATGGTGTGTGTCGTGTGACAGCCCGTGCATCAGTCTGGTCCTCCGTCACTGCAGTCGCTGGAATCCCAGATTGGCTTGTGCCTGAACATTGACATTCCAGTACTGATGCTCATGTGACACTGGGAGCTATTGTAACAATCTTTATTTTATCTGTGGCTTTTGCTCTCGGGCTTGGGTTGAGCCCCCACAGGGTTACTACGATAATCAACACCTCTAATTAGCACTTAGAAATGTCTGGCTCCCAAGGCTGTCATTAGAAGACAAGCTTGGTGTGCAAAATACTGAAGCTCTTGCATTTCCCCAGCATAATCTTCCTTCTAAACCTGTGTCATGGATCGTGCTTTCAACACTCTGCCAGCAGGAGACCCCCCCTCCCTGCTCCCCTCATTTAGGAAGACCTGAATTCAGGGGATGAGGTCTGCCTGGGCAATTGGGAGGCTGGAAATTAGACATCACATCGCATGCCTGATTCTTTCTGCCCAGAAGGCAGGTCCTCATTTCGAGCTGAGCTCTCTGCCCACACTCTACTGTGATGACTGAGATGATGGGGTGTGAGTGATCAATGCAAAAAAGTCACCAAGCCTTTCTCCTGTATTCCTCCATCTCATTTTCTTTTACAAATGGGATGGGGAGGAATAGCTGAGCACCTGCTGATATCTCTGAGCTCAGCAGGCCCAGGGGAACACGGAGAAAGACACTATCTCATTCTACTCACTTCCACCCCTCCCCCAGCAGGAAGCAAGTGATGAGAGGCAGCTGGATAGGTCCTCAGTGGAGGTTTTCTGGCAGGAGGGAAATGATCCATTGGCCAAGGGGACCACCGTGTACCTGGGAGCAGGTTGGCAGCTTATTCTCCATAAGTCATCATCAAGTCGAGTGGGAGCTAATGCTGATACCAATTTATTGCTATTATTGTTGCTGTTACCGATATGAACACAAACTCCAGAGCAAGAGGGAGAGAGCAGTAGGACACCCAGCTGCAGCAGTGGATGTCTTTGGCTTCCTCCCTCCTTTAAACACAATCTTCTCTTTAATCGACTGACACTGCATCATGCTCCTATCCGAATCTCAGGGAGCATTCTTAAACAGCTTTATTTATCTATTTGGAGAACCAGGGCAAATGCAGGAGGTGGTAGAAAGGGGAGTGAGGCTAGAAAGGGAATTAAGGCAGAGTGAGGCTAGCCTAGGCTCACTGGGAAAGCTCTATGTGTCCTCTACTATCAACACCCCCCACCCCCACCTCCTCCAATTCTTGTAGCCATGATGGGTGAATTTCCCCAGAACCTGAAGAAGAGCCTGGGGGACAAAAGAGAGGCTGCACAAGCCAGTTGCAGCCTTCATAACACAAAGACAGAAGGCTTGGTTTCTCTTCTGCTCCTAGATGCTCACTGGTGAAGTTACTTCAGTGTTTTCTGGGTCTTATTTTTCCATCCAAAACTAATAACAATATTTACTCCTAGAAGACAGGAGGCAAGTGGCCTCTGCAGGTTACTTCCAGTTGAATAATTTAGGAAACTAGGTTTTGGCATTCTCTTTTCAACTTTGTTCCTAACGAAATTGGCCTTACTACCCTCTCTTTAGAGAATAAAGCTCCAAGCCAGTGGGTACTCATTCTTCTGCATTTACCTGCTCAGCCCTCAGTTGGTTAGCAAGCTTACCAAGGATGATAGTGACTATGTGCTTCTCACCAGTAGCCAACTTATTTTGTTATCCATCCCTGCTCCCCACCTCCCACACATACACTTTGATACCTATTACCCTGACAATATTTTAACTCAAAGGAACTATTTTCTTTGAGTTAATAGGGTAATAGAAATGGTAGCATTTCACTTTTTTTTTTTCTTGTATGAAGGGTCTAAGATTTATATTTAAAATCCACTCTCAAGCCCCTTATAGGTATCGGGAACCATTCCAGGCGTATTTTGTGTATACTATCTTTTTAAGCTAATGTAACCCTCAAAATCAAATCCCATGGTTATTACTCTATATATTTTATACACTAGAAAACTAAACTGAAACATAAAGAGAGTTAAACTTGTTCAAAGTCATATAATGATCAATTTTGGATTTAAGTGTCTTTTGGTTTTCTCTCAAATTAAACCAAATGAAAGCAGGTTTACTTCATTTCCCCACAGTCCTAAATCAGCCTCCATCTCTACATAATCTGGTCTGGAAGTTGGACTTACATGTAATTTCAGTCAGGCAACCCTGCCTGCGTCTGGTGACCACAGAGCAGTAGACGGTGGTGTGGTGGTGGGTGATAGACATGGGCTTCAAGCTGGCCTTGAACTTGCATCTTGATGGACAGATAGGCAACCATTTGGGCCTCAGTTTTCTCTGTAAAATGGGATTGATACACCTTAAGATTAATGTAAAGGGCCCGGCAAATAGGTGCTCAGTACAGGTGACTTCTTTCAGACTAAGGTAAGCTGATAAGTTTAATAATAATGGCTAGCATTTCTGGGAGAGGTTATAGTTTGCAAAACACTTTCACATGTTCTTTATCACCTCACTTTTCTGGACAGATGAATATAAGAGGTAGTCAGAGACTAAGTATTTTGGTATTGACAACTATCAAGTAGTTTACACTGAAAAGGAAGAAAATTAGAACTGGTGAGTAAAGCAGACTCAGAAATGTAGAACATGATTTTGTTTTCTTGAATGAGTACCTAGGAAATCTAGAAGATGGGAAATCAGCTTTCTCTGATTTATATCTAATAAAGCATGAGTATTTTATTCCACACCTGCTTTGTCGGTATGACCAGGATGAATCCTGTTTAGTCTGTTTACTTGATATCTGCCCAAGTCTGCAATCAACAAGAAAACACATCTCAGCATCTCACTTGGCAAGAGGAAGAATTGAGGCAGCACAGCAGCTGTCATATTTATTTCAGTGGCAAAGCAGGTCAGGAAAATTGATAAAATTAATCATACAAACTAGCAAACATCAGGAGTGAGAACGTGAAGAAACAGATGAGTTCCTGCTTCATTCCAAGCTGCACCTGCCCTTAGTTCTAATGGAATCGGTGCAGTCAGCTGATGGAAGCAGGAGTGGAGGGGGCCATGGCAATGGGAATAAAAGCCTGAAGAGAAATTGGAACATGAGAGATTATTGGGGCAGGTCTTTTTCTGTGGGCCTGTGGTGTCTGTGAAACTCTATTAAGTTCTCTGAGGTAGTAGGAAATCCATCTTTTGGTGTCCCATGAAGAGAATAAGTTCAGGACTTAATATTGGCTTGGCTCTATGGCAGGTGATCCTAACTAATTTGGGCAACATTTCTTTCCTGTTAGGAGAAGCAGCATGGCCTTGACTGCAATAGCCTTTGACTCCAGATATGCTTCAGCATCACCTGGGGAGCTGTTAAAACTCCTAATGCCCGCACCCTACCCCAGATGAGATGAGTCAGACTCTCGGGGGTGGGGCCCCGGCACTGATGGTTTGTATAAACTCTGCAGGTGATTCTAAGGCGAAGCCAGGGTTCAGAGACCCTGGACTATAGCAACAGTTCTCAAACATTCATGTGCAGCAAAATCACCCATAGGGTGTGTGGAACCAGATTTTTGGGCCTCACAATTAAAATTGTGATTCAGTAGCTTTAGGGTGGGGTCTGAGGATTTTCATTTCCAATAGTCTCCAGGGAATGACTGCATTGTTGGTCCAGAGAGGAAACAGCTTCTCCTTCTGAAGATTAAACCTCATCATTAATTAGCTGTATTACCTTGAGAAATTCATGCTGAAACTCATAAACAGAAATTCATGCTGTTGCCCTATTTATTGCAAAAAAAAAAAAAAAAAGAAATGTACATGAAAGTACTTTGTAAACTATAAACATAGGATGAAAATTAATTTTTAATTATTTCTATTCAAATTTCCATTTTGCTCAGTGTGTAATAGATCTAGCTGTGCTCATTACAACTTACAGGGAGATTTATTTATTTATTGAAAAAGTAACTAATACATGCCATTATATATGAGGCCCTGGATCAAATCGTGTAGTATAACAGTGACATGATAAGTGTATCTCTCTCCTCACAAAGTTTATATTCTGATGCAGGGCCAAATTCCCCTGTTTTTATATGACCTGTGAGTCTAACATGGTTTTTACAATTTTTGATGGTTGAAAAAAATCAAATGAATATATTTCATGATTCAAAAATTATATGGAATTGAAATTTCAGTGTCAGAAATAAAGTTTTATGGGAACAGAGATATGCTTATTTCAATTTTGTACTTATAACTGCTTTCACTCTACAATTCTAGTGGACTGTTGTAGTTGTGATAGGGATGGTATGGCCGACAAGGCCTACAACATTTACTCTCTGGTCCTCTACAGAAGAGATCTGCTGACTCCTGTCCTAGGGGAAGAGGGAGATCCCTCCACAGTAAGTGCTGGGAGGAAGAAAACACAAGACTGGATAAGCTCACAGAGGCACAGATGTACTGTGGGTAGGGAGCCAGGGAAGGTTTCTCCAAAGAGATCACATGAACCCAGGAACTAAAAAATGAAAGGGGCTAATCATGCTGATTTTCAGGGAAGAAGAGAACAACAGATACAAAGGCCCTGAGGTGGCCAGTTTGGCTCTTTTGACTCATGTAAGAAGACTAGTATAGCTGAAGCATAGATTCAAGGTGAAATTGGGTTTGTTATTGATTCAAGATGAGGGCACAGAGAGGCAGGGGTGAGGTCAAGAAGGGACTTTTATGCCTCAATGGTTTTCCTTTTATTCTAAGTACAATGGACACTGTTTTAAGGAAGGGAAGGTACTGATGATAAACATAGCTAATGTTTCTTGAGTGCTTACTATGAGCTATGGGCTTTCCTGGTAGCTCAGTTTGTAAAGAATCTTACTGCAATGTAGGAGACCCTGGTTTGATTCCTGGGTTGGGAAGGTCTGCTGGAGAATGGATAGGCTACCCACACCAGTATTCTTGGGCTTTCCTTGTGGCTCAGCTGGTAAAGAATCGACCTGCAATGTGGGAGACCTGGGTTCGATCCCTGAGTTGGGAAGATCCCCTGGAGAAGGGAAAGGCTGCCCACTCCAGTATTCTGGCCTGGAGAATTCCATGGACTGGAGAATTCATGGAGTCACAAAGAATCGGACATGACTGAGTGACTTTCACTTCACTACTATGAGCTAGGTATTATTCTAAAAGCAGTCCAGTTTTCAAAACAAAGTTGTAAGATAAAGGTTATTGTTATCCTCATTTTACTGATGACAAAAGTAAGGTACAGAGAAATTCAACACCAAAAGTCACAGATTTGGGACTAGAAACCAGAAAGTGTGGCAACTGTTTGGAGGTATAAAAGGAGAAACAGATCATCTGGGAAGCTGTTCCACAAGTCCAAGCAAGAGATAGTGTGGGCCAATCTAAGGAGTTCACATCCATATGTAACAGTAGTCATATATGGTGAAGTTGGACAATAAGGAAAACTTAGCACCAAAGAATTGATGCCTCTGAACTGTGGTGTTGAGGAAGAATCTTGAGAGTCCCTTAGATTGCAAGGAGATCCAACCACTCCATCCAAAAAGAAATCAGTCCTGAATATTCATTGGAGGGACTGATGCTGAAGCTGAAACTTCAATACTTTGGCCACCTGATGCAAAGAGCTGACTCATGTGAAAAGACCCTGATGCTGGGAAAGATTGAGGACAGGAGGAGAAGGAGATGACAGCAGAGAATGACATGGTTGGATGGCATCACTGACTCAATGGACATGAGTTTGAGTAAACTCCAGGAGTTGGTGATGGACAGGGAACCCTGGCATGTTGCAGTCCATAGGGTTGCAAAGAGTTGGACATGACTGAGTGAATGGAACTGAGCTGAATCTAAGGAGTTAGCAGAAAAGATGGGCAGAAGAAGAGCCTAAGGCCTAATCAAGAGGTCAGGTTGATGGGACCTGTGGTTATCTAGGGTGTAGAAATGAGAGAAAGGTTAAGGACAACTTTCAAATTTCAGGTCTGGATTAATTGATATTTATTGAACATGCCTTTTCATACTGTCTCATGGGGTTCTCAAGGCAAGAATACGGAGGTGGTTTGCCACTCCCTTCTTCACTGGACCTCATTTTGTCAGAACTCTCTACCATGACCTGTCTGTCTTGGGTGGCCCTACATGGCATGGCTCATACTTCCATTGAGTTAGACAAGGCTGTGGTCCATGTGATCAGTTTGACTGGGTTTCTGTGATTGTATTTTTCATTCTGTCTGCCCTCTGATGAATAAAGATAAGAGGCTTATGGATCAAATTGCCAACAGCCACTGGATCACAGAAAAAGCAAGAGAGTTCCAGAAAAACATCTACTTCTGCTTTATTGACTACACCAAAGCCTTTGACTGTGTAGGTCACAACAAACTATGGAAAATTCTTAAAGAGATGGGAATACCAGACCACCTTACCTGCCTCCTGAGAAATTTGTATACAGGTCAAGAAGGAAGAGTTAGAATTGGATATGGAACAACAGACTGGTTCCAAAGAGGGAAAGGAGTACATCAAGGCTATATATTGTCACCCTGCTTATTTAACTTACATGAAGAGTACATCATGCAAATGCTGAACAGGATGAAGCACAGGCTGGAATCAAGATTGCCAGGAAAAATATGAGTAACCTCAGATATGCAGATGGCACCACCTTTATGCAGAAAGTGAAGAACTAAAGAGCCTCTTGATGAAAGTGAAAGAGAAGAGTGAAAAAGCTGGCTTAAAACTCAACATTCAGAAAATGAAGATCATGGCATCCAGTCCCATCACTTCATGGCAAATAGATAGGGAAACAAAGGAAACAGAGACAGACTTTATTTTCTTGGCTCTGAAATCACTGCAGATGGTGACTGCAGCCATTAAATTAAAAGATGCTTGCTCCTTGCAGGAACAGCTATGACCAACCTAGACAGCATATTAAAAAACAGAAACATTACTTTGCCAACAAAGGCCCAGCTGGTCAAAGCTATGATTTTTCCAGTACTCATGTATGTATGTGAGAACTGGACTACAAAGAAAGTTGAAGGATGCTTTAACCTGTGGTATTGAAGAAGACTCTTGAGAGTCACTTGGACTGCAAGGAGATCCAACCAGTCCATCCGAAAGGAAATCAGTCCTGAATATTCATTGGAAGAACTGATGCTGAAACTGAAACTCCAATACTTTGGCCACCTGATGTGAAGAGCTAACTCATTTGAAAAGACCTTGATGCTGGGAAAGATTAAAAGTGGGAGGAGAAGGGGACAACGACAGAGGATGAGATGGTGGATGGCATCACTGACTCGATGGACATGAGTCTGAAAAATCCCCGGGAGTTGGTGATGGACAGGGAAGCCTGGCATGCTGCAGTCCATAGGATCGCAAAGAGTCAGACATGACTGAGCAATTGAACTGAACTGATTGAACATGCCATCACCAGAAGCCTCAGTGGACTCTATAATTTGGAACAGGAATCACAAATGCACATAAATACACCTATCTTACTCTCACTCCCCCATCCCTGAGAACTGTGCACCTTTTGAGGGTATAGACAGTGAGCCTTTTTTTTTTCTCTGTCTCCAACATGTAATAGAATGTATGGCATATTACAGCCTGGTCAATATGATTTATAGAAAGCTGAGCAAATTTTAGTACTTATGCATGTTGCACATGCATGCACAGGCTCAGCCACATAGAAAACTGTTATTTGAATGCTGAAACCTCAGTGTTAAGTGGATTGATTTATTTTGTAGAGAAGTTGTTTTTTATTTATTTATTTATTTATTTTTTCTTTTATCATGTCAAAAACTTTTCAGGATTCCCTCTTGACCAGTTCTTGAAATTCTCAGAGTATTTCTCTAAGTGTTTATAGTTCTTAAAATTAAAAATAAATATTAAAAAAAGTTCATAAAAAGAGTCAGAAATATACATGTCTATGACTTCTCTCCCTTCTTTTTAAGGATGTTAGGAAATTAAAGCAAAATTTGATTTGGTTTATACACACTTCTATTCACAGATTCTTCAATTTCATCTTGCAGAGATCAGCAGAGAGTTTTCTGGCTCCTCAGTGACCTTTAAGTTCCCTTGATCCTGATGCTGTGACCTCTTCTAACTCATTGGGTCCCTTCAGATTCTCTGAGATGTCACACATAGGTTGCCAGGCAACGCTAACAAGACTGGTCCTTGCCCTGCAGTTAGGCATCAGCTGCTGTCATCACATTTTAAGTTATTATTACTATTTAACAAAACAATGGCCAAGGCCTGTGTCTCTCTCAGTGGGGTACTCTCTCTGGAGAAAATACTCATGTAGATTTCCTGGGAAACTAATTTATTTTCTTTTCTTAAAACAGATCACTGTTAAGTCTGTAAAGGATAGACAAGGTCTAGGATAGGGTAAAAGGAGTGTGGTGCTGGACAGATGAAAAGACCCAACACAGGCTGTCTTGAGCAGATAAATAATCAGTATGTGCAAATTATACATAGGAACAGAGCAGAAGACACATTTATTTCTTGACAGTTGCTAAGACTACCAGTGTTTTGGTAAATTCCTAAGTATGAGCCTGAACTTGAATTATAGAAACTGTGTACCCCAGAGCTAATGTTTCAGTGTGAAAATGAGCTTAACAAGTAGGATTTTCACTTAGAATTTTAGAGATGTTTTGTTTCTAATTCTTTACTAATGTCTGGCTAACACAGTGACAAGCATAATTCCTTGGTCATTGTCATTACTTGATAAGTATCTGTGGATTGGGGTTATTTATGCAATGAACTTTTCCCATTGTGCTTACAGATGGAGTTTATCAACCAAGCAGTCAAACCCATATTCATTAAGCTCCTACTGTTTGTCCTTCAATGTGCTCGGAAATTTGAGAGATGAAGTAGAAAACCGAACAGTTGCTTTTGAGTGCACAATTTATATGAGACCATAATTACACAATCGTTACCTTTATTGAACACTTACTATGGGCCAGGCACAAGGATGAACACTTTCTAGCCTCTGTCTCCAGCCCTCCATGGTGGACATTATTGTCTATGTTATCTTGTCCAAGGTTACATAGTTTGTTATGGGGGGGAATTCAAGTTCTATGCCAGGTAGGGCTGGAACCAAAGCTCTCCTATTTCTTCCTGTGCCTATGGAATTAGCACACATGAACACATTCATGCATTTGGTCTTTCATTTAATATCTATATGGTTCTACCACATACCTGACACAGTGCTCAGTGCCTGGGAGAGAAAGAGAAAGTCTCACAGGACCTACTGAATAAAACAAACAAGATTCTTGCCCTCATGGAACTTGTATTCCAGTGGGAAAGAAAAACAAGCAAGGAGCTAAACAGTAAGCACACAAGTGAGTAAGCGAACAAGCAAGCATTTATAATTTCTGGTAATATAGTATGGTCTGATGAAATACAGCAGGGTCAGAGGAGACTTAACATGATCTGCTCCAGTTTGACTGCTATAGACCCAGAGTTGCTTACTTCTCATTCACTGGACTTTCTACTTCATGATTTCTTAGAAAAGCCAGAAATCTTCAAGCATTTCCAACTTGTGACACGGGATCTGATGTGATTGGCTAATAGTGCTCGCTTTAACATCACAATGTAATATTCCATTTAAAATCAAGTTCAATAACTTTGAAAGCCAAAAGTTGAAACAAATTACATCTTTGTGATATATGTAACTGGATCATCTGCCTCCTATTACAATTCCTAATTCTTTGACTTATGTTGATAACTATGATAATGATAATAAAGCAACAATTTCAAGAATGTAAATACTATGCAATAGGCCCTCTGTCACTAGCGAAAACAAACAAAACCCACTGATTTTCTCCCTATGTCTTATGACTGAGACGAAAAGAGGCACAACAGAAGGTCTTTTAAATTCTGTTGCCTGCCTCCCTCTCTACCCTAACCTGCCAAACAATGCAAAGTCACAAGTAGAAAGATAAACATTGCTGCAAATGTGAAGAGTAATTCTACTATTAAAGAAGAACAACCCAGGAAGACACAACCACTAACAAGCATTAAAATAAAGCAGAACAAACCCTTGTATAGAATCTTGCTGACAAGTGCTATTAAATATTAATTCTATAGACCGTGGAGACATCATTAAACAAACATACAGACCCTGATGCTGAATGTGCACTGGTCCAGGCATCTGTTTTACATGTAGCTGTTGACTAGATGTAGTCTTTTGTGTTGTTTTTCCAGGGAGAAGACAATTTCCCCCCCTGCTTCTATTAATTGTATCCTTACACATCACTGAAATTCTCACTGCCTTTTTGGTTATTTGTCTTGTCCTTTTTTAATTGGAAAGACAATTTTAGGGAAAATGAAGTGAGCTACCTGTTTTAAGACTGTCATGCATGGATAAAAATGCTTCATGGCTTGATGGCGATCTTTTAGATTTCAAGAACCAGCGCTACACACACAAGCGTTTAGAGAAATGATTGCACTGGGTGACCTTCGACCAGCTTAATCCTACTCTTCAATTTCTTCTCTTCAAGACTCTTTCAATAAAGATCCTAAATGTTAAAGAGGAGAAAAAGCTACTCCACAGAATTAACAAAGCTTATCTACGCAGGTTAATATGAAAGCATGGATGGACTTTAAATACTGTAAATATGAAGGAACAACCTCAACTTATACGGCATTATAGTCATGGGACTGCAAAGAGCCTTAGGGAGCATCTAACCCAGGGGTTGTCAAACTTCAGTAATATCAGAAAACCCTTAATAAAACACAGGCTGCCTTCCTCAGAGGTAGATCTGAGTGATGCCAGAGAATCTGCATTTCTAACAAGCTCCCAGGTAATGTGGATGCTGCTGATCTGGGGCCATGCTTGAATCTAGTCTGGGGCGGGGCGGGGGGGGGGGGTAGTTTAGTCCCTAAATCGTGTCTCACTCTTGCGACCCCATGGATT
Source organism: Muntiacus reevesi (assembly GCF_963930625.1). Taxonomy (NCBI): domain Eukaryota; kingdom Metazoa; phylum Chordata; class Mammalia; order Artiodactyla; family Cervidae; genus Muntiacus; species Muntiacus reevesi. The sequence continues at coordinate 68,013,311 of NC_089249.1, forward strand.
GTAGCCCGCCAGGCTCCTCTGTCCATGGGATTTCCCAGGCAAGAGTACTGGATTGGGTTGGCATTTCCTTCTCAAGGGAATCTTCCCACCCAGGGATCGAACTCGTATCTCCTGCATTGCAGGCAGATTCTTTACCACTGCACCGCCAGGAAGCCCTTGGATTTAGTCTAACCTTCATATTTTACAGATGAGGAAACTGACATCCTGGGATTTTACTATAATTTCCCATGGTTACATGTTTAGTTAAAGGCTGATAATCCATTGGAACATGAGTCTCCAGAGCCTAGACCATGCTTTTCCCATTATACAAAGGAGAATTTTAGACAGATATCATGGGAGGATTTCACTTCTGTTACTGTATCAGAAAATCACCCTCTGGGTTAATCATCCTGCTGAGGAATTCTAGAATCATTCAGTGGTACCGCACGGGAGCAGAGAAGCAATCTCTCAGTCCTAGGGCTCACTTACAGGGCAGTATCCAGCCTTGGGATGCATGTGGCATGTGCTACATCACAGCCAGTGACAGAGATGGAATCAGAATCCACTCTCCACAATCCCAGGACTGGGCTCTTTCTGCCAGCTGCATAACCATATGGGACAACCGTCAGCTGCCTCTGCAGGACGCTGGGGCCAACTGAAAACACGGTAACAACCCCTTGCCTACTTTTAAGATAGACTTGGTCCAAGCAGAAACAGCCAGGAGGGACGCTTCAAAACCTCCTGGAGAATACATCCGTGACACCATGTACTCCAAGGGCCTTTCGAGGGTCTTTAGTTTTCATGGTACTGTTCGTCCATCATAAAAGAGGAAACATGATCTTTTATCCTTACATTGACATGAAGACCAGTATAATCCAGGCTGCCTTCATGATTCCATTTCCATTAGGACTTCTTCTGATTCTACAAGAAATTACCATGCAAGCTTTGTCGTGGGCCCCTCCAAAAGCAGGCGCTATGTCAAATGTCCCAGTGGGCGAGCGGTCGCGTAGGAGCGCAGCGCTTTACTGAACGCTTCGGCCTGGAGACAAAGGGGAGGGCCTCCACGGCCGTCGGGGCAGAATCTGGGAGCAGCGAAGGCCGGACCGCCCGGAGCAGCGCGCAGGTGGGACTGCCCGGCGCCGGCGGAGGCGGCCTGGACCGCGGGGTGGAGCCCGGGCTGCGGCCGCTGGAAGCGCGATTCCCCGAGCGGCTGAGGCTCCTGCGACCCGCCTGCGCCGAGGAGGCGCGGCCCGGCTCCCAGGATGCCGCGCACACAGCAGAGGGGACTGCGGTCCTGGGCTTTTTTCTTTTTGCATGCAATTATAGTGATGGCATCATTTTTTTTGAAACAAACTGTCCATAAATGTCACTGAAAATCCGGGTCTCCTTTTATTAAAACTGAAAAATGTGTATAAATGTAAATAACAAATGACTGATACAGGGATAAGAACACCAGAGCGGCTGCTGGCGTCTCTCTCTTTCTCTCTCTTTTTTCTCTCCTCCTCATGTAATTTGCATTAATAAAGAGGCTGTTCCTTGTCGGAATGTGTTTCATCCGGTTTAAAATCCCAGGGCGATCCACTAGGAAGAGCTCTGGGAGAATCCAACTGTCAGAGCCGACAAGACAAATGAATCCCGGTGTCAGGAGCGTGTGGTTCAACGATGACAGATTGAGAAGAACTGTCCCCCTCTCGACAGGCGGGCTTCATTTTCAAATTAATAAATCTGAATAAAATATTTTTCCTTTCATTACGAGCGGAGCCTGTTTGACAGTTCCTGTGACAGGAGGGAGTAGCAGTGTTGATGAGAACAGTTTGCATGAATTCCACCTGGGCTTTTTCTGTTTTATTTTTACCTGCAATCTCTTCCCTGTTTGCCTCTCTCTTTACCCCCTCCCTCACCTACCGGGTCTCCGTTTTCCCCTCCCTTCTATTCCTTTTCCTCTTGTTTCCCCCATTTTCTTGTCTCATGATTCTTGCCTCCCATTCACTCGCTTCGCTATTCCGTGCTCTCTGAAATGTCACCCGTTTCTATTTTTTTTTTTTTTTTGCTATTCTTTTGATTTACCTGCAGGCTATTACCGTGAATTAAAGGCCAAAGTATTATTTCACTAAAAAGGGCCAGAGCTAATTATTATGAAATGTTTGCTTTATTTGGTGATTGCTTATCACTGATCATATTATAATAGGACACAATCAGGCTGGAGGAAATAGTTGATTTCTCTAATTTATAATTTCACTTTAGGAGACAATCCTAATAATTTCCTCTTCACCCATACAAAATAAAAGCAACCCTTTCAAACAAACAAACAGACAAACGACAAAAAACTCCTTTGTTGTCATTTTCCTCCCAAAGCCAAAAGAATGAGATCAAGTGCACCTTAAGAACTGAATGTGCACAGGCAAATCTTAATGCACAGGGTGACAGGCTGTTCCTCTTAAATAATTTAGGAGTACTTTCTGGGAAACAATATGTGATCATTAGAGAAATACTATTGAGAAAAGTAACTTCTTGATAAGAGGGAGTTTTGTTTTTGCATTTGCTATAGAATCCGGCACAGCAGGCAACTTGCAATGTCCCTGTTCTCCAGTCTAAGATCCACAGAGTCGGAGAATAATTAATGTGACTGCAGCAGTCAATGACTCCCAAGTGCCCAACCTGAATGGCAGGCCTCCTCCCTGCTTTCTCCTCAATGTGGAAAGAAGGAAGAAACCCACCACAGCTACCACGGTAAAACGGAGGAGGCGCCAGGAGATTCCGAGCTCTTTAGCCCTCGGGTCTGGTCTCTAAACCTGATGTGTTATAATCTGCCCATTTGTTGTTCTTGCTCTTTCCCATCCCCTGACAAGGTTATGAGCCTGCAATGTCTTCTCTGTAATCATACAGGCCAATCTTAGGTCTTACAGTTTTGTGTCTGATGAGCATGGACACTTTGCTTCCCTTCGCCCCAACAGTCTGAGAGCACAGGGCGTAAAAGTACAAAGACTGTGTTTGTTAAATGTAGATAGAATATTCAAACAATTTTAGGAAAATGTTCTTGAGCACGTGAGTCTGTGCATGCAGGGGTGTGTGTGTGTGTGTGTGTGTGTGTGTATCATATTTTGGGCTCAACTTGTGAAATAAATTATTTAACTGGTAGAAATTAAGATCATAGCAGAATCAGGAGAGCTTTCTGAATCCCCATAGGTATGACAAACTGCACTAGTAGGAAGCATAGTTGTAATACTCAAATTTCTCAGAGAGGTGACTTTAATTTTGCTGAAATCCCAGATTAATCACTAGAATAAATAGAAAAGACATCCAGTAAATGGTCAAAAGCAGGCCATCACATTGCAGGCTCATAACTTTGTCAAGGGATGGGAAAGAGCGGGAACAACAAATGGGCAGATTATAACACATCAGGTTTAGCGACCAGACCCTGGGGCTAAAGAGTTTGGAATCTCCTGGCGCCCCTTCTGTTTTACTGTGGTATCTGTGGTGGGTTTCTTCCTTCTTTCCACGTTGAGGAGAAAGGAGGGAGGGTGATGGGAGGAAGTTTGATGGTCAGTGTCAAGATTCTAGAAGTTTTTACCCAGGTTGTTGTGGTCACTTTATTATACACCTCCAGAATCGTACTTTTTCCACATAGATAAAAAAAATATATTTCTGAGGCTGTCTATCAATGTCCAAACCCAATATCATAAATATAGATTTTAATGTATAAGCAGCTATTGCAACACTATAGGCTTGTAGGAAAAGGAATGTGACTGTTTTAAGTTTTTAATGTATATTAATTCATTTGATTTTCACAATCCTGGTAGGTAAGGTGGGTATCGCAATCTTCATTTTACAGAATTTACAGGAAACTGAGTGTCAAGATTAAGTGGCTTATATTACTTACGAGCACTTGACTCAGAAAAGGGAGGATTGATTTTTTTCCTTACTCCATGTGCCATTACCTTTTCACCAAATTATACTGCATTCTGCTGTGTGTGTGTGTGTTCTGCATGTAGAAGTCCTTAGGTAAACCAATAATAGTAGAGTTGACTACCATTAATTTTCCAGTGGATGGAAATTATTGCTTTTGAATCTTAACAACCCACATTCCATTTTGATGATTGATTTATATCTAAGGTTTTTTTTTCCTTTCAGATTCTCTCTTAAATTTTGTTTCTGAATAATATTCAGGTGTTTAAAAAACAGTCATGCCAGGATCATTACTGCCCTCAAACAAGCAATGTTATTGATTATTGAAAATTGCCTACAAAAATTCAAGATCCTTCACAATGGTCAACATATTCACAACATTGAAATAAGACCATAATAGATAAAATGATTTATGCATTTACTTTTTAAAGATGTGATTCACTTTAAATTACGTGAACATGGGGAATTGCGCCCTATTATAATTCAGTGAGCTGGTTACTTATTGAGTATTTGATTTTTTTGACAACCTTTCTTCCTTTTGGCTGTCTTAATAAAAGTGGACAGTAATTATTTTATAGGAACACTTTGAAGACACTTGAGGATAATATAACACTTTGCATTTATATGGTACAATTTTCAAACTATCACAGAAACTATCTTTTCTTTCTTGAATCAGACAGAATATGAAAGATGAATAAATGAATGAGTGAACAAACAGATAAACAAATCCCTTTATCTTCATGAAAACCCTGTAAGGTGGGCATGATTATTGCCACTTTACTGTCAGAAGATGATACAGAGAGACCGAATGGCCTAGAAGATCCAAAGAACTAACGTGAGGCCGAACCAAATTGAAGCCCACACTGTCTCAGTCTATGGTTCTTTCTACTCCATCACAGGTAGACTTGGAATCTAATCATGTCTTTTATGTTATTAGAACAGACAGTCACCTTGGTGCTTTAGGTAATGTACTAAGCTGGCAAATTGTATCTGGTACAGATCCATGCTGAGTAATGGAGAAGTATTAAAAAAGAAGAATGAGTCACTCATTCCATGGGACACTTCTTAGGTTGAGATTTCATTAAATGCAGCTCCATGGTTTACTAAGAAGATGCAGCTCAGGCTTAGGATCTGGTTGTAGCTCTACCAGCCCAAGGTCACTGTGAGTCCCAAGAACACCAGAACCACTGGGGTACATGGCAAGCAGAGGTCAGCCCTGCCCTGGGCATGGGTGCCCTCCTCCCAGGTCTCCTGCATGGTGCTGACAGAAATCAAAACACAGAGCTTCTTTTGCCCCTTTATAGGAGGAAAGTACCAGAGGCAGTTAGAAAAGCAAGTGATTCACTTACACATTTCTGAGCTCCAGCTCTATGCCAAGCATGCATTGGAAACAAGGCTAGAAAATGCAACAGGACTCACACTTGTCTTCATGGAGCTGAGTCACACCAATGCTCATAGTTCTCTGGGCCAAGTTCTCTAACAGAGGCATATTCCTAGTGCGTTGAGAGCAGAGAACGGAGCAACTAACCAGGTGTGGGGGATTCATAGAAGTTTGCTTTTTGGGTTGATGCAGAGGAATAGGATAATTTCCCTGAAAGGTACATGTTATGGAATATGGTAGTGTACTCATCCTATCTTTCCATTATTCACTTATACACATTCAATTTTCCAGTTAAATTGAATCACTTTCCTTTTCATAGTAGTAATTATTGCCATTAATATTATTACTATACCATTAATTAGGTACCTACTGTGTACTATACTTTGCTATCTCTTCCATGTATATCTCATTTAATCCTGACAACAGCTCTCTGAAAGTATTTTATTTTCTTTTTTAATCATTTTCTCATTATATAGATGAAAAAGTTGAGGCTTAGAAGCCTACTAGGTCATGTGACTAGTAAGATGTAGAGCCTGGATTCAAACTGTGGACTTACTAACTTCTAAATCTGCATTATTAATTCTGAGGTATTATAGTTACTCACCTCATTTACGTGCTGCTTCTTTGCCTTTGTGTCACTTACCTAGAATTGCCTTTCTCTTTATTCCTAATTGTCAAGGTCTCACTCAGGGCCTACTTCAGATGCCTATTCCTTTTGAAATCTTCCCTGATTTCGCACTGCCAGAGTGGGATGTCTCCATATCACTATCTTTGAGCTTGGAAATCATGACAATCATTTGAGGATAATTGTGAAATCATGACCCAAGAGCCCATAGTCCTGCATTCAAACAGACTTGATTTCATCAGGTCCCTCCCTCAAGAGATATGAATCTCTGTTCTTCCTTAACTATCTCCAGGGAAAGGATTTCTACAGCCTCTAAGTAGTCCATTTCTTTTGGCAGATCAACATTTCCTCCACTTGATCTAAATGTGTTCCCTCTTTGATATTCTGCTGTGTTAGAGACTCGCAGATAATTCCCCACCTGAAAATCATCCCTCAAATCCAGTGCAGTAACCAGGCAACACTTTTGCCTTCCCCTCTCTGACTAACCTTTCACAATTCTTGTGACCTTTCCTTCAACGTCTATTTTTCATCTCTCTAATCCTTTTGTCACTGCCCTTTCTCACCCTTAGCAGCAACAGCGAGAAGACCAGGTTCTAACACACAAAAATGCCACTAGCAGGTGGCAGGCAAATTGGCATGCTTAGAACAGCCCCATACACCCTCCAGGGATTAATAATAAAAACTACTTGATGATGAAATCTGAGTGCATTTTCTTTTCAATGAGACAGTGTCAACTGTTTTCTTCTAAAATAGAAATGAGCAGAATACAAAATTGAACGGCCTTCATTTCTCCCCACTCAGGAGGCTGTTATTACTGATCTGGTTGGCATTCCTCCTGGCTCAACCCAGACGGAAGGAACCTTAGCAGGTGCCGTTGTACATTCCCTTGATAGCTAGCTATTATTTATGAAAAATTGGAGATGAGTACTTGGGATGCTTTGTTTTCTTTATTTCCTGGTCCAGTTGGTATTACTTTGATTTATTAAAGCAGATGATTTTAACCATTAACCAGAACTCTAAAACAAAGTAGGAAATCATATATATTTATATATATACACATATATATGTATATCTATATATATAAAATTGGACGAGTATGATGGGGCTAGCAAAATTCATCCTTTGACACTTACTGAGCCTTTTCTCTGTATTCTAAAGTTGAGGTAGTTTTGAGTGATGGGTGTAGGGAGAGAAATGAGGGTGGAGATCCTCAAAATAATCTACTCCACAGACTTTAATTCCCAAATAAGAAATCTGAGGCTCTGAGAGGCTGGATATAGTTCCTTGGGTTTTTATTGGGAGGATTTAAGTCAGGATATGTCTTATTACACTCATTGAAGGTCTATTTACAGTATAATCATGCTGTTTTTCTTCAAAAAGCACTATGTCAGTGCCATGGAAAAAAGAAATATAAAACTATACTTCAGACATCCAAAAACAGTGAAATATAGATCAGGTGAACTTAGAGCTCGGCTTGAATTAGGGCTGGAGGCCTGGCGATCTGCCTCCCTTGCCTTTCCTTGCTTCTCGCTCCTAGATGCCTAGGCCTTTGAAAGTGTGTAACAAAATCATTTCTCCAGGGAGATAAAAAAAAAAAAAAAAGAAAGAAAGAAATAGGAGAGTTTTCCTGTGTCAAGGAGAATCCATGTTAGTGAAGGTTAAATGTCAGAAAAATGCAGAGAGTTAGTAATGCCAGAGATTAACCAACAAAGCAATCAAATACACACTAAAAATCTGAGGGTGTGATTAACTGCCAAATGAATGATTCTATAATAGCTGTAAGAATTTAAATATGGAAACAAAACTGTGACAAAGGAGAGAAATTTTAACCTCATCTGCAAGAATGTGTATGATCTGAATATATAGAAAGCAAAGAGAAGAACTTCTGGGAGATATGGGGATTATTTTGCATCAAGAAAAGGTAAAATAAGTTTGGATAATAAATAAATAATTTATTATACTGGGGTATCTGATAAACTGAGTTGTTAGAGATAATACTGGAAAGGTAGGTTTGAGTCAGACAATGAAAAATGCTGAAAGTCAGGTCAAGGAAAATGGAATTTATTTTAATTTCTTTGTACTGAATTGTTTCAGTATTACCCAAAGAGCCAGCCTATAAGAACCGGTCCACACACTTTCCCTGGGTGGATTTTTTTTTTTTTTTTAATTTTCACATAGTCCCTAATTTCTGAACCAACAGTGACATCTACCACTTGTTCTAGTTCAGTTTGGCAAGTATTTTTTCAAGATTGTGTCCCTTCATCCCCCAATCTCATTCCTATATCACAGAATACATTTGTCCCCAACTCTGTCATAACAACTGACCATAAAATACTCTTTGACAAGTGTTGCTTCCAATTACTGTGGAAAGTCATATAGCATGAAACCAATCTGCTGATCTGCCTGTCTCTAGTTGTCAAGCCATCCTCTGACTTCATGAGCATTGTTAGTTGTATCTTCCTATCTTTAAAATGGGGATAGCACTCAGGCAGCATGATTTTCACTGGTAGGTACATGACTACTCTAATGTATACAACAGCAAATACCATAACAAAATAATTGATAGAGATGATTAGCATCTACAGAAAAATCTAGGACTTATGTGGGACAAGAAAGGAGACTGAGGTGTACTACTTGACATGTGATTAGGGGAAAAGAGCTAACAGACATAGAAAAAATCACACAGGTTATAGAGAGGGAAGATGCTAGTCTGAATAATTACTTAGTTGAGAATTATTTGATTATATTCAATAGTCTATACAATACTCAGGATTGTATTTTCTGCCTTGTGGTTAAAGGTAAGACACAGTCTTGTTATTAGACCTACACTAAAAGATTTTCAAAAGAAGGATTCATTTCTAATTGATGGAAAGCTAATTGCTGGCAAGAACTACACAATGGGTTAGAAAGAAAATAAAGTGAGTTAATAACAACCACCACATTTTGGAAGTCACTATGAATCTTTGAGTGGGATAGTTTAAGAGCCCCTCCAGGGCTTCCCAGGCGGCACTAGTGGTAAAGAACCCTCCTGCCAATGCAAGAGATGTAAGAGAGATGGGTTCGATCCCTGGGTTGGGAAGATCCCTTGGAGAAAGAAGAGCATGGGAACCCACTCCAGTATTTGTGCCTGGAGAATCCCGTGGACAGAGGAGCCTGGAAGGGAGTCAAGACACCACTGAAGCGACTTAGCACACTTGCATGCATATACTTACATGAAGTGTAAAAAGTACTGGAAAGGTCACGAAGTGCCCATAGGGAGAGATAGTGTGCTAACCTTGCTCTTATTACCAAATGTATGATTTGCAGTAAGTCACCTACAGAGGACCAAGTGATTTTCTGGAGACAAGACAACATGTAGTCTAAGAAAATATCTATGCAGTTTTTCACAGAACACTGAAAAAGTTGTGAAATTTTGTGGACTACTTTCCAACTTGAGCTCTCAAATTTTATAACTTTGAAATCTTCGGTCATATAAACCAGAGTGTTTACTTAGTTTTTTGCTGAAGAACCTTTGCTAGATGACCTTCTGGAACTTTTAATGTGTGGCTTCAATTTTCTACTGTGTTTAAAAAAAGACAGGTTAACAGTTTTTCTTTATAGTACATATATATGTTTAAATGATAGGGTCTAAATTACAATAATTGACAACTATTTGCATTATTTTAACAATTATCAGGTGCTTTTGAATACATCTATTATAAAAACTTTATTATAACATAATAAACAATAAAAAAACAAGAACAATAATTTGTATCTTAAAGAAACAAGTCAATTACTGGAGTAATAGTTTATAACCTATAGAAGCCATAGTCAGAATTTATTTATTTATTTATTTATTTATTTATTTCCAGCCGAAGAAGCTTTTTTATTACCTTTATGTACAGAAAACTCAATAGTGTACACTCAGCCCAGCTTGATGGCCAGTTCTTTGGCCTTAGCCTTTTCCAGCTTGGTGATGCGAGCCACTGACTTCAGCCCCAGGACATTGCCTCCCCAGTGACGATGGATCTCATTGTATCTGTCATTGTAATTGGTACTGATGGCTTCCACCAGCTTAGCCAGGGCACTCTTGTCCTCCGAGCTGAGTTGTGTGAAGGCTAAGGTGGTGCACGTCTTCCTGTGGACCAGGCGCTGCAGCCGGGCCTTGCCCTTGGTGATGCAGTAGGGAACCCCCATCTTGCGGCACAGGGCAGGCAGGAAGACCACGAGCTCGATGGGATCCACATCGTGAGCGATCACCACCAGCTGAGGCTTCTTGTTCTCCCGAGGGTGGCGACAATGTTGACCCCTGCTCGAAGGACAGGTGGCCTCTTGGTGGGGACGTCGCCTTTGCCGGCGGTTTTCTTCTCAGCTCGGGCCAGCAGCCTCTGCTTCTCTTGCTTTGTCTCTGGTCTGTACTTGCGGGCCAGCTTAAGCAGTTGAGTAGCTGTTTGTCGGTCCAAGGCCTGGGTGAACTGGTTAATTGCAGGAGGCACTTTCAGCCGCTTATAGAAAATAGCCCTTTGCCACTACAGCCGGATGTAGCGGGGCCATTTGACAAAGCGGGCGAGGTCCCTCTTGGGTTGGATGTCCTGTCCAATGCCAAAATTCTTGGGCCTCTTCTCGAACAGGGGGTTGACCACCTTCTTGGCCTCCTGCTTCTTCACCACGGCCGGGGCAGGGGCCAGCTTCTTCCCCTTGGCCTTCTTTCCCTTCAGCATCTTGAAGGGCTGGTGTAGAGACATAGCCAGAATTTAAATCTAGATTCTCTGACTCCAAACTTCATCCTTTCCAATCTATCATCCAGCCAGCACATCAGCGTGTAAATATACAGTCTAATGCAAGATATCTGGGTATTTTAGTTGAGGTTTTTAATTTTGTTTTTAAAAACACGTAGCACTTTGCTTTTGAAAAATCACCTTCATCTATGAATCACAGGTTTGTTGGAAGACTACAGACAAGGTATATTCCATCTCATCATTCCCATCTGTAAGGTGGAGTAAATGGTACCTGCCATCTTTGTTTGCTTGCAGGGTGGTTGTGATGATAAGTGATGCAGTGGATGCATAGCTCCTTGGAGTAAGAAAGCCATATAAATCCAAGGTATTTCATCAAGATGCTCCTGATATTTACATAGCTCTCTTCTCCAGGGCATAGAGGGCTTTTATTGCTTCACAGAGCTCTAGGAAATAGAGCAGTAAATGCTCTTTCCAAAAGGGAAGCTGACCAATAAAGTGGATAAGTAGATGACCCCTGCATGGCACAGTAAGGTGATAGCGGTATTGCCCAGTGATGTTCATTAATAATTGCTAGTAATAATTAGTCCAGTGAGTCTAGCCTGCTGCTGGCTGTCACTAAACTAATAAATGCCCTTCTGTTATAGAATAGTCCATGGTTTCCAAAATGGAATTTATAGTGAACTTTTTTATTTTTCCTGTGGCTCTTAAATTCTCAGATAACTTTCTCCTGTATTTCCTTTCTGGTTTCAATAGAAATAGCACAGAAATGCTGACTGTGGAATTCCTGGCCCTCAGAACAATGGAGGGTTTGAATGTTGCAAGAAATATTGGTTTCCTTGAGGCTTTCAGACATTTTTTCTAACGACCTAAATAGCTTGGTGGTGAAAGAGAAAGCAAGAGGTGGGAAAGGTTGAGAAGAGTGAAAATGTTGCGTTTTCAAAAGAGAAGTGGAGAGTCTATATGTGTTTCGACTTAGGAGGAAGAAAAGTGCTTGGGGGATGGGAGGAGCGTGGAGGTGGGTTAGTAAGAATGGCAGTATGAAATAGCAGGTATCAGGAAGAAGACCTGAACCCTACGCTTATATAAAGTTATTTTTGGCTGCGTCAGGTCTCAGTTGTGGCACCAAGCCTTAATTGCCCCACAGCATGTGAGATCTTAGCTCCCCCACCAGGGATTGCATCTGCGTCTTCTGTTTTGGAAGGCGGATTCCACTGGACCACCAGGAAAGTCCCCTGTGAGCCCCTATGCAGTGGCAGACGCTTGATTCTGCCACTGAGTTTGACCTGGGATAGTTACTTAATCAACCTTGGTTTTGATGTCTGAATCTTAAAAATTAGAACACTACATTAGTAGATCTATAGGAGACTCTTTAAGATTTAGTGTATCCCTAAATACCAGCATAAAATTGCCTATTGCATTAGCTATTTTTTTGTCCCTCCACTTTGTGCCATGAGAAAACTTCTTCACACGAGGAAACAACAGCCCTGGTTTCTTTATGTGACTTTTTGAAGCTGTGAGATGTTCCAGGAGGTTCCAGCATGTTTTTTCAAGGCTGAATCCCCTTTGAGGATAACTGAAGGGATACTGATAAGGGCCTGAGGCTCCATGGGGAGTCTCTCACTGTGAACCAAGGAATGACAAGTGTTGATTCTCTTCACAGACTCCAAGAACAGGCACTTGAGGGGAGAGATCAAATTAGCCAAGTTGGCATGTTCAGGCTCTCTCGCCCCATGTTTTGTAGTTAACGACTATTTAACAGCTGAGATCATTTATAGCACTGTGCATGCCCCTTACGAGGTACCCACTTGATCACGGGCTACTTCGTGCTGTAAGGATATATGAGCTCCACCCAGAAAAATGGTGGCGATCCTGCTGTGTCACCGCTGTGTCTGTTGGGTCAGCCATGAGAGGAGAGAAGATAGTGTGTCTGTTATTATGGCCGCTGGGCCAGCCAGGGGAGAATAAACGTGTCTGCATTTCCGATGGCTCCTCTAGTCTCCTTCCAGCCTCTTAGCTCGTGCCTTGCCTACCATGGGTTCAACAACAGTGCGCACAGCATGAACAGCAATGCAACTGGCGTAGTCAGCAGGATAGCCAGCGGGCAGAGGAGCTGGAGGCTGCTCTGGATGGAGGAAGCCAGTGGCCACCACACGGCACGTGGCGCTGTGTGGCTGTGATCCTCTCAGTGCAGGCCCCGGTGGGAGACTGGGAGGTGGTGGGCGGGTCACTGGGTAGCACTGAACAGGCATGACGGGGTTGAGTTCCTGTTTGCCCAGCAAGGCAGCACGGGCCCACGGCTGGCACCGCGGGGTGGGTTTTCCTGACTGCCCTGAAGGGGAATGTGGATCATGCTCTCTGTAATGCTGTGTGCACTGTGCAGACTCTTGGAAGTACTAGAGCCCTGGCTTTAGAGCAAGAACCCCGGGGTCCAGAAAGAAACAGCATCTCTGACAGCGAGGTGGTATGTGGTGGTGATGATGAACCTTAGGAACCTGCACGTCACCGCTTGGCAGCGGGGCCCGCTGTACAGCAGAAAGTGAAGCATGAGTGGTCTGTGGCCCAGAGGGGAGGGAATCCTCCAGGGGACCCTAGTGTGACTGAATTCATAGCGTATCGACCATATCCTCAGGCACAGTTGGTCAGCTTGGGTAAAACATTTCGGCAAAAGCAAGGGGAAACTTGACAGCTTGGTCTTGAGACTCTGGGACCCAGGGCTGGGTCTGGCACCTGTGGGAGTTGAGAGAGGTAGACGGACGGTGTGTGAGATACCGTTTTGGAAGTGTGAAGACCCCGGAGGGGGCCCAAGCTGGCAGGGGGCCCATCTGGGTTTCGCGGATGCATCTGTGGGCTGATTTGTGTTAAAGTATACTGTAAAGTTGATGTTAAAAAAAAAAATCTACTTCTGCTTTATTGACTACACCAAAACCAACAAACTGGGGAAAATTCTTCAAGAGATGGGAATACCTGCCTCATGAAAATTTGAATGCAGGTCAAGAAGCAACAGGTAGAAGTGAACATGGAACAACAGACTGGTTCCAAATTGGGAAAGGAGTACATAAAGGTTGTGTATTGTCACCCTGCTTATTTAACTTATATGCAGAATACGTCATGAGAAATGCTGGGCTGAATGAAGCACAAGCTGGAGTCAAGATTTCCAGGAAAAATATCAGTAACATCAGATACACAGATGACAGCACTCTCATGGCAGAAAGCGAAGAAGAACTAAACAGCCTCTTGATGAAAATGAAATAGGAGAGTGAAAAAGCTGGCTTAAAACTCAACATTCGAAACTCTAACATCATGGCATCCAGTCCCATCACTTCATAGCAAATAAATGGGGAAACAGTGGAAACAATGGCTGACTTTATTTTCTTGGGCTCCAAAATCACTACAGATAGTAACTGCAGCTAGGAAATTAAAAGACACTTGCTCCTTGAAAGAAAAGCTATGACCAACGTAGACAGCATATTACAAAGCAGAGACATTACTTTGCTGACAAAGGTCCATCTAGTCAAAGCTATGCTTCTTTCAGTAATCATGCATGGATGTGAATTCAGTTCAGTTCAGTCGCTCAGTCATGTCTGACTCTTTGTGATCCCATGGACTGCAGCACGCCAGGTCTCCCTGTCCATCACCAGCTCCCAGAGTTTACCCAAACTTATGTCCACTGAGTCAGTGATGCCATCCAACCATCTCATTCTCTGTCTTCCCCTTCTCCTCCTGCCCTCAATCTTTCCCAGCATCAGGGTCTTTTCAAATGAGTCAACTCTTCGCATCAGGTGGCCAAAGTTTGGAGTTTCAGCTTCAACATCAGTCCTTGCAATGAACACCCAGGACTGATCTCCTTTAGGATGAACTGGTTGGATCACCTTGCAGTCCAAGGACTCTCAACAGTCTTCTCCAACACCACAGTTCAAAAGCATCAATTCTTTAGGGTTCAGCTTTCTTTATAGTCCAACTCTCACATCCATACATGATCACTGGAAAAACCATAGTCTTGACCCGATGGACCTTTGTTGGCAAAGTAATGTCTCTGCTTTGTAATATGCTGTCTAGGTTGGTCATAGCTTTTCTTGCAAGGAGCAAGCATCTTTTAATTTCCTAGCTGCAGTTACTATCTGTAGTGATTTTGGAGCCCAAGAAAATAAAGTCAGCCGTTGTTTCCACTGTTTCCCCATTTATTTGCTATGAAGTGATGGGACCAGATGCCATGATCTTAGTTTTCTGAATGTTGAGCTTTAAGTCAACTTTTTCATTCTCCTCTTTCACTTTCAAAAAGAGGCTCTCTAGTTCTTCTTCACTTTCTGCCATAAGGGTGGTGTCATCTGCATATCTGAGGTTATTGATATTTCTCCTGGCAATCTTGATTCCAGTTTGTGCTTCATCCAACCCAGCATTTCTCATGATGTACTCTGCATATAAGTTAAATAAGCAGAGTGACAATATACAGCCTTGATGCACTCCTTTTCCTATTTGGAACCAGTCTTTTGTTCCATGTCTGGTTCTAACTCTTGCTTCCTGAGCTGAATACAGACTTCTCAAGAGGCAGGTCAGGTGGTCTGGTATTCCCATCTCTTTCGGAATTTTCCACAGTTTTTTTGTTCTTCAAACAGTCAAAGGCTTTGGCATAGTCAGTAAAGCAGAAATAGATTGTTTTCTGGAACTTTTTTGTTTTTTGGATGTGAGAGGTGAACTATAAAGAAAGCTGAATGCTGAAGAATTGATGCTTTTGAACTGTGGTAATGGAGAAGACTCTTGAGAGTCCCTGCACTGCAAGGAGATCAAATCAGTCAATCCTAAAGGAAATTAATCCTGAACATTCATTGGAAGGACAGATGCTGAAGTTGAAACTCGAATACTTTGGACACCTGATGTGAAGACTTGACTCACTGGAAAAGACCTTGATGCTGAAAAAGATTGAAGGCAGGAGAAGAGGCTGACAGGAGAAGAGGCCGACAGAAGATGAGCTGGTTGGATGGCATCACTGGACTCAATGGACATAAATTTGAGTAAGCTCTGGGAGTTGGTGAAGGATAGAGAAACCTGGTGTGCTATTATAGCTCATGGGGTTGTAAAGAGTTGGACATGCCTGAGGAATTGAACTGAACTGAACTGATACTGTAAAGACTATGTCTTCAGATTTAGGAAAATGTAATCTTGAAGGTGGGTTGTGAATGCTGCAAAGATCCCCTCATTGAAGGGGTGGGCTCGGCCCCTGTGGGAGGTTTTGTGGGTCCTCAATGAAAATTCCCCAGAGGTGGAATTGCCTTTGTGCCGGCTTTCCTGTGCTCTCACAAGGACAGATGGTGGAGTAGACTTGGGTGTGGAAGATAAAGGCACTCCACATGCGGTGTGTGCCTCCTCTAGCCCCATGAGAGCACGGACTGCAACATCAGTTCCAGGTGATACCTGCCGTTGGGTTTTGCCATGTGTTGGGGATGTAACTCTTTGTTGTTGTAGCTACTGCTGTTGCAAGACGTAAATCTAAGGGTTGGTGTCACCCACCAAGGGAATATTGCAGGAGATGAACTGTGCGTAGAATGTGAGGCAGAGACCCTGAAGGGGTAGAGCGTGGGGGGAGACAAAATTAGCCAAGATGGCACGTTCAGGGTCTCTTGCCTCACGTTTTGTAACTAATGACTATGTTAACCACAGAGATCATTGATATGGCACCGCACATGCGCGTCACGAGGTACCCGCTTGGTCACGAGCTACTTTGTGCTGTACGGATGTCTGAGCTCCACCCAAAAAACTGGTGGCAATCCTGCTGTGTCACCGCTGTGTCCGCTGGGTCAGCCACGAGAGGAGAGAATATAGTGTCTGCTGCTATGGCCGCTGTACCAGCCAGAGGAGAATAAACAGGTCTGCATTTCCTACCGTTCCTCTAGTCTGCTTCCAGCCTCTTAGCTCACGGCTTGCCTACCCTGTGTTCAATGAGCAGTGTGCACAGTTTGCATCTCGGATTCCTGAAGACAGCTGGCGTTCACGAACAGGATCAGCAATACAGTTATCTCTATCAGTTTCAGCCTCATATTCCCATAGTTTTCAGTACCAAACTTACTAATTCATTTGCATAGCTATCTCACCATTTAACTCAGACACACAAGTTCTGGAAAAACAACAAGAAATGCAAAAGTAGTGATAAGGCTGCTTAACAATCTATTGAAGTTCTAAGACAGTCAGTGTGAGTGGAAATCTGGATGTCTGAAGATTTGGTTGACCTAAAATGTTTATCTTAAATGGCCCGAAATATTCACGTGCGTGGAAAATTTACCTGATTTGTTCTAGGCAGAAATTGAGTCCCTGAGTTAATTGTTCATTTTATACAGCTAATTTTAAAAATAATAATTCAAGTATTTGTTGTCAGGTAAACAGAGTTCTAGAATTACCCAGTTTTTAAAAAATGAGCCCCCCCCCAAAAAAAAAAATATGAGCCAAGAGCTCTCACTCTTTTTTATTTTTTTTAAACTATGAAAGTGGAGTTGCTTTATTTTTGTATTTCTACTGTACAGAAAAGTGAATCAGCTTTAAGTATACATATACCCTCTCAGTTTTGGATTTCCTTTTACTTCAGGTCGCCACAGAGCAATGAATAGAGTTCCCTGAGGTGTACAGTAGGTGATCATTAGCTATCTATTTTATACATACGATCAATAGTGTATAGATGTCAATCTTGGTCTTCCAACTTATCCCGTTACTGTTCCTTACATCTTCTTAAAAGTATTTAGTGCGTGATAAACTCTTACTAGGTAATTTTAAACAAACACTTGAGGTCTGTTTCCTTCTAGAAAGAGCTGGAACTCCCTTTTCCACCTTAAAGAAATAGTTAATAGTACCACTGTGGTGTTGTAATAAAGTCTACTAACTTTGTAGGTGTTTTCCATTTTACAATTCATTTAAAGAGCATCTCTGTCTAGTTCCTGAAAGGGGAAATTGAACATCAGGAAATGAGGCTTTCCTCTCTAGCTGATATCGTGTGTTTTTGATCATGTCATATCTGGTGTATTACACAATTTTTACTATCAGAAATTTTCTTGTGACCTCCTATGGAGATGGTTATAAAGGAATGCCAGTCAGGATTATAACCTGAAGTTCTAATTTGCTTTCTCAGTCTATTCGACTTTGGATAAGAAGAGTCATATCTCTCCATGTGGATTTAAGTACAGCCTCCAGTTCATACACACTTCATAGGTTTGGACTTAAGTAATGTGACCACAGAAATGGAAAGTATTAGCTCTGATTTAAACTGAAGGTTCTACGTGGGAATTATTTTCATTTGACAAATGAACAATTGTTTTAATTTTCCAGATGACTCTGGAATTATCCCTCTGTGACTATCCAGCTCTGGACCAAAGCTTAGAATATTAAGCTAATGGAGTTGAACAGCTACCTAGTCCAATTTCATGCATAAAGACTGGAGATTGTACTTATAAAATAAATTGTCTTTTTCTCCTGCTTTTATCTGTAAACCCAACATATTTGACAGTTGAGCATTTTTCTCATAAATGTAGCCTAGGGGCTAATTTGCATTGTCACAGTTTGAAGTGGGATGCCTCATGACTCAGGAACCTCTTTAGAAAAGGTTCTCTGGCTCCGTGTCTTGGACTACAAGAAGGGCTTTGAAAAGGCTTAAGGGGATGTTTCCCAGTTAAGGCCCAGATACTTACATGATGGACATGATGCCCCCTGGAGAGAGGATCTTCACAAAAGCAAAATGGCAGGAGAGACAAACAGAGCACAGAGTACTTAGGTTAGAAGACTAGGTAGCAGGTAACATGTATTTGGTTTTTACACTTCTGGACTCAGTCAGTGAAACATAGAATAGTGTCTTGCTCCTTTGGCTCTGTAGCTCAGGCCAGTTCATCTAATCTAATTCTGATATAGATGGAGCCTGTGAGAGCAAAGTCTCTCCATGCCAAGCATGCTCTGGCAGACAGACGTGCTGACCTGGAGGAGAAGCAGCAGGCTCAGCCAGAGTTGGGAGAAGTGTCCCTGGCAGGGATGCGAAAGCAACAGATGTAGACCTGAGAGGAGAGCAGTGGGCAATTATGATACCAACTGGAATTGCAATGTGGTATGTGTTGATGTCTCAACAGGATATGTGGCTATAGTAAGAATAATAATAACAACATTAACACATTTTTTGCTGGGTTATTTTCATATATTATCACATTTAATTTTCATAGTAATCACATAAAATAGCTGTTATTGTCTTTTTAATTCATATTAAAAAGTAGAAGCTGCAAGACTTTAAAACCACAAAGCTATAAAATTGGAGCCAAGATTTGGATTCATTCTGTCTTGAAACAAAACCACTTCAATGTCACAAACAATAGAAATTGCCCCTGAAATGAATGGGCCTGTAGTGACTCAGGCATAGGGTTACACATTCTTGGCAGAACCATCCTGCCAGCAGTGGTCAGTACTGGAAAGTGATGGGCCATGTTTGGAGTGTCTGGAGAAAGAATTGTAGGAACAGAGCAGGGTTGTAAGAAACGGAGGCAATGAGGTAGAGTGGCCCTGGAGGTGGAGGCAGAAAGTAGTAATGGTGTCTGTGCTTCCCTCCTGGTCTGAGAGCATTTGAAAAAGCAAGAATTATGTCCTATTAATTTTTGTATTTTCAGAACCTAGGATAGTATCTGGTGTATTCAAAGTGGTAAACACATTCTTAAATGTTTGAACTCAAGGTGGTTGCATAAGACTCAAGTTAGCGAGGAGGTGGAGGTCAGCCATAATGGACAAGATCAGACGCCAACAGGGTGATGCCAGTGTGACTCTGCTATATAGAGGGTCAAGTCTACCCCAATTTGGCAGGGTCATTAGGATCCACCAGAAGTAGAGGACATTGCAGGACTTTACATCTGCAGTCCCCAACCTTTTTGACACCAAGGAGTGTTTTCATGGAAGACGATTTTTCCATGGACCAGGTTGAGGGGATGGTTTCAGGATGATTCAAGTTCACAACATTTATTGCACCCTTTATTTCTATTATTATTAGTAGCTCCACTTCAGATCATAAGGCATTAGGTCCCAGAGGTTAGAGACTCCTGTCTTACATGACGAAAGCAGAATCCTCTGGCAGATAACTTTTACTTTGAGGGAATATGATTTAATATACTTATTAGTTTTTAAGAGCTTATTATGTGCAAGTCACTGTGCTACGTTCCGAGGCAAACAAAACTCCTGAAGTCCTTCCTCATAAGAGATGTGTGTGTGTGTGCTCAGTCATGTCTAACTCCTTGAGACCCTCTGGACTGTAGCCTACCAGGCTCCTCTGTCCATGGAATTTTCCAGACAAGAATACTCAAGTGGGTTGCCATGTCCTCCTCCAGGGGATCTTCCTGACCCAGGGATGACTCCTGTGTCTCTTGTGTCTCCTGTACTGGCAGGCAGATTCTTTACCACTGGGGAATCTTATGGGAAGTCCATAAGAAACTTACCAGGTGATTATGGGCAACTAAGCAATTACATCCTTCCCTTTTTCGTGGGAATACTGAAATACTTTGTGTTAATATGGTGGCCACATTGGCTTCTCAAAATCACTTGAATCTTTATGAAACAATATGTTTTTGTCATTTTCCATCTTTTTCAGGGATACTTGTGTTTCTAGAATCATGTAGAATCTGAAGTCATTAAGTCATGTCATGCAGTGATAACATCCAGGTAATACATCACCTTACAAATAATAATAATAAAAAATAAACTCTTATGGGAATGCAGAATACCTTAGAGTGTTTAGATAATGTTTAGCATATGCAGATAACTTATGGTTTCTCAGTTTTTCAGAATGCTTACCCAGATGTTGGCAAAATTTTTCTTTTTTTATCCTGGGTATGTGTACAAAGTCTGGGAACACTAAACCAGGAGGGAGAGGGTTTTAACCATAGAAGACAACTGTTTTTAGTTTTCTCCATAGAGACTGTCCCATAAAGTGAAGTGTGAATGAAAAATTTAGCAACAACAGTGTTCTAACAGTGATTGTGATGACCGTATCTCCTTAAACCGGCAATTTGCAGCAAATCACAATGATGATAACTAATACAGTGGCCACGGACACTCCAGTCCCAGCTATTCCCATCATCGTGAAGACTTGGCTTAAGAGTTCCAGGCTTCCACAAACTTAACAAAACTCTATCCTTGTTGACTTTTGTACAACAATAATGACAAGAACACAGGAGCAATACTTCTGCAATCAGAAACTTCATAACATCATGAAACCGAATATTATTCACCACACGCACTGCTTCCTGGAAGAGACCTCAGGCCCTTTGTGTGGATGGAGCCACAACATCTTCTAAACTGTAATTCTCAAAACACTTAACAATTCCCAGTACTTTATGAGTAAAAAGAAAAATCCTAGGGGCATTTGAAGATATTTGGCTTAGGACTTGTAGTATGCCAGTGCCCGATGAACTTTTTCTTGCTTTGTACCCCTAGGCTCTTTTGCATAGATTTCATTCACTTCCAAAAGGAAGAAAAACTAGAAATCATGCAGACAGTACTAAGGACCAGCATTAGAATAAATGCAAAAAGAAGTTATGCAAACAATGGAGAAGAGGGCAGTGGGGTCTGAAATTGGCTTGGAATCCAGCCTTCTGAAGGACTGAGAGCACATTGGTGTTAAAGGGAATACAGTGAATTCTATTTATGTCTCTTGCACTCTTTGATCTAAATACATTGTTCTAAACTGACTTTGTTTCTCTTCCTGTGCTGCAGAGACTCTGAAATGACTTACTACCTTTTTGCAACAATTAGAGTTGTGCAGAGTACATTTTCATGTACTGATCCCACTCTCTTGTAAAGTGAGGCAGGTGACGTTTTCCCCATTACAGAAACAGAAGCAGATATTGGGAGATTTTATAACAGTAGGGAACTTGGGACTGTAGACCAAAGTTTCCTGATTCTCAGTCTAGATTTTCCTGGTAAATTATGCTGCCACCCTGATCCTGGCTGTTGTTAATTTCAATATGAGGCTGATTTCTTCATTATTAATGACACTAAGTTCTATCATCAGCAGATGCACATAATATGATTTTCCCTCTCTCTTCTCTTCTGAATCACAGTGAAAACATTTATGACCACTGTAATCAAGTTTCCCCATCTAGGAAGTAGAGGGAGCAGACAAAGAATCAGAGAGAGTGAATATCCTGCCCTTTCCTTCTATAGATGATCCTGTGACTATTTACATACATGAGATAATAATTAACAGGTGAGCCCTTTGAGCTCTGAAGGGAAAAAAGTGTCATGTTATTGCTTGGATTAATTGGGTCTTAACACAATATAACAGTAAAGAGATTATCAAGATAAATTTTAATTGTCTATTTTGAGGTAAAAATGTCAGGTGTGCAGAAATCTAATTGGGTGTCAGGCTATGACAATTCTGTAACTTCACATTGTATGTGGAATCACTCTGAGAGTTGAACAGCCTGACTTTTGCCTAATACTCCTCAATCTCTGGCTTTCTTTCAGCTCTTAGAATTATAAGTAATAAAATCTTATCAGGCACCTTGGCATATGTTATTGGGATATTGCAGCTTAAATCTCTCTATTAAAATTCACTGTTTTGAAAGTGTCAATCTCTGCCTGGTTCAGATCTCATCATAGAGTAACACTCAACCTCCTCAGAAGGTTTCCAGGCACACTCTCATGGTACCAATGGATTTGGGCATGATGTTAACACTTACAGGAGAGTTTAGGAGAGTTATGAAGAGTTTGGGTTTGAATTCCAGCTCTATTATTTATTTTATAAACAGGGTGATTGTATTCCTGGCTTGATCTGGACAACTCCAAGTTGTCTATTATGCCAGAATCGTTATTATAGCTCTGCCTTTCATTCTCAAAGGGGCCCTTATCATGCTATGTATGTGGTACCCTGGAAAAATCACTGCTTCTTTAAGCTGTACCATTTAATCTGTACCTCTTTAACCTTTTCTCATATGGAAAAAATTTGAAAAACTTTGCTATTTTGAAATACATAGTAAATATTGAAATACTGACTATTAACATTATTTTTTGCAGCATTCCGTCTGTGGGCCTTTGAAGGATGACTGACATGTTCTGTTGCTCTCCCATGGCAGTTCTGAAAAGCAGATGCTGGAGTCCATCTTAAATGGGACTTTCATCTGACAATCTCTGGTTTAGACTGGCAGAACACCCAGTTTTTATACCTGCTGGCTCTCTTTTCTGGTTGAGAAGTCCTCTCCTCTACTCCAGTTGGACATCTAGGCACTGATACCATTGTTTCCCAGATTCAGCCTGATCCTACTCTACCTCATATTTGATAGATTTCTTCAGATACCTGGGCTCCACCTCTTCTTGAAAGTGCCTTAAAAATTAGAGTTGATTTACAATGTTGTGTTAATTTCTGCTATAACTTGAAAGTTTTGCGATCTCACCCTGGCATTCCCACTTCTTTCTCAATGATGTGGGGTGAGTGGAAAAGCAGAGATATGATGCAGCTAAACGGACAGTGAAGAAGAGAGGGGAACAGTGGGGAAAATGTGAAGAGCCAAGGGGCCAGCCAAAGGTGAAGCCCTTTGAAGAAAGTGGAGGTCAAATGTTAGGTGCAGACACCAGGGGCTAAGGGTAAAGGCATACAACCCAGGTTAACATGTGAAGACAGGAGCCTGAAGTTTGATAGATGCAAGTTCAGAGCAAGAGCAGACAGAGTACAAAAAAGAAAGGCATGGGTGTTTGCTGCAAAGAATACTGAGATGTCTTCTACTTTCCAAGCTGGCTAGTTTGAGTGGTGCATGGGAGTGTGGTAGGCTTAGAGCAAGGGTGAGTGGATGTTCTTCCACTCTCTCAAATGGATGCCTTCTTGGATATGCATGCCTTCTTAGAAATGGACTGAAGTGGTCACAGTCTCATTAGTTTTATCTCAATTATGATTCTTGACTCTTCCTTGGACCCTTGCTTGTCCTGCTGCTATTGCTGCTGCTAAGTTGCTTCAGTCATGTCCAACTCTGTGCGACCCCATAGACAGCAGCCCACCAGACTTCCCCGTCCCTGGGATTCTCCAGGCAAGAACACTGGAGTGGGTTGCCATGTCCTTCTCCAATGCATGAAAGTGAAAAGTGAAAGTGAAGTTGCTCAGTTGTGTCTGACTCTTCACGACCCCATGGACTGTAGCCTACCAGGCTCCTCTGTCCATGGGATTCTCCAGGCAAGAACACTGGAGTGGGTTGCCATGTCCTTCTTCAATGCATGAAAGTGAAAAGTGAAAGTGAAGTTGCTCAGTTGTGTCTGACTCTTCATGACCCCATGGACCGCAGCCTACCAGGCTCCTCCATCCATGGGGTTCTCCAGGCAAGAGTACTGGAGTGGGCTGCCATCGCCTTCTCCCTGAAATGCTATTAAATCCCTTCCTAGAAGGGATTAAGTCCCTTCCTAGAACTCACACTGCCTTTGTTCTCTGAATGATAGTCCTTGCTGTGACCCAAGTCTCTCCTGGGAAATGAAGTGGTTGCCAAGAGCAGATAAGAATTTCACACTCAAGGGGTACTGCTAAAAATCCCAGGCACAGCCCCAGCACAGGATTTAAAGTTCCTTGCTCCAATCCAGATTCCAAGGATGTACTAGAGAAGGGGTACTCTGGATCTAGCCAACATTTTGTACATTGCTACTTGTGTTAGCTCTATTTTCTGTTTTCCTGATGCTCTGACATCAGAGGCCTCTGAACTCTGATGACCCAGACAGGGACAGCCCCTTCCAGGTTTAGCTAATTCTTAAATATTTATTGTAAAGGCTTACCTGTAAATATGCCTTTGAGAGGCAAACCAACTAATCTTAAGCTCATATCCCTGGTTGTCTTGAAACTCTATGCACCTGGCTCAGTCACCACAGGGCCAGGTACTGGATAACTAGAGAATACTTCTATAGCCTAGAGCCCATTGGAATTATTCAAAGTATCCTAAACCTGCTTACTCTACCTCATGGTTCCTTTTCTAGAGAAGCACAATCAAGTCTCTTGCCAGCAGTTCCTTTCTCTATCTATGCCTACACTTCTTGCTTTGGTTATTCCCAATTGGCCTTGAATGGAAAGTCCTATTTCTAGGGGACTATGAGGATAATAAAGTTCTTCTTCTGCCACACCTAATTGAAACAAATCTTGGGCACTACTAAAACCCCTCTGCTCCATTATTACAGTTGTGCAAGACTATTCTGGAGAGAAAACTAAGTTCTGCTCTTTTCAGTATCTGCCCTCTCTCATAATAAAGCACTTTGAACCTAGCACATGTATGTCACAAGTGACCAGAATCTTAGATGGAAGGTTCTTCT
The DNA here is from genome assembly GCF_963930625.1 of Muntiacus reevesi. NCBI lineage: Eukaryota > Metazoa > Chordata > Mammalia > Artiodactyla > Cervidae > Muntiacus > Muntiacus reevesi. The sequence continues at coordinate 68,038,200 of NC_089249.1, forward strand.
ATCTGGGAAGGAGAACTAGGTCAGGCCTTGGTCAAGTTTGGGAGAATGATACCTGGTCTTGATTGAGGCACCTTTAGCTTCAACTAATAAACAATGTATGGAATATTTGGTGTTATTCCTTTGGCCCTCCAACCATGTTTTTTTTTTTTTTTTTTTTTTCCTGCAGGAGTGTGTCCCATATTTCAGAGGTTTTAGCAGAATGTGCAGAGTGAAGATTCTACCATGTCAGAGAAATAGTATAGGCTCGCTGCTTTTTTATATTGTTTCAGATGGGAGTAGCAGAGAAGGGGGTACAATGTTCAGCACTTAAATTCTATCTAATCAGCGTAAAAATAATTTCAGGCTTCTCCAAAGTTGCAGCCTTCAGCTTTTATCTCTTCCTGCATTATCTGAACCCTGAGGTCTCAGGTTATATGAATTGTTTATGGCTTACAACACAGAGATATACAGTCAATTTTTATTATTTTGCAGTAGTTATATTCTACAAAATCACCACAAATTTTGAATCAGCAACTACCAAACCCTTGTTCCTAGTGGAAAATATAGTGTTAGGTTCCTGCAAGCTTTTGTTCACAATATTTTCATTAACTTATGAGAGCCCCTTGGACTGCAAGGCAATCCAACCAGTCCATCCTAAAGGAGATCAGTACTGGATATTCACTGGAAGGACTGATGCTGAAGCTGGAATTCCAATAACTTTGGCCATCTCATGCAAAGAGTTGACTCATTGGAAAAGACCCTGATGTTGGGAGGGATTGGGGGCAGGAGGAGAAGGGGACGACAGAGGATGAGATGGCTGGATGGTATCACCGACTCAATGGACATGAGTTTGAGTAAACTCTGGGAGTTGGTGATGGACAGGGAGGCCTGGCATGCTGCAGTTCATGGGGTCGCAAAGAGTCGGACATGACTGAGCGACTAAACTGAACTGAACTGATCCATACCTACCTGTTTGTGTTTAAAAAACCAATTGGGTCACTAACACTGATCTTGCAACTATCAGCACTGTAAGAATTCCCAAATGAAGCTAATCTGACGCACACATTTTCTTGGTCAGGTGCATCATTGCCTACTTGAACTCAGCAGCACTAGATGTTAATAGCACCTTAGTATTATGCTCGAGGGATGATTGAAACAGAATTAATTATCCCCAAAAAGCACAAAAATGGGAAATGTGGCTTTAAATAGACCCCCAAAGGCTTACACTATGAGAGCCGAAACAAGACAGCACATTGGGACTTCCCTGGTGGCCCAGATGGCTAACTGGCTAAGACTCTGAGCTCCCAATGAAAGGGGCCTGGCTTTGATCTTGGTCAGGGAACTAGATCCCACAGGCTGCAACTGTGAGTTCACATACAATAACTAAAGATTTCACATGCTGCCACAAAGATCAAAGATCCTGTGTGCCAAAACTAAGACCCAGTGCAACAAAATAAATAAATAAACACTTGGGGAAAAAAAGGCACAGTATTGCTTTGTTCAACCTCAGCCAGGAAAGGCACGCTGGGTAGCTCATATTTTTCACAACTCAGGATGTCTGTGAATAACTGCAAAGGCACTATATATGTCAGTTTGGGGATTACAAATGCATTTTAATGAAGAGGTGAATTTACAAATATGAAATCCATGAATAACAAAGACTGACTGTACAAAATCATACGAAAAGACCTACTCCAATGCCAGCTCTTCCAAGATCTAGTCTTGACCGAGTCCACTATTCTCCATTCACAACCCACTCTATCTCTTCCTTGTTTCTGTCCCACTTGCCATTTTCACCTGCTCGAATTCTGTTGGTGCAAGTCTAGTTTCAAGCTCAGGAACGTTGATACAGCTACTTTCCTGAGCTCCAACTCATTGGGATTTCATCTATCATATGATTTTTCCTCTCTACCTTCTTCAGCATAGCATGTGAGCAGTCTAGAGTATACTTAGGACTCTCTTTTTATTATCAGTAACTCACTTCTGTGGATAGCCTCAGTGGATAGCCATGAGTAGGTATTCTAGGGCTGGACATCTTCTCCGGCTACTTATCTGGAGAGTCAGCCTTGCACACCCAAGCTGAACTTGCTTTATGACATGCAGTGTCTGCTTGCTCTTAGTACAAGGGTTGTCCTGTCATGGGACAGCTGATTACATTTTTAAAGAGTTTTAATTGTGAGAAAAGTAGTCTTCCCCTTAAAGTTGAACTTAAATTTGAATCTCTATAAGTTTCATTTCCAGTCTCAAAAATTTTGTGATCATAATACAATTTACTGATTTACTATCATTTTGACCAATTTTGCTAAGAGCGGCTGTTTTCTAATAATTGTGCTTGGTTGTAAACTCTATTGTCAAATTAATTTCATAACTTATATTTTAGGGTGAAATATGGAGTTCAGTTTAGTCACTCAACATGTCCAGCTCTTTGTGACTATATGGACTGAAGCAGACAAGGCCTCCCTGTCCATCACCAGCTCCAGGAGTTTTCTCAAACTAATGTCCATTGAGTCGGTGATGCTATCCAACAATCTCATCCTTTGTCGTCCCCATCTCCTCCTGCTTTCAATCTTTCCCAGCATCAGGGTCTTTTCTGGTGAGTCATTTCTTCATATCAGGTGGCCAAATTATTGGTGCTTCAGCTTTAGCATCAGTCCTTCCAATGGATAAGGACTGATGCTAAATGGATATTCAGGACTGATTTCTTTCTTTCTTTCTTTTTTTTTTTCATTTATTTTTATTAGTTGGAGGCTAATTACTTCACAACATTGCAGTGGGTTTTGTCATACATTGACATGAATCAGCCATGGAGTTACATGTATTCCCCATCCCGATCCCGCCTCCCACCTCCCTCTCCACCCGATTCCTCTGGCTCTTCCCAGTGCACCAGGCCCGAGCACTTGTCTCATGCATCCCACCTGGGCTGGAGATCTGTATCACTGTAGATAATATACATGCTGTTCTCTCAAAACATCCCACCCTCGCCTTCTCCCACAGAGTCCAAAAGTCTGTTCTGTACATCTGTGTCTCTTTTTCTGTTTTGCATATAGGGTTATCATTGCCATCTTTCTAAATTCCATATATATGAGTTAGTATGTGGTAATGTTCTTTATCTTTCTGGCTTACTTCACTCTGTATAATGGGCTCCAGTTTCATCCATCTCATTAGAACTGATTCAAATGAATTCTTTTTAATGGCTGAGTAATATTCCATGGTGCATATGTACCACAGCTTCCTTATCCATTCGTCTGCTGATGGGCATCTAGGTTGCTTCCATGTCCTGGCTATTATAAACAGTGCTGTGATGAACACTGGGGTGCACATGTCTCTTTCAGATCTGATTTTCTCAGTGTGTATGCCCAGGAGTGGTATTGCTGGGTCATATGGCAGTTCTATTTCCAGTTTTTTAAGAAATCTCCACTCTGTTCTCCATAGTGGCTGTACTAGTTTGCATTCCCACCAACAGTGTAAGAGGGTTCCCTTTTCTCCACACCCTCTCCAGCATTTATTGCTTGTAGATTTTTGGATAGCAGTCATCCTGACTTGCATGTAACGGCACCTCATTGTGGTTTTGATTTACATTTCTCTAATAATGAGTGATGTGGAGCATCTTTTCATGTGTTTGTTAGCCACCTGTATGTCTTCTTTGGAGAAATGTCTGTTTAGTTCTTTGGCCCATTTTTTGATTGGGTCATTTATTTTTCTGGAATTGAGCTTCAGGAGTTGCTTGTATATTTTTGAGATTAATCCTTTGTCTGTTTCCTCATTTGCTATTATTTTCTCCCAATCTGAGGGCTGTCTTTTCACCTTACTTATAGTTTCCTTTGTTGTGCAAAAGCTTTTAAGTTTCATTAGGTCCCATTTGTTTATTTTTGCTTTTGTTTCCAATATTCTGGGAGGTGGGTCATAGAGGATCCCGCTGTGATTTATGTTGGAGAGTGTTTTGCCTATGTTCTCCTCTAGGAGTTTTATAGTTTCTGGTCTTACATTTAGATATTTAATCCATTTTGTGTTTATTTTGTGTATGGTGTTAGAAAGTGTTCTAGTTTCATTCTTTTACAAGTGGTTGACCAGTTTTCCCAGCACCACTTGTTAAAGGGGTTGTCTTTTTTCCATTGTATATCCTTGCCTCCTTTGTCAAAGATAAGGTGTCCATAGGTTTGTGGATTTATCTCTGGGCTTTCTATTCTGTTCCATTGATCTATATTTCTGTCTTTGTGCCAGTACCATACTGTCTTGATGACTGTGGCTTTGTAGTAGAGTCTGAAGTCAGGCAGGTTGATTCCTCCAGTTCCACTCTTCTTTCTCAAGATTACTTTGGCTATTTGAGGCTTTTTGCATTTCCATACAAATTGTGAAATTATTTGTTCTAGTTCTGTGAAAAATACTGTTGGTAGCTTGATAGGGATTGCATTGAATCTATAGATTGCTTTGGGTAGAATAGCCATTTTGACAATATTGATTCTTCCAATCCATGAACACGGTATGTTTCTCCACCTGTTTGTGTCCTCTTTGATTTCTTTCATCAGTGTTTTATAGTTTTCTATGTATAGGTCTTTTGTTTCTTTAGGTAGATATACTCCTAAGTATTTTATTCTTTTTGTTGCAGTGGTGAATGGTATAGTTTCCTTAATTTCTCTTTCTGTTTTCTCATTGTTGATGTATAGGAATGAAAGGGATTTCTGTGTGTTAATTTTATATCCTGAAACTTTACTACATTCATTGATTAGCTCTAGTAATTTTCTGGAAGTCTTTAGGGTTTTCTATGTAGAGGATCATGTCATCTGCAAACAGTGAGAGTTTCACTTCTTTTCCTATCTGGATCCCTTTTACTTCTTTTTCTGCTCTGATTGCTGTGGCGAAAACTTCCAAAACTATGTTGAATAGTTAGGATTGATTGGTTTGATCTCCTTGCTGTTCCAGGGACTCTCAGGAGCCTTCCCTAATACCACAGCTCAGAAACATCAATTCTTTGGCTCTCAGCTTTCTTTATGGTCCAACTTTCACATCCATACATGACTACTGGAAAAAACATAGCTTTGACTAGTTGGACCTTTGTCGGCAAAGGTATGTCTCTGTTTTTTAATATGCTATGTAGGTTTGTCATAACTTTTCTTCCAAGGAGTAAGCATCTTTTAATTTCATGGCTGCAGTCACCATCTACAGTGATTTTGGAGTCCAAGAAAATGAAGTATTTCACTGTTTCTATTATTTTCCCATCTATTTGCCATGAAGTGATGGGACCAGATGCCATGATCTTTGTTTTTTGAAAGCTGAGCTTCAAACCAGCTCTTTCACTCTCCTCTTTCACTTTCATCAAAAGGCTCTTCAGTTCCTGTTCACTTTCTGCCATAAGGGTGGTGCCATCTGCAAATCTGAGGTAATTGATATTTCTCCTGGCAATCTTAATTCCAGCCTGTGCTTCATCTAGCCCAGCGTTTCTCATGATGTACTCTGCATATAAATTAGATAAGCAGGGTGACAATATACAGCCTTGACATACTCCTTTCTCAATTTGGAAAAGTTCATTTTTCTTGTCTGGTTCTAACTGTGACTTCTTGACCTGCATGCAGATTTCTCAGGAAGTAGGTAAGATGATCTGGTTTTCCCATATCTTTAAGAATTTTCCACAGTTTGTTGTGATCCATACAGCCTAAAGCTTTAGTGTAGTCAATGAAGCAGAAATAAATGTTTTTCTGGATTTCTTTTGCTTTTTCCATGATCCAATGAATGTTGGCAATTTGATCTCTGGTTCCTCTGCCTTTTCTAAATCCATCTTGAACATCTGGAAGTTCTTGATTCATGTACTTTTGAAGCCTCACTTGGAGAATTTTGAGCATTACTTTGCTAGCATATGAGATGAATGCAATAGTGGGGTAGTTTGAACATTCTTTGAAACACTATCCAAAGAATGTTGGAGATAAAATATGGAGGCAATATCCAAACGCTATAACATTAGTATAGCTGGATTATTGAGTCCATCAAAGAGAGCATGTCCCCCAGGTGGTAGCTCATGAGTCAGCCAGGTGGAAATAGAGATTAGGCAGGCAGTTTGTTAGTGGTAACTTGTGGCAAAAGCCTTAGTTGGGATATGTAACCACTGTCTGGGTGCAGAGTTCCGAGGACAGAGTCAATAAAATTATTGGGAATGTCACACTCCAGATGGAGAGGTATAATATGTTGTTATAGCAGAAGTCATGGAGAAACTGATAGAAGCTAGTATGCATGACAAGATGGGTATTGTTCTAGGGCCTAATTATTATCTTGATCTGCTTGCTATTATGAAATTACTATTCTCTCAGTCAGGCTCTATATTAGCAAAGGAATGTACTTCCTAACCCTGGGAAATCATCTGTGGCTCCCGTCAGGTATGATATGGTCTCCTCACCACTGGATTGAAAGGTAGCCTTTCAATACCATAAAGTTGTCTCTAGAGTTGTGGGAGGACTCTGGCAGAGAAGGTCAAGCATTGTGTTGGATGTTCATGATGACCAGTCTGACACTTTGAGAAAGCACTGCATCATTTATATAATTCATATAGGTCCTTGCAAAGTGTGTGGCAACAGATGAAGTGTTAGTGAAGACTGCTATGGACTGAATGTTGGTGTTCTCTTGAATCCATTAAAGCCCTAAATACAAATGGGAGGTATTTGGGTAGGTACATTTGAGAGATAATTAGGTTTAGATGCAGTCATGAGGATGAGCCCCCATTATGAGATTAGTGTTCTTACAAGGAAAGGAAGAGAGACAAGAGCTTTGTCTCTCTCCACCACATTAGGATGTAGAGAGAAGGTGGCTATTTATAAGCCAGAAAGAGTTTCACCAGGAACTACATTTGCTAGCACTTGACCTTGGACTTCCTAGCTTCCAGAACTATGAGAAAAAAATGCCTGTTGCTTAAGCCACCCAGTCTGTGGATTTTTGTTATCTCAGGCTGAGCTGTCTAAGGCACAGGTAAAGTCAGTTAGCTAGGATATGTATGTCTCCTAAGACACAAGACACAGATTCAACATATAGAGGACTGAAGCCACTCAGTGTCTCCTGTAAATAAGCTTAAGGTTTTAAAAAAAGTCCTGGATCCCTCAGCAGGGCACCAAAGCATACGATGATAATATGCACGTTGGTGTCCCTAACAGGAAAAATAGGGAGAGAGATGTTAAAGGTGATTCCGTAGGTAATCTTCTCCTGAGGTAATATTTAAACTAGGAAGTCTAGGGTGAGCAAATCCTGGTTAATGCTTATGTCACACAGCAGCTATACATCCTCACAGGTGTAAGCTGTAGTCTGGTTTCCCACTCAGGCCCTCTGTGGTGTTTGATATGAGAGGTCATTCCCTGGGAATTGAGAAGAGCTTATTTGCTCCAAAGTCCCTGAAAATTCATTTGCTGAAGGCAGGTATGCTTCAGTAGTACCGTGCTGAAAAAAGAGGAAAAAGTGTTGGCATAATACTTGAGGCATATTGAAAGACTTGACAGGAGAAAAAGATTAAAAGGTTTCATTCTTTTACAAGTGGATGACCAGTTTTCCCAGCACCACTTGTTAAAGAGATTGTCTTTTTTCCATTGTATATCCTTGCCTCCTTTGTCAAAGATAAGGTGTCCATAGGTTCGTGGATTTATCTCTGGGCTTTCTGTTCTGTTCCATTGATCTATATTTCTGTCTTTGTGCCAGTACCATACTGTCTTGATGACTGTGGCTTTGTAGTAGAGTCTGAAGTCAGGCAGGTTGATTCCTCCAGTTCCATTCTTCTTTCTCAAGATTACTTTGGCTATTCAAGGTTTTTTGTATTTCCATACAAATTGTGAAATTATTTGTTCTAGTTCTGTGAAAAATACCGTTGGTAGCTTGATAGGGATTGCATTGAATCTATAGATTGCTTTGGGTAGAATAGCCATTTTGACAATATTGATTCTTCCAATCCATGAACACGGTATGTTTCTCCATCTGTTTGTGTCCTCTTTGATTTCTTTCATCAGTGTTTTATAGTTTTCTGTGTATAGGTCTTTTGTTTCTTTAGGTAGATATACTCCTAAGTATTTTATTCTTTTTGTTGCAATGGTGAATGGTATTGTTTCCTTAATTTCTCTTTCTGTTTTTTCATTGTTAGTATATAGGAATGCAAGGGATTTCTGTGTGTTAATTTTATATCCTGCAACTTTACTATATTCATTGATTAGCTCTAGTAACTTTCTGGAAGAGTCTTTAGGGTTTTCTATGTAGAGGATCATGTCATCTGCAAACAGCGAGAGTTTCACTTCTTCTTGAACACTTTCTAACACCATACACAAAAATAAACACAAAATGGATTAAAGATCTAAATATAAGACCAGAAACTATAAAACTCCTAGAGGAGAACATAGGCAAAACACTCTCTGACATAAATCACAGCAAGATCTTCTATGACCCACCTCCCAGAATATTGGAAATAAAAGCAAAAATAAACAAATGGGACCTAATGAAACTTAAAAGCTTTTGCACAACAAAGGAAACTATAAGTAAGGTGAAAAGACAGCCCTCAGATTGGGAGAAAATAATAGCAAATGAGGAAACAGACAAAGGATTAATCTCAAAAATATACAAGCAACTCCTGAAGCTCAATTCCAGAAAAATAAATGACCCAATCAAAAAATGGGCCAAAGAACTAAACAGACATTTCTCCAAAGAAGACATACAGGTGGCTAGCAAACACATGAAAAGATGCTCCACATCGCTCATTATCAGAGAAATGCAAATCAAAACCACAATGAGGTACCATTACACGCCAGTCAGGATGGCTGCTATCCAAAAGTCTACAAGCAATAAATGCTGGAGAGGGTGTGGAGAAAAGGGAACCCTCTTACACTGTTGGTGGGAATGCAAACTAGTACAGCCACTATGGAAAACAGTGTGGAGATTTCTTAAAAAACTGGAAATAGAACTACCATATGACCCAGCAATCCCACTTCTGGGCATACACACTGAGGAATCCAGATCTGAAAGAGACACGTGCACCCCAATGTTCATCGCAGCACTGTTTATAATAGCCAGGACATGGAAGCAACCTAGATGCCCATCAGCAGATGAATGGATAAGGAAGCTGTGGTACATATACACCATGGAATATTACTCAGCCGTTAAAAAGAATTCATTTGAATCAGTTCTAATGAGATGGATGAAACTGGGGCCCATTATACAGAGTGAGGTGAGCCAGAAAGATAAAGAACATTACAGTATACTAACACATATATACGGAACTTAGAAAGATGGTAACGATGGCCCTATATGCAGGGCAGAAGAAGAGACGCAGAAGTACAGAACAGACTTTTGAACTCTGTGGGAGAAGGGGAGGGTGGGATGTTTCAAAAGAACAGTATGTATATTATCTGTGGTGAAACAGACCACCAGCCCAGGTGGGAGGCATGAGTCAAGTGCTCGGGCCTGTTGGGCTGGGAAGATCCAGAGGAATCTGGTGGAGAGGGAGGTGGGATGGGAGACCAGGATGGGGAATACGTGTAACTCTATGGCTGATTCACATCAATGTATGACAAAACCCCCTGAAAAATAAAAAAAAAAATAATTAAAAAAAAAAAAAGATTAAAAGGTAGTTCAAGCAAATTAACATACCATAATGCAGCAGAATTGTACTATACTAGAGCAGTGAAGACATTACTTTCCCAACAAAGGTCTGTCTAGTCAAGGCTATAGTTTTTCCAGTGGTAATGTAGGGATGTGAGAGTTGGATGGTGAAGAAAGCCGAGCACAGAAGAATTGATGCTTTTGAGCTGTGATGTTGGAGAAGACTCTTGAGAGTCCCTTGGACAGCAAGGAGATCCAACCAGTCCATCATAAAGGAGGTCAGTCTTAGCTGTTCATTGGAAGGACCGATGTTGAAGTTGAAACTCCAATACTTTGGCCACCTGATGTGGAGATGACTCATTGAAAAAGACTCTAATGCTGCGAAGGACTGGGGTCAGGAGGAGAAGGGGATGACGGAGGATGAGATGGCTGAATGTTGTCACCGACTCGATGGACATGAGTTTGAGTAAACTCCAGGAATTGGTGATGGACAAGGAGGGCTGGTGTGCTGTGATTCATGGGGTAGCAAAGATTTGGACATGACTGAGTGACTGAACTGAACTGAGAGCAGTGAAGAATTAGGATTTGCAATCAGTCTTCCTAATTTCAAATTCCAATCCTATTTTATTAACTCTATGACTTTAGGAAATTTATTAAAATCTCAGTTTCCTTACTGACTAAGATTTACTTATTGGTCAAAGGGAACCAGGAAGATGTGTCTCACGTAGAATGGTTAAGAGAATTAAATGATATGAAGTAAAGAAAAAGAAAGTTACATAGTGGTTGAATATTGTTGTTGTTTAGTTAGTAAATCATGTCTGACTTATGCAATGTCATGGACTGCAGCATGCCAAGCTTTCCTGTCCTTCACTGTCTCCCAGAGTTTGCTCAAACTCATGACTGAGCCGTCGATGCCATCCAACCATCTCATCCTCTGCCCCTCCTTCTCCTGCCATCAACCTTTCTCATAATCTGAGTCTTTTCCAGTGAGTTAGCTTTTTGCATCAGGTGACCCAAGTATTGGAATATAGTAAACCCTTAATAAATGGCAGTAGTATTATTTATACTATTATAGGATTTGATGTCTTATTTGCTCCTAGTGATACCAACTAATCTTATAAAGTTTACATAGAAAATCCTGCTTTTCCCCAAAAGCAATTAGTTGTCAGACTATTTTGAATTGGGTCAAATTCTATGGTAAGTATTGAACAGAAAGACAAACATATGACCTTTGAATGTGCTTAGGAGAAGGCTCCTGGAAAAGAATGGCATACACCTGCTAGTAGGATGCCCAAGCTTGGATATGAATGTTTTAAGGATGGAGGTTGTCATGTTGTGACAATTTATTAACCAGTCAGATGGGTGGTCCTTTAAAAAATTTGTCAAGGGAGCAATCACAAGAATTCTAAATTCATTTTAGTTATGGGATATATAGTCAAACTTGGCATTTAATTAATTTTTGGATATATTGGGAAGTGATGATCTGTAGCAACTTTTGATCAGTAAAATTTTCTTCAGAGAACCAGATAATCAATTTGACTTAGTGGGTCTGGCCATAGGCATCTATACAACTACTCAATCTGCCATTGTAGTGCAAAGATAGCCACTTATAAGCCACACTTATGAGTGTAACTGTGTTCCAATAAACCTTTATTTACAAAACAGATGATGGGTTGGGTTTGGCCCATAGGCTACAGTTTCCCAAGCTCTTCTGTATGGAAACTAAGTCTCTTTATTTGTATGTTTATATCTCAGTAATCATAATATACTAAAGCTAAGGCATTCAAAAATAGGTTCTTGGGTTGAGTTGAATCTGAAAGGAAAAAAGTCAAGTAAATAGCCAAATAACATGGTATCTTCAAAGGAAGGATTAGTGAGTCCATCCTCTTGGCTTAGTTTATAGGTTCATACTAAGTCATTGTTCTCCAAGCTTTGTTTTCCATGTCAGGGTGGCTGCATTAGAAGTGGCTTGAGGAGCAGTCACATATGCCAAACAGCCCTGCTTTCACAACTGCTTGCCCCATAGTGCTAAACCTGCCAGATCCATAGTGCTGGATCACCTGTCAGCTCCTCTCTCCCCACCCCTGCCCCTCAGTGGTGGATTCAGCTTGCATACCACTAATATTCTTTAACTCCAAGGCGTCATGGTCAAAACTATCTCAATTTATCAGAAAAGGTCTAATATTATTGGTCTCCAAAGTGAAAGAGGCCAGGGGTCCTAGTTTTCCCCTTCCACTTGGCTTCCTAATCCCTACATAAAACACAATTACCTTCTTCCCAGAGAGGGACTCTGTACATCTGAAGGCAGTGTGTACCAAGATACAAATGATTTCCTTTCACCTTTCAGCACAGCAGTGATCACCAAATTAACATATTTGCATAATGAAGAAGGAAATTCATATATGACACAGAACATTAAGATTTGCTGAGATGACTTTCTGTCTTAACAAGACGAGGAATATTAGGCAGCCTTTAAATAATAACTCCTCTCACTTTAGTTCTACTTAGCTTGATACCGTGTCGCTGCTGCTGCTAAGTCACTTCAGTCACGTCCGACTCCGTGCGACCCCGTAGATGGCAGCCCACCAGGGTCCTCTGTCCCTGGGATTCTCTGGGCAAGAACACTGGAGTGGGTTGTTATTTCCTTCTCCAATCCACAAAAGTGAAAAGTGAAAGTGAAATCATTCAGTTTTGTCTGACTTTTAGTGACCCCATGGACTGCAGCCCACCAGGCTTCTCTGCCATGGGATTTTCCAGGCAAGAGTACTGGAGTGGGTTGCCATTTCCTTCTCCATAGATCCCTTGTTAAGTTGGTTATTATTCAACCAAAATGTAAGCCAGTTATTCACATTTTTCACTTAATGATACACTTTTTAAAAAGAGCATATAATTGTCGTTTCACTTGACTGCAATGTCATACTCTTAAGTGTGGTTTTCACTGCACTAAAATGTTTGTCTACAAGCTGATTACTGTGCTTTAATATAATTTTTCAAAGTGTTTTGAGATCTTCAGTTTGACAGAATAGCAGAAATCCAGATGATTATTTCAATTTGAAAAAATGCCAACACTGCCTATTTTTATTTAATTGAGAAGATAAAGAGCAAAGCTTCTATGGTATGTAAATACTTCTCTATGGAAACTGAACAAATATTTAGGTTACAATAGTTATAACTTTCTCCATTACCAAATCTATGAACTCTTCAGGCTTTCTCGATCAGTGTTTCTCGATCTCTTTGTAGCTTTTTAGGACATTACAAGAAGAAAGACAATGTGAGAGGATGTGGACACAATTGAATATATGAGTCACAAAACAAAATATACTATTTCACAGGATGAAAGAGAAGGGAAGAAATAAAATCTCACCAAAAGTTAAAGCAGTAATCAGGCAGTAACTCTTCAGAAGAGGGAGATAAAAGGAAATGGCAGAAAGGCCAAGGGAAGCTGAGTGCTGAGAACTGGCAGAGGGGCTGGAAGGCTTGGAGTGATTGACTCAAAGACAGCACAACATTAAAGGAGGCTTTGAAAACACCTCAAACGCAGAATGAAAAAGGCTAGTTAAGCGGGGATTGCTTTATCTTGAGGAAAGACATGTTTTATTTATGTCTATATAAACAGATATAAAAAGTTATATCACGTCACTTGTTTTTCTTTTTTTGTTAGATGCAGTACTGTTTTGCAAAGATGGTCCCTGGGCTTGACTTGAGTAGATCAGATGGTCTGACCATGATTTAGTTGAAAGAAACTCTTCAAGCATAAAGCAAGAAAGATGGTATTCAGGGTACTTTGAAAAGAATGGCAACTAACTGATGACCCTACAAACTGTGGAGTTGTGGGGAATGCTACAGGAAAACGGAAGGAATGATGCATGTAACCTCAAAGAATTTGAGCTAGAAAATGGGGGAGTTGGGAGGAGATGAGTGATAGAATCAAATATGAGACCTTCCTCCTCTCTCTCAACTTAACTTTTAAAGTTCTCTTTCTTGAGGGTTTCTGAACAGCTCAGTGCTATATTTCTAATGTATTTCTTGAATGGACTTGTCCTCCTGATTCTTCTTCCCACTGGCTGTATGGCAGAAGGGATGGAAGATCAGGCCCTAAATTATCCTTTCCTTGATTCCCACCCTCAAACAAAAGTTCTCAGAGAACTTAGAAGGGGCTTGTGTATGTGTTCTTTACTGCAGCTTAAAAGCTCCAGACTATCATTTTTCTTAAAAAGAGGTCTCTTTCTGGCCAGTTGGTGCTGGTGCATTTTGCTGTTGTTGTTCAGTTACTCAGTCTGACTCCTTTCAGCTATGAACTGCAGCTCACCAGGCCTTCCTTGTCTTTCATTATCTCCCTGAGTTTGCTCAAACTCATGACCATTGAGCTGATGATGCCATCCAACCATCTCGTTCTCTGCCATCCTCTTCTCCACTGCCCTCAGTCTTTCTCAACATCAGGGTCTTTTCCAATGAGGCAGCTCCTTGCATCAGATCGCCAAAGTATTGAAGCTTCAGCTTAAACATCAGTCCTTCCGTTGAATATTCAGCATTAATTTGATTTTAGGATTGATCTCATTGCAATGAGATCAAGCCAAGGGACTCTCAAGTCCCAATTCCAAGGGACTCTCAAAAGTCTTCTCTAGCACCACAGTTTGAAAGCATCCATTCTTCTTCACTCAACCTTCTTTATGTTCCAACTTTCACACCCATGACTACTGGAAAAAAACAAAACAAAACATAGCTTTGACTATATAGATCTTTGCCAGCAAAATGATGTCTCTGCTTTTTAATATGCTGTTCAGATTTCTCATAGCTTTTCTTCCAAGGAGCAAGAGTCTTTTAATTTCATGGCTGCCATCACGATCTGCAGTGATTTTGGAGTCCAAAAAATATTCTATCTCAATAATTCTCACAGAGAATCAGTCTTGCAAATTGATATGATTCGAATCCAACTCATAGTAATAGTGCCATGACTCTTACTACACTACTTCTATTAAATACAATGATGGCAATCATTACAGTTAGCTGACATTTATCAAGCACTTGCTATGTGTTGAGCACTATACTGAACATTTTCTATGCATTATCTCATTAACTTTATAATAATCCTCTAAGGTAGATGCCAAGATAGTTGAAGCACAAACTGAAATCAAGTTGCCAGGAGAAATATCAATAACCACAGATATGCAGATAGCACTACCCTTATGGCAGAAAGCAAAAAGGAACTGAAGAGCCTCTTGATGAAAGTGAAAGAGGAGAGTGAAAAAGCTGGTTGGAAACTCGACATTCAGAAAAGTAAGATCATGGCATCTGGTCCCATCACTCCATGGCAAATAGATAGGTAAACAGTGGAAACAGTGAGAGACTTTATTTTCTTGGGTTCCAAAATCACTGCAGATAGTGATTGCAGCCATGAAATAAAAAGATGCTTGCTCCTTGGAAGAAAAGTTATGACCAACCTAGACAGCATATTAAAAATCAGAGACATTACTTTGCAAACAAAGGTCCTAGTCAAAGCTACAGTTTTTCCAGTACTCATGTATGGATGTGAGAGATGGACTATAAAAAAAAGCTGAGCTCGGAAAAACTTATGCCTTCAAATTGTGGTGCTAGAGAAGACTTTTGAGAGTCCCTTGAACTGCAAGGAGATCCAACCAGTCAATCCTAAATAAATCAGTCCTGAATACTGAATATTCATCGGAAGGACTGATGCTGAAGCTGAAACTCCAATACTTTGGCCACCTGAAGTGAAGAACTGCCTCATTGGAAAAGACCCTGATGCTTGGAAAGATTGAAGTCAGGAGAAGGGGATGAAAGAGGATGAGATGGTTGGATGGTATCACTGATTCAATGGACATGGATTTGAGCAAGTTCTGGGAGTTGGTGATGGACAGAGAAGCCTTTTGTTCTGTGGTCCTTGGGGTCTCAAAGGGTCAGACACAACAGAGTGACTGAGTTGAGCTGAGCTGAAGGTGGATGCCCAAATTCATATAGCAAGAAAGTCTTAGAATAGGAACTCAAACTTTGTTCTGTTCCTTCATTATATTACACATTTTTTTGTTATTTGATGCCTTGAGTATTTGTTTTCTCTGTAGGCACTGCCTGTCCTCTTTCTCCTAAACCATTGCTCCCTTACTGCTTCCATCTGCAGTGCCCCTCTTAGAGGAGCATTCCATCAAGCCTTGGGGTCCTGGGAGTTGGGACTTTTACTTAGCTGAAGGGGTCTGCTTCTGTGCCTGAAAGATACATGCTATGAAACTTGTACAGCCACTATGGAGAACAGTGTGGAGATTCCTTAAGAAACTGGAATTAGAACTGCCATATGACCCAGCAATCCCACTTCTGGGCATATACACCGAGGAAACGAGATCTGAAAGAGACACGTGCACCCCAATGTTCATTGAAGCACTGTTTATAATAGCCAGGACATGGAAGCAGCCTAGATGCCCATCAGTAGACTAATGGATAAGAAAATTGTGGTACATATACACAATGGAATATTACTCAGCCATTAAAAAGAATACATTTGAATCAGTTCTAATAAGATGGATGAAACTGGAGCCCATTATACAGAGTGAAGTAAGCCAGAAAGATAGAGACCAATACAGTATACTAATACATATATATGGAATTTAGAAAGATGGTAACGATAACCCTATATGCAAGACAGAAAAAGAGACACAGATATATAGAACAGATTTTTGGACTCTATAGGAGAAGGCGAGGGTGGGATGATCTGAGAGAACAGCATCGAAACATGTATATTATCAAGTGTGAAACAGATGGTCAGTCCAGGTTGGATGCATGAGAGAAGTGCTCAGGGCTGGTGCACTGGGATGACCCAGAGGGATGGGATGGGGAGGGAGGTGGGAGAAGGGTTCAGGATGGGGAACACATGAAAATCCATGGCTGATTCATGTCAATGTATGACAAAAACCAGTACAATATTGTAATTAGCCTCCAACTAATAAAAATAATTGGGAAAATAAATAAAATAAAATAAAATGCCAAAAAAAAATAAAATTGTATGCTAAACATAAAAAAAATACATGCTATGAACTCAGATCTTAAAGAATCTGCCTGAAATGCAGGAGACCCAGGTTTGATTCCTGGGTTAGGAAGATCCCCTGGTGAAGGGAATGGGAGCCGACTCCAGTATTCTTGCCTGGAGAATTCCATGGACAAAGGAGCCTGGTGGGCTATAGTTCGTGGGGTCGCAGAGTCAGACATGACCGCGTGACTCACACACACACACACACACACACACACACAGAGGTATTTCTGTTATCGTGTGCTCCTCTTTCATTGTGGTTTGTTGATGAGGATGATGCCCTACTGGGGCTCCATGGCTCTGATGGCCAGTGCAGTCTTCCTTGTGGCCTCTCCCTTCAACTGTAGAGCTTCTGAGGCCATATGGGATGGCAGAGACCACAGAAGTCTGGGTCTTTTTTGTGAAATCTCTCACCTCCATCAGTCTGCATTCCACCATAACCATAGAAAGAAGTGACTCCTCGTTGTGTTGAATGACTGACAGAGGGGTTCTTTGTTATAGTAGTTGGTATTACTTATCCAAAATAATACATGGCTGTACTGGGTCTTCCTTTTATCCTTACACATTTTTGTAAAAACTTTGGCTTTCACCAGGATGGAAATAATCAAATAAGGAAGGCAAGAGGGGATATGGAAAGGAGAAAAGAAGGAAAAGAGGGAGGAGAAAATGGCAAAAAAAATAAAGGAGAGAAGGAAAGAGGATTGATATTTAGATATGTTATGCTGATAAGAAAAAAGACTTACTGTAGGATGCTTGTCCCAAATCTGAATACTTATTACAGGTTTATTTGTACACAATGTGATTTGTGGCTCAGAAATAGGAATGTTGACCATGTGACAGGTATACATGGACTGTCTTTCAATACCTCCAAGCAATTCTTCAATTTTCAGTAGACACAGATTGGGTGTCCTACAAACTAAATTTGATTTTGACACCATACATTTGGAGAGTGTCAGATCCCACAGATCAAAGGGTTGAATTTCATAGGACTGCTTCCCCTTCAGATTGTCACTTGCACTCCTATTTGGCTAGCTATAAACCAGGGATTCCCATGATCCCTTCCTCAGCTTTGATATTTGTTAGGATGGCTCACAAAGCTCAGGGAAACATTTGCATTTACTGTTTAATTATCAGAGATATTACAAGGATACAATGAGCAGCTGGATGAAGAGGTGCATAGGGCAAGGTCTGGGAAGGTCCCAAGTATAACATCTTTCCCAAGATAGAACTGGGCATGTGAATGTGTTCATGAACTCAGAAGTTCATCAAATTTCATTGTGCAAGAGTTTTCATAGAAATTAATCTGCAGCCCACTCCCCTTTCCCCTTTCCAGAATTTGGTGAGTGTACCTGAAAGTTCCAGTCTTTTGATCACTGGGTCTTTCTGGTGGCCAACCCAATCCTCAGGCTATCTAGGGGCTCTGCTTTAAGTCACTTCATTAGCCTAAACTCAAGTGTGTTCAAAAGGGGCTCCTTAATAATAACAAAAGACACACCTATTATTCAGGAAATTTCAACAGTTTTTGGGGAGCTTTGTGCCAGGAACTGGGGAAAGAGTGCAAATACATTTTTTAATATACCAGATGTCACCATTTGTAGGCTATGTTCCTCAGGATTTTGAGTCCTTATTCTTCCTGAGAGCTGTCACTCTCCTCCCCATTCCCCACGGAAAATATTTTCTTCTGTTTTTAATACAGTTTTTTTTGTTGTTGTTGTCATTTAGTCACTAAGTTATATCTGACTTTTGTGACCCCATGAACTATGGCACACCAGGCTTCTCTGTCCTCCACTATCCAGTTTTCCCCACAACCAGTGCTTCCCATCAGGAAACTCGCACAACCCTCTTATACTCATCTGTCAGAGAGCAGGTAGAATTAAAACCACAATCACAGAAAACTAAACAAAATGATCACGTGGAACATGGTCTTTTGTAACTGAATGAAACTAGGAGCCATGTGTGTAGAGTCACCCAAGATGGACAGGTCACAGTGGAGGGTTCTGACAAAACGTGGTCCACTGGAGAAGGGAATGGCAAATCACTTCAGCATTCTTGCCTTGAGAGCCTCATGGACAGTATGAAAAGGCAAAAAATATGACACTGAAAGATGAACCCCCAAGTCAGTAGGTGTCAAAATGTTACTGGAGAAGAGCAGAGAAATAGCTTCAGAAGGAATGAAGAGGCTGAGCAAAAGCAGAAATGATGCCCAGCTGTGGATGTGTCTGGTGGTGAAATTAAAGTCTGATGCTGTAAAGAACAATACTGCACAGGAACTTGGAATGTGAGGTCCATGAATCAAGGTAAATTGGAAGTGGTCACACAGGAGATGGCAAGAATGAACATTGGCATTTCAGGAATCAGTGAACTAAAATGGATGAGAATGGGTTAATGTAATTCAGATGACCATTATATCTACTACTGTAAGCAAGAATCCTCTAGGAGAAATGGAGTAGGCCTCATAGTCAACAAAAGAGTCTGAAATGCAGTACTTGGGTGAAATCTTAAAACCTACAGAATGATCTGGGTTCATTTCCAAGACAAACCATTCAAAAATCACAGTAATCCAAGTTCATGTCCCAACCACTAATGCTGAAGAAACTCAAGCGGAATGGTTCTATGAAGACCTACAAGATCTTCCAGAACTAACATTGAAAAGATGTACTTTTCATTATAGGGGATTGGAATGCGAAAGTAAAAAGTCAAGAGATACACGGAGTAACAGGCAAGTTTGGCCTTGGAATATAAAATGAAGAAGGGCAAATGCTAACAGAATTTTGCCAAGAGAACACACTGGTCATAGCAAACACCCTCTTTCAATAACACATGAGATGGCTCAATACATGGACATCACAGATGTCAATATTGAAATCTGATGGATAATATTCAGCAAAAACAAGACTGGGAGCTGACTGTGGCTCAGATCATGAGCTCCTCATTGCAAATTCAGACTTAAATGGAACAAATAAGGAAAAACCACTAGGCTATTCTGATATGACCTAAATAAAATCCCTTATGATTATACAGTGGAAGTGACAAATAGATTCAAGGGACTAGATCTGATAGACAGAGTGCTTGAAGAACTATGAACAAAGAATTGCAACATTTTACAGGAGGCAGTGAACAAAAACATCCCCAAGAAAAAGAAATGCAACAAGGCAAAATGGCTGTCTAAGGAGGCCTTACAAATACCTGAGAAAAGAAGAGAAGCTAAAAGCAAAGGAAAAAAAGGAAAGATACACCCATCTGAAAGCTGAGTTCCAAAGAATAGCAAGGAGAGATAACAAAGTCTTCCTCAGCGATCAATGCAAAGAAATAGAGGAAAACAATAGAATGGGAAAGACTAGAGATCTCTTCAAGAAAATTAGAGATACCAAGGGAACATTTCATGTAAAGATGGGTGCAATAAAGGACAGAAGTGGCACAGGCCTAATAGAAGCAGACGATATTAAGAAGAGGTGGCAAGAATACACAGAAATACTATACAAAAAAAAGTTCTTCATGACCCAGATAACCACGATAGTGTGATCACTCACCTAGAGCCAGACATCCTTGAGTGTGAAGTCAAATGAGCCTCAGGAAACATTACTATAAACACAGTTAGTGGGGGGTGATGGAATTCCAGCTAAACTATTTCAAATCCTAAAATACGATGCTGTGAAAATGCTGTGCTCCATATGCCAGTAAATTTGGAAAACTCAGCAGTGGCCACAGGAATGGAAAAGGTTAGTTTTCCTTCCAACCCCAAGGAATGGTAATGCCAAAGAATGTTCAAAGTACTGCACAATTGCACTCATTTCACATGCTAGCAAGGTAATGCTCAAAATCCTTCAAGTTAGTCTTCAACAGTACATGAACCAAGAAATTCCAGATGTTCAAGCTGGGTTCAGAAAAGGCAGATGAGTCAGAGATCAAACTGCCAACATCCATTGGATCATAGAAAAAACAAGGAAATAAAAAAAAATCTACATCATTGACTATGCTAAAGTCTTTGACTTGTGTGTATCACAACAAACTAGAAAATTCTTCAAGTAATAGGAATACTGGACCACCTTTCCTGGCCCCTGAGAAATCTATATGCAGGTCAAGAAGCAACAGAACCGGACATGGAGCAATGGACTGGTTCAAAACTGGGGAAGGTGTATTCAAGGCTGTATATTGTCACCCTGCTTATTTAACTTACATGCAAAGTACAATATGTGAAATGTCTTGCTGGTTGAAGGACAAGCTGGAATCAAGATTGCCAGGAGAAATATCAATAACCTCAAATACGCAGATGATGTCACGCTTATGACAGAAAGTGAAGAGGAACTAAAGAGCTTCTTGATGAAGGTGAAAGAGGAGAGTGAGAAAGCTGGCTGAAAACTCAGCAAAAAACTAAGATTATGGCCTCTGGTTCCATCACTTCATGCAAGTAGATGAGGAAAAAGTGGATACAGTCACAGATTTTATTTTCTTGGGCTCCAAAATCACTGCAGATCATGGATACAGCCATGAAATTAAAAGACACTTGCTCCTTGGAAGAAAAGCTGTAACAAATTTAGTTCAGTTCAGTTCAGTCGCTCAGTCGTGTTCGACTCTTTGCTACCCCATGACTCGCAGCACACCAGGCTTTCCTGTCCATCACCAAATCCCAGAGTCTACCCAAACCCATGTCCATCGAGTCGGTGATGCCATCCAGCCATATCATCCTCTGTCGTCCCCTTCTCATCCTGCCCCCAATCCCTCGAAACATTAGGGTCTTCTCCAATGAGTCAACTTTTCGAATCAGGTGGCCAAAATATTGGAGTTTCAGCTTCAACATCAGTCTTTCCAATGAACACCCAGGAATGATCTCCTTTAGGATGGATTGGTTGGATCTTCTTGCAGTTCAAGGGACTCTCAAGTCTTTTCCAACACCACAAACCTAGGCAGTGTATTAAAAAATCAGAGACATCACTTTGCTGATAAAAGTCCATCTAGTCAAAGCTATGGGCTTACCAGTAGTCATGTATGGATGTGAGAGCTGGACCAGAAAGAAGACTGAACACTAAAGAATTGATGCTTTCAAATTATAGTGCTAGGGAAGACTCTCGAGAGTCCCTTGGACAGCAAGGAGAACAAATCAGTGTATTTTTAGGGGAAATCAGCCCTGAATATCCAATCAAAGGACTGATGCTGAAGCTGTAGCTCCAATACTTTGGCCACCTGATGTGAAGAACTGACTCATTGGAAAAGACCCTGATGTTTGGAAGGAATCAAAGCAGAAGGAGAAGGGGGCAACAGAGGATGAGATGGCTGGATGGCATCATTGATTCCATGGACATGAGTTTGAGCAAACTCCAGGAGGTAGTGAAGGACAGGGATGCCAGTCATGCTGCACTCCATTGGACTATAAAGAGTCAGACACAACTGAGCAACTGAGCAACAACAGCAAATCTCCCTGAGTTTGTTCAAATTCATTTGAACTTGAACTGTTGGTGATGCTATCTGACCATCTCACCTTCTCCACCTCCCTTCTTCTTTTGCCTTCAGTCTTTACAAGCATCCGGGTCTTCTTCCAATTTGTTGGCTCTTGGCATCAGGTCGCCAAAGTATTGGAGCTTCAGCTTCAGCATCAGTCCTTCCTATGAATATTCAGGGTTGATTTCCTTTAGGATTGACTGGTTTGATTTTTCTGCAGTCCAAGAGACTCTCAAGAGTCTTCCTCACAACATTGGTCATAGTGTCTGTGAGTTGCACGAGCCCCTATGTCATGACAAGCCTGTGATATATGAAGGGGAAATACAAATTTTACCTTTGGTCAATGTACAATGCAGATCTTCTCCACTTTAGTCATAATTGCTTTAATTTAGAACTGATGTCAGTACACATTGATCTTTGTCCTCTCCCATTTTCTTTTCCTTAATCAGTTTGTCGATTAGCCATATGTTTTTTTGTTTGATAATATCCTTATTTCTATGTATACAGCTTATATATCTAGATTGAAACTCCTTGTGACCTGAGAGGGTTTCTTGTTCTTTTTTATTCATAAACGTCTCAGGCATAATATGGATAATTAATAGATTTCCATAATTACTATTAGAAGACAGGTTTATGTATCATAATTTTATCTATCATGATTATGTAATACCTTAACATGCTTACATGTTTGTGAAAATTAAATATTAGGCAATGGTTTATAATAGTGAAGGAACTCATTAGAAAATCCATGAATCATGATCCTAGAGACAGGGTTTTTGTTATTTTAAGAGTGATGTGATATTGGGTTCACGACTTTCATTTTGTTAAAATATGAATAAGTCTATAGACCCTTAGGCTTTGCAGCTCATTAGAGACAGTAACAGTGCCAAGTAAGGCAGACAACTTTAGCTGAAATAAACAAATGGTTAGAGATGACAACAGAAATTAAAAAAAAAACTCTCATGGCTCTCTTTAGTCCTCTAGACATTGTTCTCTGTTCTGTTACCTCTAACATACATGCATTCATACAGTATCATTCACAGACACTGCATCTCTTCAGCACAGAGCAACTTTATATTCTAAAGGATATTATTGTGTATACCCTCAGGTACAGGTTTCTGAAAATTCTCTACAAAATTATCATCACATTAACAAAGCAAAACTTCCTAGCACTGTTTTGTATTTTGCAATATCAGTCCTGCTCTGGAAGCTGTTTAGATTTGCAGATCAATGGAGTAGAAGAAAAAACAAGACCGGGAAATGAGATGCAACCAGGAGCTGGAGGGTATCTGGGGAAAGGAGTGGTGAGTGGAGTTGAAACTTAGCATCAGGGTCAACTAGGTCCATGAGGGCGATAGGATTTCAGAAACCACTGGCAATTCTACAGCTTTTTTTTAAACTTAAAAGGAGAAAACAATGTCTGGCCAAAAGTGCTATTTCAATTTAAATGTGTGAATGGGAGACATTATGTTTACATGTGTTAATCTGAGATGTGCTATGTAAGGAAGAACTGTAAGAGTCTCATTTTCTCTTCTTATGCCCCCAAATTTCTTAATTTATTTTTAGCTTTTGTCCTTTCAGCTCAGCCAGGAGCTGCCTTGGGACTCAGTCTATGGAAATGTGCTGGGCTCTGAACTGAGCTGTAAAGAATGAAGGTGAAGCTTTGAGCTGCTAGATTCATGGCTGGGCTTTTTACACACACATAAAATATGAATCTCAGTTGTATACAAAGCTGAACCCATCGTGCCAAAAGGATCCCAGTCAAGCAGGCCTGTAAAATGAAATCCTCTTGGACTAATTTAAGGAGACCTGAGTGATATAAATTGTGGCCTGCTCAAATGCAGGGGGAGAAAAAATCCAACTTGAATACATGCTTCTCTCTTGGTGCCATTGGCAGTGCTGGTATATGAGCAGTGGGAACAGAAAACAGACCTAGAAGTTAGATCTCAATTCATTTCCCAAATAACTCTGCAGCTCCCTGTTTATACTGGTCTTGTGGGCCTAATGAAACCCTCTTTTCAGTGGGAATTTAATATGGAGATAAACTTCAATAAATAAATGGCTTTGAGTTGGCTCAATTCTAATGCCTTTCAGTCTGGTATCGCCACTTCTCTGGAATTGGTATGCATAGAAGCAGAATGCTCATAAAACTATTCTTGATAAAAGAATTAATTCACACAGAACACTGAGCTGGAACCTCTGCCTATCAGACGAAGATTTCTCTGTTTCATTCGATTTTTCACTAACTGTCTTAGAGGTCTTTTGTTATCTGACTAGGCACAAATGTTCAAGGTCCCTCTGACCTTCTTGAGCAGGCACTTAATGGCTATTAGAGCAATTAAATACAGTTGTATGTAAAAAGATTTCAATATCTGTTTAAGAGATTTCAAGGAGTAGGAGATGTACTGCAAATAACATGTGTAACCTTGAAGATGAGTTTCATTTGAAGCAACATTCAGGCTCTTATCTCCCAGAAGGAATTAACTTGTTACAATTTGAGAAGTGCATCATCTTCACACACTGGGACAGTTGATCTGCTCTTTTCTGTAGAAGATAGAAGATAATTTCTGTGACTCCCACTTAGTTAAGTTTTTAGGGAAGGGTACTGATGTATTAAGTCACTGATGTATTAATTTAAAAAAATCTATTTTTTTTTCTATTTAACAACTATTTTTTGAGCATTAGCAAGTGTTTGGTGTGTTCATAATATTCCAGACCACTATCCTTTACTTGGTAAGTCAATTAATGTACAGAGAAGACAGCATAGTCATGCATATTTTATCAAAAATTAGATTTCCACCTTCTTGTGGTGCACATGAGAATCTAACAAATCATAACATGCTTTTCAATTTAAAAAACAGAACAAAAACCTACAACTTTGTGCAAATTGATGTGGTTTTTTTCTTGAAGTGTTGGGAAATTTGCTCTCTTCCAACCCCACATCATTATAAGAGAGAATGATTAATGTTGTAATCAATTTATAAAGGATTCATAACTATTAAAAATGTAAGAGAAAATAGACATTGTTTTAAGAAACTGTTTTATCAAACATTGAAAAAACATTTTATATAAATAGAAGAAAAAAATTGAACATAGTATGTAAATACTTGCTTATTTTATTTTATTTTTTTGCTAAGGAAACAGTTTACCAAAGCAAAATGTGAATCTCCAGTGTATAGTGGCAATGTTGCTATATTCTAAAGATAGTTTAGTAAGCCAATGGAGAATTTCAAGAATTGTTTACTGCTGAGATATGTGCTATGTAAATCTGAAAAGAACATTCCTCTAAAATAGAGATGATAATTTTTTTTCCTTTGAGGGTCTCTTTCAAAGGACAAAAGTTCTGCTTTTCCTCTAGAGAGAGTTTCTCCTTTTATAAATCTATAAGAAAAGGTTGCATTTTCTAATACACTTAAAACTTAACGCTAGAGATTGCTGTGTTTATAAGGTTACTCTACTAGGGCCTTTTACGGAAATGATGGGCCTGAGCTCTGGTCCAAGTTCCGGGCATCGGGCCTGGCAGGGCGCTATGGCTTCAGGGCAAAGCCAGCCTTATTCTAGGGCAGAAACGGGTGCCTGCTTACCAGAGTGGTGAGACGCATGCTGACGTCTTAGAAACCAGAGCTGTCACCCGTCAACCTAATATTACTTTGGAGTTTGAATCCTTGTGTTATTGACATCTTTTTATGCTTTAGCCAGGGATGGTGATAGATTTCATTTCATTTTCTAGTGTTGGCAGTGGCTGTAGGAACTGCATCTTTAAGATTGTTTAACTGCTAAAAAGATCAGTGGAAAAGAGTAACACGACTGTTGAGCAATGTCTGCCATGGGTCAGGGCTAGATTGTATCTGACAATCTTCTGAGTTATCATTTTGGCCATATAAAGCATGAACACCTCCTAACTTAGAGAATGAACATATGGTTGTGAGTGGAGGGTGAGAGGATTGGAGGATGGGGGAAGGAGAGTTAGGGAGTTTGAGATTGATATGTACGCAATGGTTATATTTAAAATGGATAACAAAAAAAGGACCTATAGTACAGCGCAATGAATTCTCCTCAGTGTGGAGGGGAGTTTGGGGGAGGTTGGGGGAGAATGGGTACCTGCATACTTGTGGCTGTGTCCCTTTGCTGTTCACCTGAAATTTTCACAGCACTGTTGATCTGCGATGAGAAGTGAAAGTGAAAGTCACTCGGTCATGTCCGACTCTTTGTGACTCCGTGGACTATACAGTCCATGGACTTCTCCAGGCCACAATACTGGAGTGGGCAGCCTTTCCCTTCTCCAGGGGATCTTGCCAACCCAGGGTTTGAACCCAGGTCTCCTGCATTGCAGGCAGATTCTTTACCAGCTGAGCCACAAGGGAAGCCCAAGAATACTGGAGTGGGTAGCCTATCCCTTCTCCAGCAGATCTTCCCAACCCAGGAATTGAACTGGGATCTCTTGCATTGCAGGTGGATTCTTTACCAACTGAACTAATTGGCTATACTCCAATACAAAACAAAAAGTTAAAAAAAAAAAAAGAAAAATAGCATAAATACCTCCTAGAAGGGCATTCACTATGCCTATTACTTGGTCTGTGGAATCTTTTTTTTTATTTGGGGAAATATATTTATACACATGTACACATGCATAATATATATATGTATGAACATAGATAATTATAGACATTGTGAACATATAAATATATTTATATATATTTTCACACAAATTGTGAGTGTAGAGCTCAATGGAATTTTCAAAGTGAACATATTAGCATAACTACCACTAAGATGGATTATTAGAACAGAAACATAATATTACCAACACCTCTTAAGCTTCTTGTCCCATTATAGTCATTGTTTACTCCCCTCCCCAATGACAACAGATTTTGACTTATAATGCATACAATAGGTTTGCCTGTTCTGAAATAAACACTAATGAAATCATACAAGATGTTTTCTCTTGTGCATGCCTTCTTTAGCTCAACATTATATAAGATTTACTCATGTTTGGCACGTGGCAATAGTTTACTTGCAATTGTATAATATTTTATTTTTTGAATATGCCATAATGTATTATTGCATATTATTGATAACTAACATTTGGGTTATTTCTATTTTTGGGTTATTAACACTACTATGAACATTTTATATATGACTTTTGTAGCATACATACCTTTCTCTTGGGCATATGCTTAAGAGTAGAATTGCTTGGTCATAAAGGATGCATGTATTTGGTTTTAATACGTACTGATAAATGGCTTTCTAAAGTAGTAGTGTGAATTTATGCAATCATTGTAAATTTATAAGATACTCCACATCCAGTCCAATAATTTGTATTGGCATTTGTAAGATTGTGGTCATACTAGTGGATATGTAGTAGACTCTTATTGTGGTTTTAACTTACATTTTCTGATGATTACTAATGGTGAGGATATTTTCTAACACTTATTTGCCCTTTGATATCTTTTTTTGTGTGTGAAATATCTATTCAAGTAAATTGCCCATTTTTTTCTTATTGAGTTGATTACCTTTTCCATACCTCATAGAAATTTAAGAATATACTCTAGGTATAAGTCCTTTGTCAGATACGTGCATTTCAAAAATATCTCAAAATGTTTCATAATGTCTTTTGGAAATCAGAACTACTTAATTCTAACAAAGTTAAATTTATCATTCTTCATTTATAGTTAATAATTTTTGTCCACATTAAGACATCTCTTCTTACTCCAAAGTCATGAAGCATGAAGATGTTCATATTCTGATTTATATACCACCTAGAATTGAGTGTTGTTATGTCTAATGTGAGGTAGGGGAAAAGATTTGAAATGAATATCCAATTTAGTGAAAATGATAACACCATTTTTTTCACATCAAATAGTGATGGCAGCTCAGCCTTAAGAAACTGTATATGTCTGTTTCTGGTTTCTCTCCTGTAGTCTGCTTGTCTATTGTCTATCTTTGTATCAGTACTACTTATAGGAGCTTTGTTATGTCTTAATAGCCCATAGTGTAATTTCTGCAACTTTTTAAAGATTATTGTCACTGATTATTGTCATTGTTAACTCTTTATATTTTAATACACATTTTAGAATCAGCTTGTAAAGTTTTATATTAACACTTCCACATAGACACAGGGTATGTTAGAAATTCTATTTGAATTCCATTGACTTTACAGATAAATTGGTTGAGAGCTGACATTTTTATTATACTGGATGATATGGCCTATTTTAACATTAGTTCAGATATGGTTTCATTATTTCAAAAACAGCTTATAGTTTTCTATATAGAGATCCTGTATATTTTCCTAGGTACATTTGTAGACTTAATGTTTTTAAATAACACTGAAAATAGTAGTCTTAAAAGTTTCACTTTCTAGTTTTTTTTTGTTTTAGGATGTAAAAATAAAATTAATATGTGTACAATGGTTTTGCACTCACAGAATGAGCTAAATTAATTTATTATAATAATTCTAGTAGTTTTACATAGATGAAAATGTTTTCAGATAATGATAATTCTACTTTTTCTATTCTATTTTTTATCTTTTCTTACTTTATTGGGCTAGCAAAGATCTCTGCTACAATGAAAAGGAGAATTAGTGAGCATTCTTGTTTTGAAATGCTTTTAATATTTCATCATTAGGAAGATATTTGCTGTTGGTTTTTTGTGCATATATGTTATCAGATTATGAAAGCTTCCTGTCATTTCTAGTCTGCTAAAAGTTTTTTTTTTTTTTTTTGTTAATGCTTAGGTGTTGTATGGAACAGGCAAAGAAACCAGAGATCAAATTGTCAGCATCTGTTGGATAATAGAAAAAGCAATGGAATTCCAGAAAAACATCTACTTATACTTCATTGAGTCTTTGACTATATGGATAACAACGAACTGTGGAAAATTCTTAAAGAGATGTGAATATTAGATCACCGTACCTGTTTCCTGAGAAACCTGTATGTAGGTCAAGAAGTAATAGTTAGAACTGGACATGGAATAATTGACTGGGTCAAAATTGGGAAAGAGTATGTCAAGGCTGTATATTGTCACCGTGCTTATTTAACTTATATGCAGAGTACATCATGTGAAATGCCAGGATGGATGAAGCACAATTTAGAATCAAATTGCTGGAAGACAAACATTGATAACCTCAAATATTCAGATGACACCACCCTTAAGGCAGAAAGTGAAGATGAACTGAAGAGCCTCTTGATGAAAGTGAAAAAGGAGAGTGAAAAAGTTGCCTTAAAACTCAACATTCAAAAAATGAAGATCATGACATTTGGTTCCATTACTTCATGGCAAATAGATGGGGAAACAATGGAAACAGTGAGAGACTTTATTTTCTTGGGCTCCAAAGTCACTGCAGATGGTGACTGCAGCCATGAAATTAAGACATCTGTTCCTTGGAAAAAAGTTATGACCAAACTAGACAGCACCTTAAAAAGCAAAGACATTACTTTGTCAACAAATGTCTATCTAGTCAGAGCTACGGTTTTTCCAGTAGTCATGTATGGATGTGAGAGTTGGACTGTAAAGAAAGCTGAGCGCCGAAGAGTTGATGCTTTTGAACTGTGATGTTAGAGAAGACTCTTGAGATTCCCTTGGACTGCAAGGAGATCAAAACAGTTAATCCTAAAGGAAATCAATCCTGAATATTCACTGGAAGGGGTGATGCTGAGGTGGAGATTCCAATACTTTGAGCACCTGGTGCGAAGAACTAACTCATTGGAAAAGAGCCTGATGATGGGAAAGGTTGAAGGCAGGAGGAGAAGGGGATGACAGAGAATGAGATGGTTGAATGGCATCACCAATTCAGTGAACATGAGTTTGAGCAAGCTCTGGGAGATGGTGAAGGGCAGGGAAGCCTGGCAAGTTGCAATCCATGGGGATGCAAAGAGTTGGATATGAACTAGCAACTGAAGGGCAACCCCAAACTGAGAAAAATCTTATGATTTTTCTCCTTATTCTGAAGATGTGATGTATTATAGTGATTCTTCCTCAAAAGTTTGACAATCATACAGTTATAGAATAAATGATGTACTTTCTTTTTCTAACCTTTTGGGTTTGATGGCATCTGGTCCGATCACTTCTTGGCAAATAGATGGGGAAAATTTGTAAACAATGTCAGATTTCATTTTCTTGGGCTCCAACATCAATGAGGACAGTGACTGCAGCTAGAAATTAAAGATGCTTCAGTTCAGTCCCTTCCGTCGCTCAGTCATGTCTGGCCACCTGATATGAGGGCTAATCATATCAACAAGAGTCGGAAATGCAGTACTTGGGTGCAGTCTCAAAAATGACAGAATGACCTCTGTTCGTTTCCAAGGCAAACCACTCATTATCACAGTAATCCAAGTCTATGCCCCAACCACTGATGCTGAAGAAACTGAAGTTGAATGGTTCTATGAAGAAAATATGCTTACTCCTTGGAATAGCTATGACAAATCTAGACTGTATTGCAAAGTAGAGACATCACTTTCCTGACAAGTCTAAATATTCAAAGCTTTGATTTTTCTAGTGGTCATGTATGGATGTGAGAGCTGCACTATAAAGAAGGCTGAGCACTGAGGAACTGATGCTTTCAAATTGTGGTGCTGGAGAAGACTCCTGAGAGTGCCTTAGCCTGTAAGGAGATCAGACCAGTCAATCCTAGAGGAAAGCAGTCCTGAATATTCTTTGGAAGGACTGATGCTGAAGCTGAAACTCTGAGACTTTAGCCCCCTGATTCGAAGAACTGACTCATTAGAAAAGACCCTGATGCTGGAGGAGACCCTGAAGGCAGGAGGAGAAGGGGACAACAGAGGATGACACAGTTGGATGGCATCACTGACTCAATGGACATGAGTTTGAGTAAGCTCTGGGATTCGGTGATGGACAGGGAGGCCTGGCATCCTGCAGTTCATGGGATCACAAAGAGTTGGACACGACTTAGCAATTGAATAACAAAAAATATTTTATATAAGGTATTTAACATTTACTTTTTATAAGAGCTATTGGAGCATTTTGTAATTGAAATTTTCCTTTCCTTTAAGGTCCTTGTCTAATTTTGGTGTCAGCAAACCATAGAAGGACTTCCCTAGTGGTCCAATTGCTTTACAATGTGGGAGATGTAGGTTCAATCCCTCGTCAGGGAACTAGGATCCCACATGTTGCAGGGCAACTAAGCCCATGTGCTACAACTAGAGATTTTGTACATGTCAACAAACGCTCCAGCTTGCCACAACTAAGACCTTGTGCAGTGAATAAATAAATGTTAGATGAAAAAAGAAATCATAGAATAAGTTATTTGATAAGCATATCTTCTTTGAAATTTATTTAAAATACACAATTAAATTAATATTATATTTTACTTCTATGCTTAGAAGAATTCACCAGCAAGCCATATGGGCCTGGAGTTAGCTTTGTGTGTACAAAATTGCATTTTTCAAGCATTTTATCCATTTCCTTAAAATTTTTCAAATTCACTGGCTTGGAATTATTCATAAAAAGTCACTTATTATTTTTAAAAAGTCTGAAAAAACCATAGAACCTATTGTAGGTTTACCTTTTTGTTCCCAATGATGGTAGTTTCTACCTCTCCTTGTTTTTGTTTTTTCTTGATTGATCTTGCTAAGGGCTTATCACTTTTATTAGTCTTAAAAAGGAAGAAAAAACTTTGCTTCTCTTGATATTTGCCCAGTGTTCTTAAAAAACTCATTGACTTGTGTTCTTCTCCCTCTTTTTTCTTTTTTACTGAATTTTGCCTTTTTAAAAAATTTGCCTTTTATTTTTCTTCCAAGCTCCTTGAGAGTGATACTCAGATAAGGCATTTTCCCCCTTACATATATGTTTAAAGACTTATTAAATTCACATTTAAGCTTAGCTCTGAATTAACTCCATGAAATCTGATTTGTTATGTTTCTACTTTCATTCAGTTTAAAGCATTTTTTTAATTTCCTTTAGGATTTCTATTTTGACCCATGGGTTAAGCAGGGATATACTGGCTGATTTACAAACATATGGGGATTTTCCTGTTACTTTTGTTTTTATTTCTAGTTTAATTTCACTGTTGCTGGAGAATACACTATGTATAATTTCAATACTTTTTAAAATTTTTTGAGAATTACATTGTATTTCAACATATGGTCAATTTTGGTAAATGTTCAGTTTACACTTGAAACAATGTGTTTCATGCAGGTATTGGATGCAGGATTCTCTTAATGTCAATTAGGTGAAAGTGAAACTTGCTCAGTTGTGTCCAGCTCTTTGTGACCCCATGGACTATACAGTCCATTCTCCAGGCCAGAGTACTGGAATCAGCAGCCTTTCTCTTCTCCAGGGGATCTTCCCAACCCAGGGATCAAACCCAGGTCTCCCGCATTGCAGGTGGATTCTTTACCAGTTGAGCCACTTGACTGTATGGATCACAAGAAACTGGAAAATTCTTAAAGAGATGGGAATACCAGACCACCTTACCTACTTCCTGAGAAATCTGTATGCAAGTCAAAAAGCAACAGTTAAAACCAGACGTGGAACAACAGAATGGTTCCAAATTGGGAAAGTATTTAGTCAAGGCTGTATATTGTCATCTTGCTTATTTAACATATATGCAGAGTACATCATGAAAAATACTGGGATGGATGAAGCACAAGCTGGAATTAAGATTGCCAGGAGAAATATCAATAACCTCAGATATGCAGATGACACCACTCTTATGGCAGAAAGCAAAAAGGAACTGAAGAACCTCTTGATGAAAGTGAAAAAGGAGAGTGAAAAAGTTGGCTGAAAACTCAACATTCAAAAAATGAAGATCATGGCATCCAGTCCCATCATTTCATGGCAAATAGATGTGGAAACAAAGGAAACAGACTTTATTTTCTTGGGCTCCAAAATCACTGCAGTGACTGCAGCCATGAAATTAAAAGATGCTTGCTCCATAGAAGAAAACCTATGGCAAACCTAGACAGCATATTAAAAAACTGACATTGCCAATAAAGGTACATCTAGTCAAAGCTATGGTTTTTCCAGTAGTCATGTATGGATGTGAGAGTTGGACTATAAAGGAAGCTGAGCGCTGAAGAATTGATGTTTTTGAACTGTGGTGTTGGAGAAGACTCTTGAGAGTCCCTTGGACTGAAAGGAGATCAAACCAGTCAATCCTAAAGGAAATCAGTCCTGAATATTCATTGGAAGGAGTGATGCTGAAGCTGAAACTCCAATACTTTGGGCAACTGATGCGAAGAACTGACTCACTGGAAAAGAGCCTGATGCTGGGAAAGGTTGAAGGCAGGAGGAGAAGGGGCCAACAGAAGATGAGATGGTTGGATGGCATCACAGACTTGATGGACATGAGTTTGAGCAAACTTCAGGAGTTTCTTATGGACAGGGAATCCTGGCGTGCTGCAGCCCAAGGGGTTGCAAAGAGTCTCATACAACTGAGCAAGTAAACTGAACTGAATCTTTGTTGTCTCCTATTTCAATCATATTCTCTCTAAGTCTGTCAAAATATTTTTATTTTCCTAGTTGCTATCTTTCTCTTTCAATGCCCCTTAATAGGTATTCAGTTTTGTCTATTTCCCCTTGATTAGTTTCTCATGTCAGTTTTTTCCCCTGAAATTATCTTTTTCATCTTTTACTTCTGTATTTATCCATGTTCAACTGACTCTTACTTCATTCCTTCCCTTTTTATGTTTCCATTTCTGTTCTAAAGATTTTTCAAAATATCCGTAAATACTTGTGCTGATATTTTAATAGAGTTTAGATTGCTGTGTAATTTCCCTTTCCATCACAATTTTTTCTTTCCTGTGGGTTTTTTCTTTTTTTTTGGGGGGGGGGGGGAGTGGAATGGGACAGAATGGAGTTTTCATTAACTTCTCATTCCTATTCTCCTTTTATGTTTTATTTTGGTACTAATTTTCAATAGATGAAGACTGTTTCTAAATTTTTCCATGGAGAGGACTGGTGGTTTGATAGCATCATAAGATTCATAGTTTAAGGTCTGACAAACATTTCTGACAAAACATGGTCGGCTGGAGAAGAGTATGGAAACTGCTTCAGCATTCTTGCCTTGAGAACCTCATGAACTGTATAAAAACGCCAAAAGTATAACACTGAAAGATGAGCTCCCCAGGTCAGTAGGTACCCAATATGCTACCAGAGAAGAGCAGAGAAATAGTTCTAGAAGGAATGAAAACGCTGAGCCAAAGCAGAAACAGTGCCCAGCTGTGAATGTGTATGGCAGTGAAAGTAAAGTCCAAAGCTGTAAAGAACAGTATTGCATAGGAACCTGGAATATTAGGTCCATGAATGAACAGAAGTAAAGGCTAACAGTTTTGCCAAGATAACACACTGGTCATAGTGTGTTATGACCAGTTGCCAAGATATGCCAAGATAACACCCCTCTTCCAACAACACAAGAGACAACTCTATACATGGACATCACCAGATGGTCAATACCAAAATCAGACTGATTATATTCTTTGCAGCTGAAGATGGAGAAGCTTGATACAGTCAACAAAAGCAAGACAGAGAGCTGACTGTGACTGAGATCATGAACTCCTTATTGCAGAATTCAGACTTAAATTGAAGAAAGTAGGAAATAGAGAAAACCACTAAGCCTTTCACGTATGATCTAAATCAAATCCCATGCAATTATACAGTGGAAGTGATAAATAGATTCGAGGGAATAGGTCTGACAGAGTGCCCAAAGACCTATGCATGGAGGTTTGTGACATTGTACAGGAGGTAGTGATCAAAACCATCTCCAAGAAAAAGAAATTCATAAAGGCAAAATGGTTGTCTGAAGAGGACTTACAAATAACCGAGAAAAGAAGAGAAATGAAAAGCAAAGGAGAAAAGGAAAGATATACCCATCTGAATGTAGAGCTCCAAAGAATAGCAAGGAGAGATAAGAAAGCCTTTACGTGTAACTCTATGGCTGATTCGTGTCAATGTATGACAAAACCCACTGAAATGTTGTGAAGTAATTGGCCTCCAACTAATAAAATAAAATTTAAAAAAAAAAAAAAGAAAACCTTTCTGTGACTGATACAAAGAAAGAGAGGAAAACTACAGAATGGGAAAGACTAGAGAGCTCTTCAAGAAAATTAGAGATACCAAGGGAACATTTCAAGCAAAGATGGGTGCAATAAAGGACAGAAATGATATGTACATTACAGAAGCAGAAGATCTTAAGAAGATGTGGCAAGAATACACAGAAAAACTAAACAAAAAAGATCTTAATGACCCTGATAACCGAGATGGTGTAATCACTCACCTGGAACCAAACATCCTAGAGCACAAAGTCAAGTGGGCCTTAGGAAACATTACTATGAACACAGCTAGTGCAGGTAATGGGAATTCAGCTGAACTATTTCAAACCCTAAAAGATGATACTGTGAAAGTGCTGCACTCAATATGCCATCAAATTTAGGAAACTCATCAGTAGCCGCAGGATTGGAAAAGTTCAGTTTTCATTCTAAACCCAAAGAAGGGCAATGCCAAAGAAAGTTCATACTACTACAGAATTGCAA
This sequence comes from Muntiacus reevesi, assembly GCF_963930625.1. Classification (NCBI taxonomy): domain Eukaryota; kingdom Metazoa; phylum Chordata; class Mammalia; order Artiodactyla; family Cervidae; genus Muntiacus; species Muntiacus reevesi. Next base: position 68,073,684 of record NC_089249.1, read on the forward strand.
TCATTTCACATGGTAGCAAAGTAGTGCTCAAAATTCTCCAAGCTAGGCTTTAACAGTATGTGAATTGATAACTTTTAAATATACATGTTGAATTTAGAAAAGGCAGAGGAACATGAGACCAAATTGCCAACATCCATTTTCTCCTAGAAAAAGCAAGGAAATTCCAGAAGAATATCTATCTCTGCTTTACTGACTACCCTAAAGGTTTTGACTGTGGATCACAAAAAGAAAAAAGAAAAATTCTTCAAGAGATGGGAATACCAGACCACTTTATCTGCTTCCTGGAAATCTGTATGTAGGTCATGAAGCAACAGTTAGAACCAAACATGGAACAATAGTTCAAAATTGAGAAATGAGTACATCAAGGCTATATATTGTCACCCTGCTTATTTAACTTATATGCAGAGTACATCACGCGAAATGCCAGGCTGGATGAAGCACAGCTGAAATCAAGATTGCTGGGAGAAATATCAATAAACTTAGATATGCAGATGACACCACCTTTATGGCAGACAGCGAAGAGGAACTGAAGAGTATCTTGATGAAAGTGAAAGAGGAGAGTGAAAAAGCTGGCTGAAAACTCAGCATTCAAAAAACGAAGATCATAGCATTCATTTCCATCACTTCATGACAAATAGATATGGAAACAAAGGAAAGAGTGAGAGACTTTGTTTTCTTGGGCTCCAAAATCACTGCAGATTGTGACTGCAGCCATGAAATTAAAAGACGCTTGCTCCTTGGAAGAAAACCTATGACAAACCTAGACAGTATATTAAAAAGCAGAGACATTGCTTTGCTAACAAAGGTCCATATAGTCAAATGTATTTTTTTTTTCCAGTATTCATGTATGTATGTGAGCGTTGGAACATAAAGATGGCTGGGCATTTAAAAATTGATGCTTTTTAACTGTGGTACTGAAGAAGACTCTTGAGAGTCCCCTGGACTGCAGGGAGAACTAACCAGTCAATCCTAAAGAAAATCAACCCTGAATATTTATTCATTGGAAGGAGTGATGCTAAAGCTGAAACTCCAATACTTTGGCCACCTGATGTGATGAGTTGCTTCACTGGAAAAGATCCCGATGCTGGAGAAGATTGAAGGCAGGAGAAGGGGCTGACAGAGGATGAGATGGCTGGATGGAATCACAGACTCAATGGACATGAGTTTGAGCAAGCCTCTGGGGATGATGAAGGACAGGGAAGCCTGGCATGATGCAGTTCATAGGGTCACAAAGAGTCAGACACGATTGAGTGACTGAACAATAGCAACAAGTTTAAGATTATCCACTTCTGCTATTAAAGTATAGTTCTTTATGGGCTTCCCCGGTGGCTGAAACAGTCAAGAATCTGCCTGCAATGAGGAGACCTGGATTCAATCCTTGGGTTGGGAAGAATCCCCGGAGGAGGTAATGGCAACACAGTCCAGTGTTCTTGCTTGGAGAATCCCCATGGACAGGAGTCTGACGGGCTACTGTTCATAGGGACACAAAGAGCTGGGCATGGTTGAGTGAGTGAACACAGTACAGCACACAGTTCTTCATAGAGAGTCTTTGCTTTGTGGAGATGGGTTTTGGAGGAAAGAAGTGTGTGTCCTTCATTGTTAAATTCCTTGATATATTTTGCTTTACGAGATCTTTTATTTTCTCTTCTTTTCCCCTCATTTACTAAGTGTCCTTCAAAGGGCCTCCTCCATTTTTTACCTTCTTCTTGTACAAAGTGTTACCCTTTCAGGTCAGGCTCCTCAAGTCTCAGATGAAGCTTATGAGTCTTTTCCCTGTAATTTTATTGGCGTTTCTACTGCTTTCACACTTAGGGAGAATTTTCTCTTTATAAAGATTGACTTACTTTAGTCTGAGGTCTGATGTTATCTGCGTTCTCCTCTGTTGTGCGTGTTTGTGTATGAGTGTGAGTTGTACCTGCCTCAGTGCAGCAGCAGCTTGGGAGAAAGTCCACCAGGGTTTGGGGTTTATTTTCCTACTTGTAGGTGATTTGGAACATCTGAATTTCCTTGTTATATTAATTAGTGAGATAATGCAATTGTTTTGTTATTATTGTTAATTTTCTTGAGGGGATATAATAAAAGATTCAGATTTACACCACATCCATTGCATTGGTTACCTAGAAAACTAGCTGTTATTTTTCTTAGCACCTTAACGATATCAATCTGTTTTCTTGTCTCCCATATTTGTTTATAGCAGTCAAATTTTAGTCTTTAATTTTGCTCCTTTGAAAGTAATACTTTATTTTAATAAAGTATTTTTTAATACTTTCAAAATTTTCTTTGTCTTTTTCTTCCAGAAATTTTACCCTGATTGCCCTAAATGTTATTTTCTTTATCTTGCTTGAGATTTGCAAAGATTCTTCCACATGTTTGTTGCCTTTTGTCAGTATAAAAAGTTTCTGATCAGTATCTCTTTTTATATTGTTTCTTTCCCATTTGCCCTGTTCTCTTTTTCTGGGATTCCAAGTGAATTTATTTGACTTTTCTACCATACTACATATTTTTCTTTTCCTCACTTCTGAATTTTCTAACATTTTCTTCTTTGTATTGGTCTGGATGTTTTCAGTTGATGTATGTCCCAGTTCACTAATCCTTCCTCTTGTGATTAAATATTGTTTTGCTCACCAATGAGGTATACGTTTTAATTAAATTTTACTTTTTAGCTTTAGAGTTTCCATTCTATTCCTTTTTTAAAAATAGCTTTCCTGTGGCAATTTATTTTGTTAAGCATATTAAAAACAGCTATTTCACAATGTGTGCTGTGACTAACTTCAACGCCTGTATCGTGTTTATATTTCATCTTTTTTCTTTCTTTCTTTTTCTGGGATTAAGTCACTAGAGAGAAGGTAAGACTGGGAAGGAGTCTGGGTTGGGGATCCAGATCATTCCCAATTAGCATAATTTGTTATACTTTGTTATATGATGTGCATAAATATGCCATTTTGCTGTTTGTTTTCTATTTGGCCTTTATTTTCTTAGTTATAATATATTACCCTAAGGATATTTTCATTTCATCCTTCTCACTCTCCTATCCTTGGTGTTATTTTAATCATTCGTTTTACTGTTACATATGTTACAGACCCATGAATATATTGCTTTACATAGTCACTGACCTTTAATGATAACTTTAAGGTGACTAAAAAAGAGAATTTTTCAGAGCTTTTCTTTCTTCCTACCTTCTTCCTTTCTTTCCTCTCTTCTTTTCTTCCTTTTTAAATTTCTTTTGGCTTTGTGGCATGTGGGATCTTAGTTCCCAAACTGGGATTTGAACCAGCACCCTCTGCATTGGAAGCATAGCATCTTAACCACTGAACCACCAGAGAAATCCCTTTTCTTCCTTCCTTTCTTCCTTCTTCCTTCCCTCCTTCCCTCCCTCCCTCCCTCCTTTCCTTCCTTCGTTTCTTTCTCCCTTCCTTCCTTCCTTTCTTTCTTTCATTCCTTCCTAACTACCTACCTAGATCCAAGTTCCCATATAGCGTCTTTTTCTTCCTGTATGAAGAATGCCTCTTTATGTTTCTACTAGCAAATGTCAAGAAGGCGTAATTGGTAACTAGTTCTTTTTAATATGACATCTTATACCTGATGAGTCAGTTTGTTTTGTCAGGATGGCAGGTGGAGAATAGTCTCGGAGATGAAGCAGTGCATTGAGAAGGTAGACATCATCTGACAAGTACCACAGAGGCTGCTAGTAGAAAATATACTTTCTGCAGGTAACAGTAAATATATTTTCACTTTTTGAAAGTTAGACAAACGAGAATGTCAAGAGATAAAAACTAAAAGTGATTCTAGAGAAAATTTGCTATAAATTGTCATAGTGAATATATCTTAATTTCTCTGCTTTTCCTTTAGATCCTAATCTGCAGACTTCATATTAGCATGCTTCAGGATTCCAAATCAAAGTTATAATTCAGTTCTTAGCATGATATCTAGTATAATGTTCAATAAATATCTGACGAATGGACACATGAATAAATGGATCAAACTTGAAGATTCTAGAAGAAGCTCCTTTCCTTCATGTACAGGCAAAATGCAAAGGGTCTCAATGAAAAAAATGCCCCCCCTCTTTTTTTTTCTTTGTCAAAGTAGTAAGAAGGGAAAGGTTGAGATTATGGACACATGGTAGGTAGTAGAGTCTGGATGAAAGAGAGGGCTCTCTAGGACTCTTCAAGCATTATTACCCTATCATTGATTTCCGAAATTTTGGAAATACAATTCATCTTTCAAAAATCAATGATTCATATAGCAAAGCACTTACCTTAAATAAGGCAACTAACAAAAATTTTGTTGCCATATTGTAAGATTGGGAGAGAAGTTGATAGATACAAACTTAGCAATTTAAACAGAATCTGTTAAAAAAATCAATTTAAACTGCCACTGAACATAACAGTAAAAATATTTGCCCTTTTTTGAAAAGGAAGCCAAAAAGAATCAGACAATGTAAAGAACTCACATATAAAACTTCCTATAAATGATAATAGTGAAGGTTTCTTGTATATTTTTATTTCTGTGACTTTCTAATCAGATTAATTTGCTTAAAGCATGTTTTGTAGAGCTTGGTTTTTCTAGCTGGGTACTTGCAAAGGATATGTTGTAGCAGGAGTTCCAAAAAAGAACTTAAACAAAAATGCTAAGTGGGCCCTGAATCAAAACTTCATGTTTCAAGGAACTTACAACAACCAATAACCTACCACTATCATAAATATTGTTACTCTTTAAGAACACAAAATTTCATTGTTCTTCCAAAAGTTAGAAATTGTAGCTGAGGATCTTAAGTGAATCACTGCTTACTGATCTGTTCAAACTTATTCACGTGTAGGTAGGGGCCAAAGTCAGAAAAATCATTATTTTTTATTTTTTTGCATGTGTGATCAGTATAAGCACATAATTAACTAGGATGCTCTTTTGGCTTTTGATTTAGTTGTTTTCCAAAAAGATGATAAAAATCTCAGAGAGACTATATAGGTCTAAAGAATAGCATAGAAAGGAGATTCATAAAGACCAGTAAGTGGAAAGTTAAGCTTTGAGTATCTTGTTCCAGAATAGTGAAGTGGTTTGCCAATCCCTTCTCCAGTGGACCACATTCCGTCAGAGCTCTCCACCATGACCCATACATCTTGAGTGGCCCTATAGTATCGTTGAGTTAGAAAAGGCTGTGGTCCATGTGATCAGATTGGTTAGTTTTTGTGATTGTGGTTTTCATTCTGTCTGCCCTGTGATGGAGAAGGATAAGAGGCTTATGGAAGCTTCCTGATGGGAGAGACTGACTGAGAGGAAAGCTGGGTCTTGTTCTGATGGGCAGAGCCATGCTCAGTAAATCTTTAATCCAATTTTCTGTTGATGGGCGGGGCTGTGCTCCCTCCCTGTTATTTGATTGGGAGGCCAAACTATTGTGGAGGTAATCATCAAAAAAGCAAGAGAGTTCCAGAAAAACATCTATTTCTGCTTTATTGACTATGCCAAAGCCTTTGACTGTGTGGATCACAATCAACTGTGGAAAATTCTGAAAGAGATGGGAATACCAGACCACCTGACCTACCTCTTGAGAAACCTGTATGCAGGTCAGGAAGCAACAATAAGAGCTGGACATGGAACAACAGACTGGTTCCAAATGGGAAAAGGAGTACGTCAAGGCTGTATATTGTCACCCCGCTTATTCAACTTATATGCAAAATACATCATGAGAAACGCTGGGCTGGAAGAAGCACAAGTTAGAATCAATATTGCCAGAAGAAATATCAATAAACTCAGATATGCAAATGACACCAACCTTTTGGCAGAGAGTGAAGAAGAACTAAAGAGCCTCTTGATGAAGGTGAAGGAGGAGAGTGAAAAAGTTGACTTAAAGTTCAACATTCAGAAAACTAAGATCACGGCATCTGGTTCCATCACTTCATGGGAAATAGATGGGGAAATAATAGAAATAGTGACAGAATTTATTTTTTGGGGTTCCAAATCACTGCAGATGGTGACTGCAGCCTTGAAATTAAAAGACGCTTGCTCCTTGGAAGAAAAATTTATGACCAACCTAGACAGCATATTTAAATGTAGAGCTGTTACTTTACCAACAAAGATCCATTTAGACAAAGCTATGGTTATTCCAATAGTCATGAATGGATTTGAGATTTGGACTATAAAGAAAGCTGAGTGCCGAAGAAGGGATGCTTTTGAACTGTGGTGTTGGAGAAGACTCTTAAGAGCCCCTTGGACTGCAAGGAGATCCAACCAGCCCATCTTAAAGGAAATCAGTCCTGAATATTCATTGGAAGGAGTGATGCTGAAGCTGAAACTCCAATACTTTGACCACCTGATGTGAAGAACTGACTCATTTGAAAAGACTCTGATGCTGGGAAAGATTCAAGGTGGGAGGAGAAGGGGATGACAGAGGATTAGATGGTTGGATGGCATCACCGACTCAATGGATATGAGTTTGAGTAAACTCCGGGAGTTGGTGATGGACAGGGAGGCCTGGTGTGCTGCAGTCCATGGGGTTGAAAGAGTCGGACATGACTGAGCGACTGAACTGAACTGATATTTTTCAAAGCCATATGAAGAACTAAAAGTTTTGTGTTATTCTCGGGGAAATTTTCCATACTATAGTAAAATGAGTCTAAAAATTTTTTTTTTTTAAACTTAATAATATTGGCAGAACTATTCTGAAGAAGAAACGGAAGAGTCTATTTGAACTGAGAGGCTTGGGGATGTTTGTGAAGTAGTTTCAACAGTGCAGTGCTAATAAAACCATGAATGGAATGCAAGAAGCAGGCCAAATCAAATATATATAACATTCAGTATCTGACAAAACTAGCAATTCAAAAAAGTATAGACATTCCAATAACCTGATTGTTGATATTGAATAGTTGCAAAAATTAGGAAGTTCAATTGCTTACATCAAATAATATACCAAATTGAATTACCAATGTACCCAGCGTTAGAGCTTCCAAGGTAGTGCTACAGGTACAGAACTCACCTGCCAATGAAGGGGATGTAAGAGGTGTGGGTTCAATACCTGGACTGGGAAGAGCCCCTGTAGGAGGGAATGGCTATCCACTCCAGTATTCTCGCCTGGAGAATTCCATGGACAGAGAAGCCTGGCAGGCTACAGTCCATGGGATCACAAAGAGTCGGACGTGACTGAAGCGACTCAGCATGTATGTATATAGTGTTAAACAAGAAAATAAAAATTATTAAAAAATGTACCTTCATAATCAGAATAGATGATAGGACAATTAAATAGCATAAAATAGGATAATTATATTGTGACATATACAGACCATAAAATTTTATACGAATATTAAATTTTAAGCTTCAGCAGAATATTAAATGACATGAGAAAATAGTCATACTCTATTGCTAAGTGACTTGTGTAGAATCTCTTCAAAATAATATTGCTGTAGCTACATCTGTATTTCAGGAAGTGCATATACCAGTGGCATGTTTTTTAAAATAAAATTTTGTTTTTAAATTTAGATAATTAACATTTGTGTGTTCTATAATCAAAATTCTATTAATGACACAAAAAATCAAGAAGTAGCAAAAATGTAACAATTATTACATCTAAATGATAATAATAAAAGATGTTGTCATTCTTTAATTTATTACATTTTGCAAATTTTATATAATAAATGATTTTTATAATGAGGTAAAAATCCTTTCTGATCCTAATTAATGTGTGTAATATGTGTACAGAAAAGAACTGTGAACAAACACACCAATATAGTTTTGATATTTTCTGGGTAGTGAGGTTTTTCTGATGATTTAAATTTTCTTCTTTATACTTTCTGGTGTCTTCTATTTTATATATTTTAAAAAATCTATGTATAATAAGAAAAATAAGTGCTACTTAAGTATCCTCACTATGTCGTGTTTAGGTATTACTTAACATTTATATGGTAGAGCTTTTTTTTTTTTTAATACTTACACATTCTGTAACAAGAAGCAGAGGTTTTCTGCATGAAGGTAGTGAGTGTTTATGTATTTAAATTACTAATCAATTAAATCACTCTCTAAGAGATTGCAATTCTTGCTGGAATGGAAATGTTAAGGCCTGATGTGAAACAGAAGAGAAGCCGTGTGATTGCCAAACAGTTAATCATGGCAGGTCCCACTGACAAGGGAACTTATTTCATACCATTCCCCTATTTTTACTTCTTTTGGTGAGTGGGAAAATAGGAAAGACAGGAGCAGAAAAGCCAAAAAGAGTGGATGGATGGTCATGCTTTTATTTAACTGTGTTTAATGAGAGGGGACGAGTTGATGGCTGATAATACATCAAAACAGCGCACAAATAACTCGGGAAACAAAAGTCGGCTGAAAGTTGAGTGCACCCTACCAGGAGGTCACCTAACCTCAATCTAGGCTGAAACCCTAGAACAGCGTTAGCAGAAATTCTGACGTGATGCAAAATTCTAGGTGAGTGGTAAAAAGTGACACTTTCAACATTCTGTATAAAGCAAGGTTAGATTAAACAGAGATTGATAACCTTCGAAGACTAATTCAAAAGGAACCAAATTATACTGAGGGTTTCTTGGTTAGCTGGCTCTCTGGTAGTATCAAGTTCTTTTTTCACTTTTTAAAATTGTGGTAGAATATATATGACATATCCTTTTCATTTTAAGCATTTTAAATTGAGGTATATTTGCTTTACAATATTGTGTTAGTTTCTGCTGTACAAAAAAGTGGGTCAGTTATATGTACACAGTTTAACCATTCAAAAATGCACGTCAGTGGTATTAATTATATTCCCAATGCCATGCAACTATCATGACCATCTCCCTAAACAGAAACTCTGTAACCATCAACTTTCCAACCTCCCATCCCCGCAATGTCTAGTATTTTTTAATCCACTTTCTGCCTCTCTGAATTTACCTATTTTAGATACTTCGTGTAAATGGAATCATATACTACTTGTCCTTTTATGTCTGGGTTATTTCACTCAGCACAACGTTTTAAGGTACATTCGTGTTATACCTTGTGTCGGAACTTGGTTACTTTTCTATTGTAAATATGTAACACATTTTCTCTATCCATTCATCTGCTGATTTCACATTTGGGCTGTTTCCACCTTTAATCTGTTGTGATTAATGACACAATAAATATTTGTTATAAAAGTATGTTAGACTCCCTGCTTTAATTTTTCTGGTTATGTACCTAGGAGTGGAATTGATGAGTCACAAGGTAATTATGTGTTTAACATTTTGATGAACCACCCTATTGCTTCTTACAGTAGCTGCACTAATTTATATTGCTACCAGCAATGTATGAAGATTACAATTTCTTCATATTCGTAGCAACACTTGTTATTTTAAAAAATGATTATTATAGGTATCTTAGTAAGTATGAAGGTGGTGTATTATTATGGTTTTGATTTGCATTTTCCTAATGATTAGTGATGTTGAGCATCTTTTCACATGCTTACTGACTATTTGTATATCTTCTTTGGAGCCTGTCTGTTGAAGTCCTTTGCTCATTTTTTATAAACTGTGTTTGTCTTTTTGCTGTTGAGTTGTAGCCATACTTTTATATATTCTGAATACTAAAACTTTATCAGATACATTATTTAGAAAATATTTCCTTTGTTTCTGTAAGTTATGTTTTTACTCTCATGTCTTTTGATATACAAAGTTTTATTTATTTATACTTTTTTTTTACAAAATTTTAAAATTTTGTGAAGTCAAATTTATTATTTTTTTCTTCTATTGCTCATGCTTTTGGTGTAATATCTAAGTATTCATGGTTAAAAACAAGGTCATGGAGATTTATCCATATGCTTTCTTCTAAGAGTTTTATGACTTTAGCGGTTATGTTTAGGTCATTGTTTCATTTTGTGTAGATTTTTTGTATATTACATGAAACTGGAATCCAACTTCATTCGTAGTCATGTGGAAGTACAGTTGTCCTAGCAACAGCTGCTGAAGAGATTCTTCTTTCCCTATTCAATGGATTTGTCACTCCTGTAAAAAAAATCAGTTGGCCATAGATGTACGGCTTTATATCTGGACTGTCAATTTTATTCCATTGGTCTTTATGCTATTTTATACTATCCTGTTTATGGTTGCTTTATCATATAAATGTTGAAATCGAGAAGTGTGAATCTTCTAACTTTGCTTTTCTTTTTAAATATTACTTTAGCTGTTTGAAGTCCCTTGCAATTCTATATGAATTTGAAATTGGCTTTCCCATTTCTACAAAGAGACTTGGAATTTTGATAGAAATTATATCTAATCTATAAGTCACTTTCAGTGGTATTAACAAGCAAGCAATATTAAGTTTTCCTATTCATAAACCACAGGGGATCTGTCCATTTATTTAGGTCTTCTTTGATTTCTTTCAGTTTTGTGGTTTTCCATGTACAAGTCTTTACTTCCTTGGTTCAAGTGTTGTCTCTTTTAAAATAAAGTGACACATATAAAATACTCTTATTAAAAAATGAAAACAAAGTGAAAGTAACCGAATTGAAAAGCTGACTAGTTTCTTCACTGGATAAGCCTATGTTATAGGCGGCTGGCTGTTCAGACAAGGATAATTCAAGTCTCTGGGGAGCTTATAAACTCAAACTCATAACACGCTAATAAAAGGTATCTCTGCTATAATATAGAGAGTCAGCAAGCCTAATTACATCTTTCTTGAATTTCTGATGATATGAATATTTCTCAGTGAGATAATTCTGAACATAAATTAAATTATGGGGTAATGATAAGCAGAGAAGGTTTAGAAGATTGAGTCGGTGGTATGGAGGCTTCAAAAATTGTTTTGGACCACTGACACTTTTTTAAAATTTAATTAATTTATTACTCCTGGCTCCTTTAACAGGCAAAATAGCTGATGCTATCTTGGACATTTTCCCCCTTTCTTCTCAAAGGAATGAATAGAATATTTTATGTTTTACTTTTATTTATCAGGAGTTTCTATAAAAAGATAATATTAAAGCAAAACAAAACAAAATCTGGACCATCCTTGTTCCTTGGAAGACCCTCAAGACACAGTTGAGCCTATTCTGGTTGCCCCTCTGTGATGATTGGTGAAGTGCCTTTGAGAGGCATCTCTGGACAACCTTCTAGAAATTCTGAGAGCTGGAGGAGACTTGGACCCAAATGGGTCTTCAGTCCAAGTGACTTTCAAGGGGTCTACTACTTCAGATATTTTGGCAGAAAATTTCTTAAGATTTTTCTGAATCTATCAGGAATTTTAAATTTCCCTGAGAATATTTTATAAAATTATATAGACTATATCTTTAAAAATTAATTAATCAATTAGTTATTGAAATATATAGCTGATTTACAATGTTGTATTAGTTGTGTTACAGCAAGATGATTCAGTTATATCTATCTGGATAGATATTTCTCTATTATATTTTTTATATTCTTTTCCATTATAGATTATTATAAGATATTGAGGATAGCTCCCTGTGCTATACAGTAGCTCCTTGTTGGTTATCTATATTTTCTACATATTTTATACATAATAATGTGTGTATTTTAAAACCGAATAGATTTTAAATTTTAACATTTAGAATAAGACTTAGACTATTTGAGAGGATTTGCAGAACTAAACCACAAATTTCCCCTCTGTCTTTGTCTGTCTGCCTTTCATACAGTCTTTTTGCAAAGATGTCCTTTTTCTTTTCTAGGAAAAAGAAAAAAAAAAAAAATCCTGAATTTCCCTCTTGTTTTCATCTCTTTCCAGCTATTTTTGATTGGCTTCTTAAAAGCTTGAGCTCCTGATGACTGGAAAGTTGAGGGTTTCAGAGTCTGTGTCTTAAAATTTTTAGTACAGTCCCTTGGATTTTATAATAACATAGGAATGATGTAGGAGGTGATGGTGTAAAACAAATTAAAGAATTGTAGCTGAGGATTTATAAAAACCCTAGTGCAGAGTAAAAATATCACATTTCTCAGAAAATAGGTGTCAGTTTCTCAACCAAGTCTCTTTGGACATAAAAAATAAAAGAGGTCTAAGATGCTTAAAAGAATTATTATTCGTGGTATTCATACAAAAATGCCAGTATACTAGTATGTAGCAACATTTATTAAGCAGCTTTACAGTATTTTGTTAGGTATCCTTGAAAATAATCCTCAGAGGTAGATCATTAAGTTTTCAGAAAATAAAAGAGGAATGGTAAGCTAAATAATTTCAGAGGTAAATGGTAACCATAGGTTATATATACATCTGCTCAAACACATGTATAGGTTAACCAAGAAATGACTTAAGATTGTTCAACTTTTTTGGTTTGTTTCTTCATAGGAAAATATATAAAAAGTAAGTATACAACCTTGGTTCTGAACTCAGGGAGCTACCTTTTAGAAAAGTCTACTCTGCAAAGTCCTGAGAAATATTGGCAAAATGCTGATGCAAGATAGCGACTATCCGGTGAGCTTCAAATGCATGCCTGTTTATATCTCCATCCAAGGAGGACAACTTTATGTACAGTCATTCTGATATACAGTAACCATTTTAAAAATCTGGTTCAATTAAATTGGTCCAGGAGAGGGCTAGATTCTTGGCTGTCTAGGCAGGGTTTGACCATGCATTGTCTGTGTGGCTTGGCTTTTTTTTTTTTTTAATTAATTAATTTATTTTAATTGGAGGCTAATTACTTTACAATATTGTGGTGGTTTTTGCCATACATTGACATGAATCAGCCAAGGGTGTTCTTGTGTCCCCCATCCCGAACCCCCCTCCCACCTCCCTCCCCATCCCATCCCTCAAGGTTGTCCCAGTGCACTGGCTTTGAGTGCCCTGTTTCATGCATCGAACTTGGACTGGTCATTTATTTCACATATGGTAATACACATGTTTCAATGCTATTCTTTCAAATCATCCCATCCTCGCCTTCTCCCACAGAGTCTAAAAGTCTGTTTTTAAAGATGTGGCAGTATATGCAAAACAGAAAAAGAGACACAGAAGTACAGAACAGACTTTTGAACTCTGTGGGAGAAGGTGAGGGTGGGATGTTTCGAAAGAGCAGCATATATATTATCTATGGTGAAACAGATCACCAGCCCAGGTGGGATGCATGAGTCAAGTGCTCGGGCCTGGTGGGCTGGGAAGACCCAGAGGAATTAGGTGGAGAGGGAGGTGGGAGGGGGGATCGGGATGGGGAATACGTGTAACTCTATGGCTGATTCATATCAATGTATGACAAAACCCACTGAAAAATAAAAAAAAATAAAAAAATAAAAAATAAAAAAATAAAAGATGTGGTAGTCCAAAATAATTTCTCTTGAAAGCATTTACAATTAGAAAACCAAAAGTAAAGGGTGGTTAGTGGTGGGGCCAGAAGATGAACGGAGGCATTGAGATATGAGAGATAGAATTAGAACTAAAACAAATGGAAAACATATTTAAATCAAACTCGTGAGGCAGCAGACATTATGAGTAAGCATGAATAAGTCAGTTAGTAGAAGGAAGAATAAGGTAATATATAGAGAGAAGAGGCACTAGGAGATGGCCTCATTCTGTTAGGGCCAGAGAATGAGGCTTATTGCTTCCTAAAGTTTTCCAGTTCCCTACTGTGGGGCTTTCCTGGTGACTCAGACAGTAAAGAATCTGTCTGCAATGTGGTAGACCCAAGTTCAATCCCTGGGTCAGGAAGAACCCCTGGAGAAAGGAATGGCAACCCACCCCAGTAATCTTGCCTGGGAAGTCCCATAGACAGATGACCTGGGGGACTATAGTCCATGGGGTCATAAAGAGTCAGCCATGACTGAGTGACTCACACACACTGCAGTTTCCATGAGGTCAGATGTCAAAGTCTTGGATTTCTATGAGGTCTCTGAATCTTTGCATTAAAAAAAAGTCCAAATCAATTATTTCTGGAGACAGACTGAATGTGTCCCTTTTTCTTGAAACTCAAATGAACTTTACCATAATCCCTAGAAAATACTGTTTGAAACACAGAAGCCCAGTGCATAGCTTCATTTTCATTGAGAGCTGTAACAGTGCTGAAGCATGCACGTGAATGTATGTCCTGGGCACTTCTACACACAGTTATCCAGTTCTGATTACTTCTGGCTGTCAGATTATAGGGTGTTGAGGAAGATCATAAAAATGGCTGTCTTCCCCATGGCACAGTGCCTACTTCTCATTGTGATGCCAAGGACACTGGTAAGAGCGGTCATGGGAGAAGAGCAGACGATGCCTGTGAATGAGGTAGATGGAAGGATTGTTTTTGAGGTGCTGGAATGTGACAACAGTGATTATGGCCTGTAGTTGGACCATAGCATTTCAGAGCTCATGGGACCACAGTGAGCATCTCTTCCTGCTTCCTTGCTTAAAAAAAAAGTTTAGACTTAGAGGACTGATGATATTCTAAAAGACTATTGAAATTAAGGACAGTGCAGGGAACTGAAATCAAGTTCTCTGCCTCTTAGCCTGGCAGTCATTCCATCTTACCTGCGATCCAACTTCTTTCCTTGTTTATCTTTAGAAGGTCGTTAGCCTGAAGACTCACCAACAGACTGGAGGATGAACCATATGATCTTGGAATTTATTAGATACATAGGTACATGTTTCTCTTGACTCCAAGTAATCTGAGAGTGCTACAGAAGCAGGAAATAAAAATGTGCTCTGCCCAGGTATGTGCTTTCAAGACTTTTTCAAACTTAGAGATGGGTTCACATTGACCTCACAGTCTAAAATGCCAGTCTAGCCATCTCACTAAATAGAAATATGTTGTACTCTGAGTTATAAATTTTTCATAATTATGAAGTTGATAAAGAGTTATTTCAAGCAGAAATAATAGCCTATGAACTGAGGTCATAGATTAATCTTTTAGATTGTAGGCCAACCACATTGAAGAGTCAAAATGAAGCTTTATACTTCACACTTTTACTTCTTTGTGCTGCATATGCCATAAGGTGGTTTTCTTGGAGATGGCTGAGTTTTAATTGACTTGTATCCTATAGTATAGTTTTTCCATTGAGCAAAAAGCTTGCAAATTCAGCTTGGAGGATTTGCCTGAGGCAAGGTGTCATAACTATTCACAAATCACTACTTGTATCCTGTTTACACTACCTTTGCCCCACAGAAGGCTATGTAACTGATCTCATTTGCCTTTTGCACAAAGGGAAAACCAGGTCCTGTAAAATCATTGTTGCACAGCTGCAGCTATCACAATACTGTGCTGAAAGAAAAGGATGAAAGCAGAGGTTCCACTACCTTGAATACTATTTGAGCAAAGGGTTTAAGAGTAAAAGCAAGTGCCACAAAGCCACATCACTCTAACTACCATTTATTGAGTGTCTACTGTGTGCCAAGCACTATGCCATAGTTATTTGATTTAAGCCTCATAATTACTCTATGAGATAACTTTTGCTATGTGCAATTTACAGATAAGTGGACTGAAGTTCATAGAGGATAAGATCACATATCTTGGAAGTGGCAGAACTGAAATTTAAATTTAGGTGCCTTTTCCACTAATGCCCATGGATTCTCTAAATTAGTACATTATCTTGTCTTTCATCTGCTAGAGAAATAATTCTGTGGCAGTCACAGCAACTTCATATACTATTTGACCCACTGAGATAGAATGTATATGAAGACAAATGCTTCATAAAGGAACCAAACACAGCTGTCCATGACTCATAAATGAACAAACTTTTGTTGATACAAACTGTATGCATGACACCGGACTGTGTGCTCTAGCAGGTTCCAAGAAGTAGAAGAATCAAGCTCTGCCCTTAACAACTGTATAATGTAGTTGGGGCAATAAGATGTGCATATCAAGGGTAGCTAACAACACTGGACTTATATGATAATAGATGACAAGAAATATCTTAAGGGTAAGAAAGAATAATGAGAAGATGTGAGGTCATCCTTTCCCCCCAGGAGAACAGAGACTTGCAGTACAAATTATGCCAGAAAAATCTTTATGGAACTGGCTAATTTCATTTGAACTAGAGATGATTTCTGGGCTGCTGGGCTGCTAACCCTATTCTGGCTCTGAAGTTAGACTTTTTATGAAAAATAGCCTATCAATAAGACAGTAGAAAGCACATCTGGTCTGTCACAGGGTTCTACTGATGGAAACAGGACGCTTGTCTAGAGTGTAACCTCATTCTCTTGAACCTATCCTTGTTGGAGACCGAAATGTGTACAATAGGCAATTATCAGCTAAGAGAGTTTGAGGTACTGAAATCTTACAAGCAGTATCATATCATTTCAAAGTACTTCTTCAATTCCATTACTCCAGAGACATATCTTATAATATTAATAAAAAGCTACATAAATTTCCTTGCCCTGTCATCTTCTTGGGCAGTCTCTAACGGGTTAATAAAATGGCATCTGAACTGAGTAATCACAAACGTCTAACAATTAAATCAGTAATGTCGCGTAATCTCTGCTTGGCATCACCTCATGAAGTGGCCCATTGAGAAACAGAGTGAACCGCTGTCAAACACAGTGGTGGCTGTTTGCTTCTCCTGTCTGTGCTCTAAATATGTCACCCAGGCTGCCAGGCTGACATGCCGTGGCCCCACGGTCAGGTTTGTTCATAAAAACTACCCAAGTCCTGGTTTTACACGCTCCACGTTGTCCTCCCATGTCTGGCTTTATACTGCGACGTCATCAATCAATGTCGCACTGAATTCACCGAAGTTTGTCAGCTCTGCGTTTACCTTCATCTTCAATGCTATTTGTGTGGTCTTCTTGCTGATAGGGAGCCGCTGGAGCATATATAAACTGGACTTGTGGCCAGGGCTACTGGTGCACTGACATCCCACAATTGCCAGAGCTCTTCACTGCCATGGTCTTTGCAATGGCATTCTTATCTTTGCAACCTTATCTTGATTTTTCATGTTCTAGACAGAACTCAGGTGAACAACACTTAAACATTCAGGCTTCCAGCATGGGACACTTTCTTTGTTACTTAATGTAATAACACTGGCCACTAGAAAGGATCAGAGTATCTGTAGTTATTCCTCATTGGAGTCACCGTAGAATGCAGAACCTCCATAAAACTGTGGTAAAACTGTGATCTCTCTTCTTCAGAAAATAAATGGTATAACATTAGCTAGGAGAAGAAAAGCATAATTGCATGTATATAACTTGCCTTTATCCAAATGTGGATAAACGTGTATTACTGGCTTCTGTATCTGAAATGTGGCATAAAGGGCACATTTGATTTTGTATACTTGTCAAGATCTGACTCCAGTCTTTCATCTGCTTGATGACCAATGGCCGAATTATTTTGAGGAAATGTTTGTGAGGACACCCAAGACACTAATTTTATTGACATTGTTACCTCTGTGGGAAATTCAGATGGATAAAGGAAGCTGTAAATATACACTTGACGTGTTTCTAATTCACCATCTTTTTTCTTCTCTCTTTGCTAAAGTCCTTAAGGAAAGAGGAATGTCTTTTTTTAAGAAAAGCTTTTCTATCATCCACAAAATATTTTGCAAAGGAAGTTGAAGTACAGTGTAGCACCTTGAAGCCTATCAAAGTGTCAGCATAGAATAATCCTGTTTCTCATAGATATATTGTTCTACAGCCCTATGTTCTGCTACTCTGCACCCTAATTCCTATAAGCGGTCCCTTGCAGTAAAAGTGGAAATTACCATTTGATGTTTCTCTCCATCCCTTTTGTTTAAGTCTGCTAACCTCATGAACTTATGTTTGTCTGATGTCCAGTTTGTCTGTTTCTAAGTCAAGTGAACCCAAAACTAATGTTCCAGGGAAGAGTTCCTTGTCATAGTAGCCACTTCTATTTTTTTTTTTTTTTTTTTGACCATCTTACTATATTAGAGTCCTTTTGCTGGAACAATGAGAAACTATGTGGGCTATTCAACTATGTGGGCTGTTCTCTTCTTTTTTTTTTTTTTTTTTTTTTTTTTTACGTGATAACCAACAAATCTTTATTTTTTTTTTTTTTTTTTTTTGGGTTTTGTCATACATTGACATGAATCAGCCATATAGTTACACGTATTCCCCATCCCGATCCCCCCTCCCACCTCCCTCCCCACCCGACTCCTCAGGGTCCTCCCAGTGCACCAGGCCCGAGCACCTGACTCATGTATCCCACCTGGGCTGGTGGTCCGTTTCACCATAGATAATATACATGCTGTTCTTTCAAAACATCCCACCCTCACGTTCTCCCCCAGAGTTCAAAAGTCTGTTCTGTACTTCTGTGTCTCTTTTTCTGTTTTGCATATAGGGTTATCGCCACCATCTATCTAAATTCCGTATATATGTGTTAGTATACTGTAATGTTCTTTATCTTTCTGGCTTACTTCACTCTGTATAATGGGCTCCAGTTTCATCCATCTCATTAGAACTGATTCAAATGAATTCTTTTTAACGGCTGAGTAATATTCCATGGTGTATATGTACCACAGCTTCCTTATCCATTCATCTGCTGATGGGCATCTGGGTTGCTTCCATGTCCTGGCTATTATAAACAGTGCTGCAATGAACATTGGGGTGCACGTGTCTCTTTCAGATCTGGATTCCTCAGTGTGTATGCCTAGAAGTGGTATTGCTGGGTCATATGGCAGTTCTATTTCCAGTTTTTTAAGAAATCTCCACACTGTTTTCCATAGTGGCTGTACTAGTTTGCATTCCCACCAACAGTGTAAGAGGGTTCCCTTTTCTCCACACCCTCTCCAGCATTTATTGCTTGTAGACTTTTGGATAGCAGCCATCCTGACTGGCGTGTAATGGTACCTCATTGTGGTTTTGATTTGCATTTCTCTGATGATGAGTGATGTTGAGCATCTTTTCATGTGTTTGTTAGCCATCTGTATGTCTTCTTTGGAGAAATGTCTGTTTAGTTCTTTGGCCCATTTTTTGATTGGGTCGTTTATTTTTCTGGAATTGAGCTTCAGGAGTTGCTTGTATATTTTTGAGATTAATCCTTTGTCTGTTTCCTCATTTGTTATTATTTTCTCCCAATCTGAGGGCTGTCTTTTCACCTTACTTACAGTTTCCTTTGTTGTGCAAAAGCTTTTAATTTTCATTAGGTCCCATTTGTTTATTTTTGCTTTTATTTCCAATATTCTGGGAGGTGGGTCATAGAAGATCTTGCTGTGATTTATGTCGGAGAGTGTTTTGCCTATGTTCTCCTCTAGGAGTTTTATAGTTTCTGGTCTTACATTTAGATCTTTAATCCATTTTGAGTTTATTTTTGTGTATGGTGTTAGAAAGTGTTCTAGTTTCATTCTTTTACAAGTGGTTGACCAGTTTTCCCAGCACCACTTGTTAAAGAGATTGTCTTTTTTCCATTGTATATCCTTGCCTCCTTTGTCAAAGATGAGGTGTCCTCCAGAAAGCAGGAATAGAAGGAACATACCTCAACATAATAAAAGCTATATATGACAAACCCACAGCAAGCATCACCCTCAATGGTGAAAAATTGAAAGCATTTCCTCTGAAATCAGGAACAAGACAAGGATGCCCACTCTCACCACTACTATTCAACATAGTGTTGGAAGTTTTGGCCACAGCAATCAGAGCAGAAAAAGACATAAAAGGAATCCATATAGGAAAAGAAGAAGTGAAACTCTCGCTGTTTGCAGATGACATGATCCTCTACATAGAAAACCCTAAAGACTCTTCCAGAAAATTATTAGAGCTAATCAATGAATATAGTAAAGTTGCAGGATATAAAATTAACACACAGAAATCCCTTGCATTCCTATACACTAACAATGAAAAAACAGAAAGAGGAATTAAGGAAACAATACCATTCACCATTGCAACAAAAAGAATAAAATACTTAGGAGTATATCTACCTAAAGAAACAAAAGACCTATACATAGAAAACTATAAAACACTGATGAAAGAAATCAAAGAGGACACAAACAGATGGAGAAACATATCGTGCTCATGGATTGGAAGAATCAATATTATCAAAATGGCTATTCTACCCAAAGCAATCTATAGATTCAATGCAATCCCTATCAAGTTACCAACGGTATTTTTCACAGAACTAGAACAAATAATTTCACAATTTGTATGGAAATACAAAAAACCTCGAATAGCCAAAGTAATCTTGAGAAAGAAGAATGGAACTGGAGGAATCAACCTGCCTGACTTCAGACTCTACTACAAAGCCACAGTCATCAAGACAGTATGGTACTGGCACAAAGACAGAAATATAGATCAATGGAATAGAATAGAAAGCCCAGAGATAAATCCACGAACCTATGGACACCTCATCTTTGTTCTCTTCTTAA
Organism: Muntiacus reevesi; assembly: GCF_963930625.1. Classification (NCBI taxonomy): domain Eukaryota; kingdom Metazoa; phylum Chordata; class Mammalia; order Artiodactyla; family Cervidae; genus Muntiacus; species Muntiacus reevesi. The sequence continues at coordinate 68,093,855 of NC_089249.1, forward strand.
GAATGTATTTCCTATTGATCAATTGCTTATTTTCCTCACTTCTTGACCTTAGCTTTGAAACATCTTATTCTTGACCTTAGATATGACCCAAACACATCCAGTGATCAAGCAGCAGAGCCAGGAGGGTATCACTGAAGTGGAATTTGCCAGTTGTTGTTAAAAGCATGCGGGAACAACCCTACCAGGGACTCAGTTTCTATCTTTCCCTCCAGTGTTTGCCACAGAGTGAGAGATGGGAAGACCGGGATGCCCAAAGAATGACATCAAGCTGTGAAAAGGGTGTTGAGATGGAACACTTTCAGCATAGGCAGATGCTCTGGCTAGTTCAGCCTCATATCTCTGCTCTGGGTATGGAAGCTAGGACTAAGAAATAATTGAGGGAACTGTTGTCTTGCTGACAATTCTATAAATTTACTTTCATTCCTAATAAGCCAGAGGAAAACAGTGTTCTTAAAGAAAAGAAATTGGCATTCTTATATGTTGCCACATTGTCAGATTTTCCTTCTTTTCCACAAAATTTGCTCTTACATATTAAAATAGAAAAAAAAAAGTAAAAAGAGTTAGAAGATCTTGGCATATTTCTCGAAGCAGAAAAATTACCCTTACCCTAAGGTGAAAGAAAGTGTGAATGGTGCCTTCCAGGCAATTCAGGAAGTATTCATTAATCAACAAATATTTATTAAGCACTATTTTCTGAATTGTGCTTGGGGCTGTGGTACGATAATAAAAGATGTGTAAGACAGAATTCGAGCCCTCGAAGAATTTATGCTCTAATTGGGGAGAGAAGAAATAATAAGAGGCAGTTTAGAATAAATGCTAAATTGTATGTTTCAGATCATAAGAACTGTAAGAAAGAAGCAGGTTGTCACTGAGACCTGGAATAGTCAGAGAAGCCCTCACTAATGTGATAGGTCTTGAAAGGAGTCTTGAAAGATGGGTTAAATACAGTTAAAATGACCCCCACATTAATTAATTTAGAGAATTAATGAATTCTGGTAGTGGGGAATGTGACCTAGCATACAGCAGTATTGTCACCATTTCCTTTAATTACTAAGAGGAAGAATTAACCTATACCACAAAAGCATTTCAAATGCATGACCACCTTTGAGAAAATTTATAGGCAAGCCACTTAAGTAGCAGGGTTTTTGCTAATTGACCTCATTTCTCTTTTCCATTTTTTTTTTCCTGCAGGCATTGTAACCTTTAAAATTTTTGAACTATAACTTTGCTTTGTGCTATGTGAAAATTCTCTTAAACTCAGGTTGGAGGTGGGCCTAAGGACTCAGATTGAGAAGCTCTTCCATATCTTATGATCTGGAGATGCTACATGACCTATAGCACCCTTCTGTAGGTCAACAGGACGCCACCTCTTGTTTCCTAGGTGACAGTGAAATGGCATTGCACAATCTACAGTGTACCTTGCAGGGGGATCCAAACTGCCACTTCCTTTAAATCTCTTTTTATGCCCTGGGAAAACTTCTTTGCCATTACTCCACGTCATCTTGAATTAGGCTGCAGATCGCCAAAGAGAGCAGTTTTGTCCCTCCCACGTTACCTCTCATTTGCCCTATAATATCCATGCACAATGACTCAAGTCTTAGGGAAAGCCCTTCTCTTTGTTGTGTGCAGAGTGATGATAACAATTCACATTTTAAAGCATTTTTGTGTTCTTTTTCCTATTCAATTCATATGCTGGTTCAATGAGATAAATAGCAAATAGTGGATTATAAAAACCTATTTCCTCACACATGAAAATGCTTTTTCTGAAGAAATGCTTTTTAAAGCATTTTATAAATATTTTAAGAAATACTTCTTTTCTTTATATAAAAGTCATATGTATAACTGTGAAATGATGTGTAAAACACATATAAGCTCACATATACTGGATTTAGAAAAGAGAAAATAATATGAATGAAAGCTTTGAGCCTTCAAGAAGTTAAGACTTGCTCAAGGTCATGTTCGTATGTATAGGACAAGATTGGGCTCAAGTTTAGGTTGCTTGAGGCCAAACCCTAAGCCACTGGGCTAGTTCAGAACCTTACTAGAGAATGGTTTAAAAGGTAAAGTTTTTCAGCAGCATCACCACCCTTGATATTCAGGAGGGTATATAATTTTATCAACACAATACAAAGGTTAATGGGATTGCTTCCTTCCAACTCTATCATAGTGAATGCAGGCTTTATGGCAACGTTAAAAAAAATGACCTCTCTCTGCTTTATGCTGATCATTAACTAAGATTATCTCACACTAGAGATTTACTACATCGAAAAGCACTGACATCACTAACTGCTATTAAGTGTATGATACTTAAACTCCATAAAGAGGAGTAAAATGCCTTTGTCAGCAATTTAGGGAAGTAGATACAGCCAGAGACATTCATCCCACACAAAACAGAGCTGCTGCCTGCAGGAATCTGTCTACCAGCTTGTGATACCCTCTGGTCATATCAACCTGATGAAAATCTCTCTAGAACAGATGGTCTGTTCTGTGTTTCTGCTCTTTTAAACAGCTGAATGAGAGCCTCAACAGTCTAGTCATTTCAGTAGGCAGTGTGGAGTGACCAAAACTTTCCAGCTCCAAGAAAAACATTAGAACAGAAACAATTGAATCAGTATATCTGGATATGACTACAACATTTAAATTTTCAAATGATTGATATTATTATGTCCCTAAGGAATCAAAAAAGATGTCATTTTCATTATAGGGGACTGGAATGCAAAAGTAGGAAGTCAAGAAACACCTGGAGTAACAGGCAAATTTAGCCTTGGAGTACAGAATGAAGCAGGGCAAAGGTTAATAAAGTTTTGCCAAGAGAATGCACTGTCATAGCAAACACCCTCTTCCAACAACACAAGAGAAGACTCTCCACATGGACATCACCAGATGGTCAAAACTGAAATAAGATTGATTATATTCTTTGCAGCCAAAGATGGAGAAGCTCTATACAGTCAGCAAAAGCAAGACTGGGAGCTGACTATGGCTCAAATCAAGAACTCCTTATTGCCAAATTCAGACATCAATTGAAGAAAGTAGGGAAAACCACTAGACCATTCAGGTGTGACCTAAATCCAATCCCTTATGACTATACAGTGGAAGCAAGAAATAAATTTAAAGGACTAGATCTGATAGACAGAGAGCCTGATGAACTATGGACGGAGGTTCGTGACATTGTACAGGAGATAGGGATAAAGACCATCCCCATGGAAAAGAAATCCAAAAAAGCAAAATGGTTGTCTGAGGAGGCCTTACAATTAGCTGTGAAAAGAAGAGAAGCAAAAAGCAAAAGAGAAAAGGAAAGATATTCCCATTTGAATGCAGAGTTCCAAAGAATAAGTAAAGAGAGATAAGAAAGCCTTCTTCAGCAATCAATGCAAAGAGATAGAGAAAAATAACAGAATGGGAAAGACTAGAGATCTCTTAAAGAAAATTAAAGATACCAAGGGAACATTCCATGCAAAGATGGGTTCAACTAAGAACAGAAATGTTATGAACCTAACAGAAGCAGAAGATATTAAGAAGAGGTGGCAAGAATACACAGAAGAACTGTACAAAAAAGATTTTCACGACCCAGATAATCACGATGGTGTGATCACTCACCTAGAGCCAGACATCCTGGAATGTGAAGTCAAGTGGGCCTTAGGAAGCATCATTATGGAAGTGATGGAATTCCAGTTGAGCTATTTCGAATCCTAGAAGATGATGTTGTGAAGGTGCTGCACTCAATATGCCAGCAAACTGGAAAACTCAGCAGTGTCCACAGGACTGGAAAAGGTCAGTTTTCATTCCAATCCCAAAGTAAGGCAACCCTAAAGAATGCTCAAACTACCGCACAATTGCACTCATCTCACATGCTAGTAAAGTAATGCTCAAAATTCTCCAAGCCAGTCTTCAGCAATATGTGAACCAGGCACTTCCAGATGTTCAAGCTGGTTTTAGAAAAGGCAGAGGAACCAGAGATCATATTGCCAACATCTGCTGGATCATCAAAAAAGCAAGAGAGTTCCAGAAAAACATCTATTTCTGCTTTATTGAATATACCAAAGCCTTTGACTATGTGGATCACAATAAACTGTGAAAAATTCTGAAGGAGATGGGAATACCAGATCACCTGACCTGCCTATTGAGAAACCTATATGCAGGTCAGGAAGCAACAGTTAGAACTGGACATGGAACAGCAGACTGGTTCCAAATAGGAAAAGGAGGACATCAAGATTGTATATTGTCACCCTGCCTACTTAACTTATATGCAGAGTACATCATGAGAAACGCTGGGTTGGAAGAAGCACAAGCTCGAGTCAAGATTGCCGGGAGAAATATCAATAACCTCAGATATGCAGATGACACCACCCTTATGGCAGAAAGTGAAGAGGAACTAAAAAGCCTGTTGATGAAAGGAGAGTGAAAAAGTTGGCTTAAAGCTCAACATTCAGAAAACTAAGATCATGGCATCTGGTCCCATCACTTCATGGGAAATAGATGGGGAAAAAATGGAAACAGTATCAGACTTTATTTTTTTGGGCTCCAAAATCACTGCAGATGATTATAGCCACGAAATTAAAATCTGCTTACTTCTTGGAAGGAAAGTTATGACCAACCTAGTTAGCATATTAAAAAGCAGAGACATTACATTGCCAACATAGGTCTGTCTAGTCAAGGCTATGGTTTTTCCAGTGGTCATGTATGGATGTGAGAGTTGGACTGTGGAGAAAGCTGAGCACCAAAGAATTGATGCTTTTGAACTGTGGTGTTGAAAAAGACTCTTGAGAGTCCCTTGGACTGCAAGGAGATCCAACCAGTCGATCCTAAAGGAGATCAGTCCTGGGTGTTCATTGGAAGGACTGATGTTGAAGCTGAAACTCCAGTACTTTGGCCACCTCATGAGAAATGTTGACTCTTTGGTAAAGACCCTAATGCTGGGAGGGATTGGGGGCAGGAGGAGAAGGGGATGACAGAGGATGAGATGGCTGGATGTCAGCACCGACTCAGTGGACATGAGTTTGGGTAAACTCTGGGAGTTGATGATGGTCAGGGAGGCCTGGCGTGCTGCAATTCATGGGGTCACAAAGTGTTGGACACGACTGAGAGACTGAACTGAACTGAACTGAAGGACTCAAGTTTTGTTTCCAATAAGGAAGTATTAAAAAGGAATGAATTGCATTAAAAAGAATAAAATATATAGGAATATACTTAACAGAGGGAGGTGAAAGGCCTGTACTGAAAACTGCAAAACGTTGATGAAGGAAACTGAAGATAGCTCAAAGAAATGGAACGGTATACTGTATTCTTTGATTGGAAGAATTAATACTGTGAAAATGATCAAACTACCTAAGGCAATTTTCAGATTTAATGCAATCTCTATCAGAATATCCACGACAATTTTCACAGAACTAGAAAAAATAATCCTAAAATTTATATGGAACCAAAAAGATCCAGAATAGCCAAAGATATCTTAAGAAAAAAAATCCAAAGTTATAAGTATCATGCTTTGAGACTTTATACTACAAAGCCTCAGTAGCCAAAAATGCATGGTTTTTGCATTTAAACAGACACATAGATAAACAGACACACAGATAAACTGAACAGAGTAGAGTCCAGAAATAAACCAATGAACTTATGGTCAATTAATCTATGACAGAAGAAGTAAGGGTAGACAATGGCAAAAAGACAATCTCTTCATCAAGTGGTGCTTGGAAAATTGGACAACAAAACACAAAACAATGATGTTAGAACATTATCTCTAACCATATACAGATATAAATTCAAAATGGATTAAAGATTTAACTGTAAGACTTAAATGGAAAACTACTAGAAGAGGACATATGTGATTTGATATACATCATAGTATATTCTTTGTTTTTTTAATATCTGAATCCTAAGGCAAAAGAAATAAAAGCAAAAATAAGCAAATGATATCTAATTAAACTTAGAAACTTTTACACAGCAAAGGAAATCATGAACAAAAAAATCTCACAGAATGGAAGACAATATTTGCAAATGATATGATCAACAGGGGGTTAATATCCAAAATATATAAACAATTCATACTACTCAAAATAAAAAACCTAAACAACCCAATCAAGCAAAATCAGAAGACTGAACAGACATTTTTCCAAAGAAGACATACAGATGGCTAACATACACAGGAAAAAATGCTCAGAATTTCTAATTATTAGAGAAACACAAATCAAAATGAGATATTATCTGACACGTTTCAGACTGGCTATCATCAGAAAGTCTGCAAATAACAAATGTTGGGGATATGGAGAAAAGGGATCTCTTATACACCATTAGTGCAAATGTAAATCGGTGCAGCACTATGGAAAATGGTATGAAGATTTCTAAAAAACAAAAAAAATAAGTTACAATATGACCCAGCAATTTCACTCCTTGTTATATAACTGGATAAAAATAAAAATGCTATTTCAAGAAGATATATGCACCCAAATTTTCATAACAGCAGTATATACAATAGCCAATATATGGAAGCAACCTAAATACTCATCAGCAGATGAATGAATAAAAAGGTGTGCAATATGTACACAATGGAATACTATTCTGCCATAAAATAATGAAATTCTGCCATTTGCAGCAACGTGAATTGACCTATAGAATATTATGCTTAGTGAAATGTCAGACCAATACTCTATTGTATCATTTGTATGAATAATCTAACAAATAATACAAATGACTGTATATGCAAAACACACTAATGGTTACGAAGAGGAGAGGGAAAGTAAGATGGCAAATTAGGGCTATGGGATGAAGAGATACAAACCACTACACAAAAGAGATATAGTGTATTACACAAGTAATTATAGTCATTATCCTATAAAAATTTTTAATGGAATATAGTTTATAAAATACTAGGTCACAATGCTCTATGCCTGAAACTAATGTAACTTTATAAATCAACTGTTCTTCAGTAAAAAATAAAAATAAAATAATTAAAGAGAAAAGAATGAGATAGGTAAGGCGATTTTCACATGAATTTTCTTAGGATTGTTGTAGGATTCATTTATCCAACAGTATGCCATAAACGTTAATTCAGAGAATATTTATTTAGTGCCTGTTATTTCTGAGACATCAATGTAGGCTCTGGAGAGAGTGATGAAACAAACAGCTGGTCTCAGAAAAATCCCCATCCTAGTAAAAGAGACAAACATTTAAGCAATTGGAATAGGTGTTTTGGGGGTGGATATTTTGGAGACCTGATTCTGAATGGCCCATAAACCCACTGTGGAGTGGGGAGCAGTGTTATAGCAAAGTGAATTTTCTAGAATAGTCTTTCTGAAGCTTATATTTGGAGTTCTAGTAAACTGTCATATATATGGGCTCCTTTTCCCTCACAAACAATCCATATGTAGTTAAATGTCTTCTTTAAGAGCTCAACCTCTAGTTCTATGAAGATGCTGGAGGCTGACATAGCATAGTGGGAATTCTGGCCATTTATTGGGAAAGTAAACATCTTTTTTGTTTTTAATCAGTGTGAAAGAAAGTGAAAGTGTTAGTCGCTCAGTCCTCTGACTCTTTGCGACCCCATGGCCGAAGAATTGATGCTTTTGAACTGTGGTGTTGGAGAAGACTCTTGAGAGTGCCTTGGACTGCAAGGAGATCCAACCAGTCCATCCTAAAGGAAATCAATCTTGGGTGTTCATTGGTAGGACTGATGCTGAAGCTGAAACTCCAATACTTTGGCTACCTCATGCGTAGAGTTGACTCATTGGAAAAGACCCTGATGATGGGAAGGACTGGGGGCGGGAGGAGGAGGGGACGATAGAGGATGGAATGGCTGGATGGCATCACCGACTCAGTGGACATGTGTTTGGGTGAACTCTGGGAGTTGGTGATGGACAGGGAGGCCTGGTGTGCTGCGATTCATGGGGTTGCAAAGAGTCGGACACGACTGAGCAACTGAACTGAACTGAACTGAACCTGCTAAACTCTGTCCATGGAATTCTCCAAGCAAGGATACTGGAGTAGGTTGCCATTCCCTACTCCAGGGGATCTTCCAGATCTAGGGATCATACCTGGGTCTCCTGCATTTCAGGCAGATTCTTTACTGTCTGAGCCATCATAGAAGTAGGTAATAATAAAATAAGATTTTCACCTATCAAAGTTACCCATTTGATTAAATAGATATCTTATTGAAAACACTCATTTTAATTTTGTTTAATTTTATACCCAAAGTCATTTAAATAGAAATGAGGCACAGTATCATGAAATTTCAGAACACTAGGAGTTAATATGTTATTTTTAAAAAGTTGTAAGAGCAGTGTAAAGAACATCAATATTGTCTTTGTGTATTACTCTGTTTTTAACATTTTATCACATTTGCTCCAGTAACATCCCCATATTCTATCTATAGACATTGCTCTCTATATATCCAAAAGTATGTGTTATCATTCAAAACTTGCTCAGGACTGAGAGCTGTGAAGTAATTTGAAGCAGGAAAGTTTAATGTAAAGAATTATTAACTACAGTTGGAGATTGTAGAAAAAGTGAAGAGAACTCTAAACAATATAGGAGCAGAGATAAGAAGCAGCCACTACCCTTAGGGATGAAGAAGTGCCTAATAAGGAATTTTTCTAGGGATGGAATTCAACTTTGTCAAAGAAAGCATGGCTGTAGTTTGTTGAATGGCAGAGAAATTGTTGTGGTGCTATGCTGGTGGAACTTGCAGGAGATCTACCATCTCGTGAGTCAAGGAAAGCTGTTCAAAAGTAGCTGTATACTGGGAGGTGACTGCAGGTGGATGTGATGGTCACTTGGCTCTTCTGGCCACCATGCACTGCTGGGGAACCTGCAGGAACTACACCCTGGAGGAACTGCCTGGGCCACAGCAGCTGGGTGAGAGGGCTGCTCCGTGTGCTGGAGGAGCCAGGCACCAGGGAAGCCACCTGCTCTACAAAAACCTGTCAAGTGAACACATCGGATCCAGGAAGCAAAACCCCTTCCTCATGCAATAGCTCTCCAATATCTCCAGCTCTCTTTACTGATAAGGCTTTTTGTCAAGTGGCAAAAAATTTAAAAAGTCCAGATACACTTTTGTAGAGCAGGCAATAAAACATGAATGTGGAGTTGAGAGAGAGAGTACACTGATAAATCATTTTTATTATCTCAATCATATGAGAACCTTTTAGATAATGCTATAGCATGCCTAAGTACCCTAATAGATGTTCTCCCTATACTTTCTTACACAGCCACAATACAACTTTCTAAATTAAATCAGCATTGATACCAGATTGCCCCAATAAGAGTCTTCTTTTCTCTTCTAATCCATCCTGTATCCGTAAATACAGGATAACATTTGGCATTCAGATGTAATTTTCTTCCTTGTCCTGTAATCTGGAATAGTTTATTAATTTTTTATATCTATATTGACCTTTAAAGTCTTAAAAATGACAAGCATTTCATTCTGTAGAATGTCCTCCAGCTGAGGCCTCACGACAGGGCTCAGGACACGTAAAGTGGGCATGACTCCATAGAAATGATGGCTAGAGTGTGCCATATTCATATGTCTATGACAGGGACCTGCTCCTCCACTGTTGATATTAAACTAGATCATATAATGAAGGTGATGGTCCTTCTATGTTTGTTCACCATAAAGTCACCATTTTTTCACCTTTGCAACTGGTGTGTGTATCATGAGAAAATACAGACATACCTCAGTGATAATGAAGATTTAATTCCAGACCACTTCAATAAGGTGAATTTTTTGGTTTCCCAGTGCAAACAAAAGTTATGCTTATGCTATACTGTAGTCTATTAAGGGTGCACTAGCATTGCATCTAAAAAACAATGTACATAGCCTTAACTAAAACTATTTAATTGCTAAACATGTTAACTATCATGCTGGAGGAAGGTCTTGCCTTGATGCTGATGGCTGCGACCCATCAGGGTGGTGTTGCTGAAGGATGGGGTGGGTGTGGCAATTTCTTAAAATAAGACATCACTGAAGTTTGCTTCATTGATTGATTCTTCTTATGAACAACTTCTCTGTAGGATGCAGGGCTGTTTGAGAGCATTTTACCCACAACAGAACATTCAGAATTGGAGCCATATATTCCCTAGTGCTATCTTCTGATAGTGCAAACAAGTAAATACACTCCAGTACCAATAAACACACTTATCACCAATTGTCCTGCATGATGGGGGTTAATAGCCCAGTTAATAATATTTGCTAATGTTTCAGTTCTTTTGGATAAATACTCTCTCCTTAAATATTTTTGCTCCTATGTCTGTCACTCTTTGAAGCACTAATCCTTTTTGTTAATTTCAACGTAAGACATTGATATCTTTTCTAAAACTCTGGCTTTTCAATTCTGTGTCCTCTTTTCTTTCCATGGCCTTATTCTTTGTCTTTCATAAGCCATTTATTTCCATGGTCACATTCTAGATCTTGTCATTATCAATAATTTTAATACCTCCACAGTCTCAGTGTGATGTATTTCATTCTTTGACCACTACTTTCTATCTTTCTAACCCCACCCCCCACTTTTAGATTCAAGTCTTACAAGTATTAATCCCAGTTGAGATATATAATCCATTGATATGAATACGCTCTTGGTTTTCCCCTGCCCACCTCCCCTTTGTAATCTTGCCTTCCTACCCGGCTTAAGTTCTCTGGTTAATTATTATAATCACTCCCTTAAATATACCTTCACCTCCATTGCACTTGTCATTACTGAATTTCTTTGGCTAAGCCACAACTCTGAATAATTATTAATATACTTGCAAGTATATAATAATTATTATATACTTGCTTACCCACTTGTAGTTGAAATGGCTAGAGGAAAACACACAACTAAGCCGATTGATCTCATTTTAAAGTCATAATCTTCAACCTCAAATGGACCCCTAGTGCTATCTAGGGCCCATATTTTTTATCCATTCATTTTTAGATATTTTAGAACATTATTTCATGCTTTTTTCTCTCTCCTGAAATCTCTAATATCTTTATACCTCCTTCTCTCTCTATCGATGGCTTTGCTTCTTATTTCACTATGAAAAAGAATTCTGTAAACTATTACTATCACATCTACATCCCTGCTGACACCTGTGCCTGTGGCTCTCAGTTCCCTCAACTGCCTCTGTTCCTCCATAAGACCATCCCCTCCATCTGTCCATTAGATTTCATCCCATGTTGTCTATTCAAGGATATGCTGCTATTTCTCCATCAGTTAAAAAAAAAATCAGAACAAGACAAAACAAAAATAGATTGATGACCCTCTTTGTCCCTCTTTCCAGATATCACTCCAATTTGTTTCCTCCCCTTGAGATTAAACTCTGTGAAGTGTTTGCATAGCTACTGTCTCTAATTTCATGTTTCTCATTTTCTCTTTGACCAAAAATCCACAGTCTGCTTTTTCTTTTTTTTTGCTTTAGGTCTTTTTAATAATTCACAACATTTCTTAGCTCCATACTTTGCTTTATCTATCTCTAAAGTGCCAATCCCCGTCTCTTCTAAAATTTAATATATTCTATTTATCTTTTAAAATTTATGTCTTTCCTATAAGACTTTAAGTTCACTGAGGACAAGGACTTCGATAAACACTAGATATAAATAAATAAGACAGAGTGGAGACATTTGTGTAATTACACACTTCAGTTCTTATGTGACTGTGATCTGGGGCCCTGATCTGACACAACCATGTGAGGGATTTCTATCAGTAAAAGGACTATCAAAGAAGATCAGTGTGAGTCATTCTTGTAAAGCCCACACTGGTGCACTTGAGCACACATCCTGAAGCACCCCACCTCCAATGTCCCAGCTGCTTTACTTTGTAGACTGCTATTAGCACTGTGGACTTGAGCTTTCATGTGCCATTATCTTTTATTAACCACCTAAATATTGCAAACTAAATCTGCACAACCTGGCACCCCAAACTGTTTTATCTTTTATTTTTCTTTTAAAACTAGTTGGGGCAGCACAGTTGATTGAGGCTCACAAACACCCATAAATCATACAAAGTCCTTTTTCCACTCTTGATATGGCAAGGCAGTTGAGTGTTCTGAATTGCATTTTATAGCCGAGAGTAGACCTTACTGTCTTCTATTCATATTGTGCTCCAAGGGACACACATCCTCGTTTCTCTACTGCCCATTTCCTCCGCCACCCCCGCTTTCATCTTCCCCTCCTCTCCCATTTCCTCCTGCCTTATTGAACCCCTTCCTTTGGTACATTGGTTGTTTCTTGGCAGTGGCACATTTGTTGACTTGCTCTTTTGGTGACATCTTCTTCTAATAAGGAAATCTGTCTCATGGTGTCTCCTTGCCTAAGGGTGTGCTTACTTAAAGTGTAAAATGTCAAACTCTACCAAGGATGACAATAGCCCTCTGGGTGAAGAAGAATCAGCCGCTGTATTATTAACCACTCAAGAAGTAGACAGGAAATATCAACCCTCTCAAAGAAGAAAACACTGAAATTAGGTAGATTCTGCACCCTCTTCCTTTTAGTCCCCTCCCCATCATCTTGTGCAAAGGTCTAAACCATCACCTTATTGCTCCCCACGATTTCAAAGGTCAACAATAAAAAAGTCAGGAGTAAGAAAATCCCACCTAGAAACAACTACATTGGCCCTAATAGCAGTTGGAGCTTGAATTTACCCAGTGAGAGTCTCATTGATGATTCTAAGAAAACATTCTAAGAAATATTTCTTTGTAGTGAGCTGAGACTATCTAGATTAGTGTCACAAGTTGTGATATGGATTAGGGCATGAGGGAATAGGTAGGTGGCTACATTGTGACCCTTACTATTGCTTGACTGGCAGAGCTAGAATTCCCAACTGTCCTGATTTAATGTCCCTTAAAAATGACAGCAGTCTGACCTTCATAAGTCTGCAGAGAATGGAAGCCTGCAGTGTAACAGGAAAGAAAACTGGGTCTAATGAATAACACCCTACATGAGCATGATCTTTCTGGATGGTTACACAAGCGTGAAGAAATGGAGAGAGGGTGTCTTCTCTTGGTTTGTCTATAGCCAACCAAATAGGGATCACAGATTTATTCCATTGTGAGGTATTCTGGCTGCCAATATCTCTCTATCTGAAATACACACACCTGCACACACCAACATTCTTTTTACAGACTATCAAAACAATTGAAAACCCCCAAAAGAATGCCAGTGCTGCTCCCCAAATCCCACATCTGTGGACCTGTAAACAGAATATCTTTTGTGCAGATCACTTGTAGCTAATAATACTTTCCTTTTTGTTCCAGCTAAATCATGGGTTTCTGATTATCTTGGCATAATGCCAGAAGCATCATCATAACTTGAATTTTCCCAGTGAGGAATTATATTGAAATTAAAAATTTTAAAAGAGACTTTATGTTATATTTTTCATGATCATTTTATGCTCTAATATGTACATTTTATTTTTTTTGTTGTTTGTAATAGTATTTAGATTTTTTCATAAGAACCAGCTAACATAAAAATATAGTTTAAGATCTGGACTTTTTAGCTTTCAATTTGAAATCTCATGAGCCAGTTCAAAGTTAATGGGATAAAAGTGATTGATAGATGATCTGGTCTACATATAGAGATTCAGCTGAATTTTAATCCTTAATAGGCAATCAAAAGTCGAGCCTTGGAGGAGACTTGAGAGTTTATGTAGTTAACTGCTTTCATGCAGAACTGTACCTGAGCCGTTTAAGCTACAGTGTTCAATGAGAGGGTTGCTTCTACTTGACAAACCCTACTCTAGTGTTTTATACATATTGTCTGATTTTATTCTCATGACAACTGTATAAAATAGAGATTAGTATATTAAATTTGTAGAAGAAACAGTTTCCAAGAAAATAGATAACTTGACATAAGTAGAAGAGCAGTCAAATTTCAACCATTTCTAAAGCCCACCATAGAAGAAAACCTTATTATATTTTACAATAAATACATATTTTTCCAATATGACTGAATAGATTTTTCTCTGTGCTTTTGCCTGAGTATACGCACACGGCTTTCCCTTTAATTTCAATACACCAAATTTTGTTTTGAATTTGAATTTTTTAAAAATATGAAAATCATATTCAGGATAAACTGATGACAAAAAACCCTTTGAAACTCTGAGATGTGACATATTTTCAGGAAAAATTATATTTATTGCATATATTTTGTGAAGTTTTAATGTAGTTGTGAAATTTGTTGTAAAATTGTTATAGTACAAAATATAATCCAGGCTCATGAGCTCTGAATATTTATGGTTCTATCTTAAACTAGAATGATCACCCAAATATCAGTGAGATTTAAAAAATTGAACAAGTACTGTACACATAATAGAAGCCAAAGACACACAAAGCCCTGTATTCCAGTTCTGAGTAAGAAAGATAATACCCTTGCTATTAGAGGGGTCTCACACATTTGAAAATTGCAACTAATACGTATGTATTTTTAAATCTCAAAAACAAAATTCACTAAAGGGAATGATCTAGCAATATTTTTTTTTTCTTTCTGATAAATAAGGTTCTAATGACACTTAATGTTAGAATGACTGTAGCCTGGCTTTATCTGTTTTTTACATTAAATTAATCACTTATACAGGATAGAAAATCCATGACTAGTCAGCTGGCTATTTGTATTTAGGTAAAAAATCTTTAATAAGTCCAAATCATTCAGTTGTTTTGTTCTTTTCTTCATTTACTATTTTACAAATGATTCAAAATGGTATATAGTATAATTCTTATAAATATTAGGTTTAATTAATACTTAGTAGTTTAATTGTATTAAATTGTATTGATAATATCAAACAGTTTAATTTGGGCTCATTGTGATTAATTGAAATATATGCCCTTTCCCATAATTCTACCATTTTTGGCTTCAGAGGTTGGTAGACTTGTCCTGCTTCCTTTGAATGACTTAATTTAACTGAAATTAAACCATGAGAGTTTCTTTGACTTAACAGTCATGCTGGATAAAAAACATGTTAGGGTTTCTGGAAGATTTGACCTTAATATTTGAGAAAGAACAATTGTAGTTGATCTATAGGACAATTTCTGTACCTCCTACAAGAAGTGACACAAAGGCCACGGAAAACCCTTACAATAAACTAAGAAAAAGAAATTGCTCAAAGTTTCAAATAAATATCAACTAAGATATATATTCAGATTGATGTTAAGGTTAGTTCTCACTGCTAGGCAACCAGTTGACTTAAGTGAATTTAAATTGCCATTGTAGTGTTTCCTAATCGGAACTGTCAGTAAGCAGAATTTCTGTGACATACAGAATATAGGGAGTTTTCCTCTCCAACTCCTACTTTTAAAAAGTGACTTCATACCTAGATTATGTCTATAAAGCCAAAGGAGGTGAAAAAATATGACAATTATTGGAATAAATCAGGTCACAATAAGACTATCATTAAAATTTCCCAGGCAATAGAGAGTATGCCTGATATTTTGGGTTTGAACTATCTTATTTCCTTATTGCTTTGCTTTCTTTTATGTTTAGACACCAGTGAGACCACATAAAATCAAATTTAGCAGTACTGGCAGGAATGTTTTTCTGCTTTCTTATTGTATTATTCTTTCTTTTTCACTAGTTTTACTACACTTGATCTTAGCCAAAAGGTCGAGAAGCGATCTTTTTCACTAGTTTTAAATGCCAGAGTTTCCCTGACTTTTCTGTTTCTATGGGCTTGTTTCTATCTGAAGCAAGAAGCATCATCTCAGCTAAGAATATTTATAGGGTTCCAATGTGTGGGAACAATGGTGCTCCAGGAATTCTTGGCTTCCTGTGCTAGTTCCCATAAATCAGTCTAAGAGATAGGGGTTTTATTGAATATATCAGCTGGCATCCTAGGTAATGAAAATATAAAACTCCCAGAAATGTTAAGTCTAAGCTAATCTTTTGTGTAAATCCTGGAAGGACATTGTCAAGTCTTATTTTGTAGTCACTAGCTCCAAACAAAGGGCCTCTTCCAATTTCACCATTTCCACTCACCTTTTTCAATAAAGTCAAGATGATACATTATAGACCTTAGAGTGACCTTCAAACACATAACTATATAGTTGACTTCTTTTGCTGATTGAGTCTTCTACCTAAATAAAGTTTATTAACAAGTTTTAAGAGAAATTACAGATGCTGAATATGTTCACCATGTAACTAGCAGAACATACAAGGGTAAGAAAATACAGTCACTAGTAGAGATAATAAATCATATCAACAGCAATTTATCACTTTTATCTATTATACTTGAAAATATACTTTTCAAAAGATTATTCATTCCTATTAAGTTATGATAAAACACATACTCTAGTGAATTGTTATTTGCCAGGACCTTGGTGAAATTGTTTTGGAAATGAATTTGCATACATTAAAGTTTTGACAGTTTGGAATGATAATTTCATTTTGAAGGGATATTTTACAATTACCTAATTCTTTTGTAGAAAACATTATATGAAAGAAGGTGTTAAATAGTTCATTATTTTATTGTTATTGGAAAAAATAAATGAAAGAAGCCTACCAATAAGAAATTATTATAAATTTATTATAAAATTGTTACTTTGAAATATTTACATTGATAGACTTATGCTATATTGTGGGGAAAATTTTATCAAATGATGTAAAATGTAAAAGATAATTTGAAAACTTGGATATCAGTATGATTATGACTATATCCTCTTACAAATGTAGTGTTGGTGAATTATTTAAAGTAACAGATAAACTCTGAAATTCCAGAGGTTTTTTTTTTTTTTTTTTTTATCAAAAGTTGTTTAGCGCTTGGGTAAGACTAGCATAATTCAACACTGCTGTTTGGAGGGTATCTTTCCTGATGATTCAGGGACCTAGGCTTCTTCTGCTATGGGGCTCCACCATCTTCTCCAGGACTTTGAGGCCTTTTACTTGCAGCTCAGAGAAATGGAAAACATGAGGCAAAGCCACACCTGCTCTTAACTACCTCAAGCCTGAAGTGACACTGGTCACAATTGGTAAGAACTCGCTCATGTCCCTGCCTGGACACTTCTAGATGGGAAAAGTAGCTTTCCTGGATAGAAGGCTGTTTTGCAAAAATAATGTGACATTAAGGAAGGCAAACACAAATTTTGGTTAGAAAACTGGCTATATCTGCCACAGTTGTCATGGTGGTATCACCCTGGGTCTTGGCTCTAACAATGGGGGTTCAGTGGGAATTATTGGGAGAATTATATGAAGTAATCTCTATAAAGCACAAAGTAAGTGTTTAGAAAATGTTGACTATGGTAATAATGATATTCTTGCCCTCTCTATCACATTTATGAAAAATATTGGAAGGTAATTTAGCAAAATGTTAATGGTGGTGGTATTAAGTCACTCTTGTCCCTTTTTCTTTCTGCCAAATTCTCTCTACTGTGGTCTGGCAGCTTTTCTCATAAATATTAATTCATGTGAATATCTGAATATAGGGTGTTCAAAAATTTTATAATTGCTATAGTTAATCAATATATAATGCTTACTATGTGAAGGACATTCTTTCAAGCAGTTTACAAATCTCTCTGAAATAAAGACTGTGGAGAGGATAGCAGGCTGCAGTCTATAAATTCCATGTGAGTAAATTTGGCTGCAGAAGATCATTAGTAATACTTGTATCAATGAGATTTCCAATGTATCATTTTCAATATGCAAAAAGCCAAAACTAGAACATGGTCAGACTGATGGCCCAAATTTTTTCTGCCAGGATGCCTTAGGAGTTTGTTTGGTCCAACTCAAAAGAATATTACTCCTGGCAACATGAGTATATATTTTTACTTTTACATTTTATAGATGAGAGAACAGAAGTTCAGAGAGAAAGGGACTTGCTTTCATTCACATCCCTGGGTGGCTTCTGCTATTGGTGGTGTTAGTAGTCAGGAACACTGACACAGCATAGAGCCCTGAGAAGCGTTTTTATGGCTAAAGGGCAGCATCATCAAGGCCTTCAGCATTTAGGGGATGGAGGAGCAAGTCTGGGTAACAAGATATTGGGAAGGAATAGAAAGGGAGATGAAGGAATTCAAGGCATCTCACTGATTTGTGAATTTCACTTAAGGTTGACAGTATTTTTTAAAGACTTCTTAAGTAGTGGTAAGAGATAGATTGCAAAATGCAAGTATTTATACCAGCCTGAAGGATACTACTGGAGGGTTCATTCATTGATAAACATGTTCTGTATTCAGAGAGTAAGTTTACAAAATGAATAAACTTCAGTTTCTTCCATAGAGCAGTTCAGAACATTGTTGGGGAAAGAAGGAAGTGTAATTACAGCATATATTGTTACAAGCTGAAATAGATGGATACTTGAAATGTATTTTAAAATAGGAAAGAGACTCTTCTATGGAAAGTAAACTTTTAAAGGCATAGAGAAGTAAAAAGAAAAGTTCTCCAAAGTAAAAGTAGCTTTCTTCTTTAAGTTTTATTCAGAATGGATTACCAATATTGAGTTAATTTTGTAATTATAGGTCGAGACTATTCTATACTTATGTATCCTGAGGACAAGGATGCAATGGGAACATTCAAAATCTTCAAAATGAAGGTACCTGTGTTTTAGGGAATGCTCATTCAAATGATGATACAACTAATATTCACTGAATACACTTGTGTACCAACTAAGCCCCCGTATTCACTCCACTGGGTACCAAGATGGTTTTTCTCTAGAGAACATTATGGTAATAAACACTAAAACTGCTCTCTCAACAAAAGGGTTTATTCATGAGCTATTTAAAGCTTATTAGAAAGAATTATTAATAGTTCTAGTGTTGTCTAGTATTTTTAGTTCTGAAATATAAAGGCATAACAATTGATGACTAGTCAACTATTTCAGAACATTTGCCTCTCCTATATCTCTTTATCTCTTGGTCAATTCCCCTCACATGACAAATTAACCTTCTAGAACTCATTATATAGTATCTCCAATGAATAAAAAGACCTTTTGGGAGTGTGAGTGGATGTATGTGTGTATGTGTGTGTGTGAGTGTGGGGGCTATTTTCCTGGCTAACACAAGTCAGGATCTGTTTAAACCCCTTGCTTTGTGCTCAAATGTCACCCTGCCAGAATTCATTACATCCTGTTTATTAATTAATTAAAATATATTTATACAGAGCAGATTTTATGAGACGGAGTAAAAAAATAACATTATGAGAGGCATCCTCCCATGGCTTGTCTCTGACGGCAACCAGGAATGCAAACCCAGCATTAGCTGTCAATGCCACTGGAAGGTCAAGATGATACAAGAATTCAGTAATTAAAGGTAAGAGATAAAGGAAATAGTTCTGGGGCTGGATATGGGGGAAGTGCTCTATTTTCTAGACCACTATAGAATTACAAATATTGCTTGTGTTTTTTGATACACAAACTACACATTCTCACATGCACACACACAAGGTCTAATGGGGACATGACGTGAGGTACTAAGGCAGCTCTGAAGATTCAACCAATGCTCCCTGACCTGTTACTGATGCCAAGCTCTGGGCTAGATGCTCCCATTATCTTTCCAATTCAACTAACTCTACGACACCAGGACATTTACCTCATCCCCCTTAACCATAGGTGCCTTTCTTGTTTTCCAAATGGGGCTAAACACACCTGTCCAATCATTCAAAGTGACTGTGAAATTGAAATAAAGAATGAGAACTTATTCTGAAAAGAAAATGAAGAATAACCTAGAAATAAAGTATCATTGCTAGATGGCTTTTCCAAGCATCTTCTTAGAGACATCTTTCTTCAACAACTAGGTTATTTGTATAGGACTCAGTCCTGAGGTTTAAATAGGTTTAGTCCTTGAGTACAAAAGCCGGGGAGTGTGTCAGTGATTGGTGAGGTAAGCACGTTATTTTAAGATATTACAAAATAGGCTCAGTGGGTAAAGAATATGCCTGCAATGTAGGAGACCCAGGAGATGCAGATTCAATCCCTGAGTCAAGAAGATCCCCTGGAGAAAGAAATGACAATCCACTTCAGTATTCTTGTCTGAAAAAGCCCATGGACAGAGGAGTTTGGCAGGCTACAGTCCAAAAGAGTAGAAAGAGTTGGACATGACTGGATGAATAAGCACACAAGTGAGTTTATTGGAGAATAAATAAATATATGAGTATTATATGCTATGGGGAATCCTTTGGAGGCAGTGCTGCAAAATTAGAAAGAGAATGATCCACAAAAAGAAAAAAAAAAAGGAAAACAACTGAAAAATAAACCAAAAGGTAAAAACAACAACAAGAAAACAGTGACAGAACAAGAAATAGAAAGTTATTAAGATCAGGACTTATTTCCTTTGTCTTCCAGCAAATGTAGAAATGAAAGCAAAATATTGTAGAACCTAAAATAGTGTTGGGAACATATTTACTGAGTGAAATATCTGAATAAGTTAGAAGGAAGTTAGTTCTATCCAATATTGAATAAGAATTACTTATCCATTCTGGTCCTCTCACCTAAGTGGAAATCAATATGAAAAATCAAATTTCATTTACTTTAGTTCTCTTTAAACCTGCTTTTCAGGAACATGTCTATTTCAGAGTATGAAGCATAGCTATTTGTGATAAGCTGACTTAATGATTTTGATTTGTAATCATTGGTCCAACTCCTGTTTATGGGTTGTGTTTAATCTAAAATTAATCCTTTAAAAATATTAGGCAATAATTAATAATGGTATGATGCATGGCTATCAGAACTGGTTTTATCTGGTTGATTTTCCTTCCCTGGGCCTGTAAAGATGTTTTTAAAAGGGCAGAAGAAATATCTGCAATTTGAATATTGCTAATCTATAAATTGAGCCTGAGATTACCTGGAAAGTATTTCCATTTGACTTCCATTAATGATATATTTTTAAAATTTAGGTGTTGAAAGAGATTTTATGGGTTGTCTATCCTTCTGTCTTATTAACTAGGCAAGGACACAGGCTCATAGAAGTGCAGCCAACCACCCTCAGTGCTGAGGACAGGTTCTGGGCCTGAGCTCCGAGCCACATTTTTCCCTCTAAAAAATGGGTCATATCTGTAGAAAGGAAACTCTTAGAGATGTTGGGAAAATAAAATCAATTTTCAAAACTTACTCAGAAATAAATAGATGTATTTTCAGATTAAATCTCTGAATACTTGTTGGGATTTTAACCTGGTTATTCTATGATTCGGAAGTGAGGGAACAGTCCTAGCTAGCAAAAGAAATGTTTGCTGATTTAAACTTGATGAGAATTTTATGTTTAGGGGAATTTTGGTGTGAAAGGAAAAAAAAAATGGGGCAACTTATTTGAAGTGCATATAAGAGATAATTGTTTCATTTAATCCTACTTTCTCTTCTGTATGCTCCCAAACCTAAGTATCTTGTGGCAGACAGTCCTTGACAGATAATCCAGGTCAAAGCACTTAAGTGCCCATATACTTCGGTCATCCTTCTTTTGCCTTGCTTCAACATCCTTAAAGGGTATCTGTTTTACAAGATGATATTAGACTGCTCGACTCACGTGGAGCAAGAAGTAAACTTTTGCTATATTTCACCATTCAGATGGGCACTTGGTGTAATTGTTCATTTTACAGTGATCGCTGTGAATGCCTGGGCCTCTTTTCCTTTCATTCTCCGGGTCTCAGTTAGGAGTCCACTGATATATCCTAGTCTCCCTAGGGATCAAAGAGCCTCTTGAGAAGGTGAAAGAGGAGAGTGAAAAAGATGACTTAAAATTCAACAGTCAAAAATAAAGATCTTGACATCCGGTCCCATCACTCCATAACAAATAGATGGGGAAAAAATGGAAACAGTGACGGACAACTTTCTTGGACTCCAAAATCACTGCAGCCAGTGCCTGCAGCCAAGAAATTAAAATACACTTGCTCCTTGGAGGGCTTCTGTGGTGGCTCAGTGGTAAAGAATCCTTCTGCCCATGCAGGAGACATAGATTTGAACCCTGTGTCGGGAAGATGCCCTGGAGAAGGAAATGGCAACCCACTCCAGTACTCTTGCCTGGAAAATTCCATGGATGGAGGAGCCTGCTAGGCTACAGTCCATGGGGTCACAAAGAGTTGGACACGACTGAGTGACTTCACTACTCCTTGGAAGAAAAGCTGTGACCAACCCAGATAGTGCATTAAAAAGCAGAAACGTTTTTTGTTGACCAAGGACTATACAGTCAAAGCTATGGTTTTTCCAGTAGTCATGTACAGATGTGAGAGCTGGAAAAAAAGACTGAGTGCTGAAGAATTGATGCCTTCGAACTATGGTGGTGGAGAAGACTCTTGAGAGTCCCTGGGACAGCAAGACCAAACTAGGCAATCGTAAAGGAAATCATCACTGAATATTCATTGAACGGACTGATGCTGAAGCTGAAACTTCAATACATCGGCCACCTGATGAGAAGCCAAATCATTGGAAAGGACCTTGATGCTGGGAAAGATTGAAGGCAAGAGGAGACAGGGATGACAGAGGATGAGATGGTTGGATGGCATCACTGACTCAATGGACATCAGTTTGAGCAAACTCCAGGAAATGGTGAAGGGCAGGGAAGTGTGTGTGCTTCAGTCCATGGGGTCACAAAGAGTCAGACACTACTGAGCAACTGAGCAAGTGAACAGGTGTAGAATTTTCAATAACTTTGCATGATCCAAGAAATGCCACTGTTTTGAATGGCATCAGAAAATTCCTTATGAATTACATTCTCCTCAAAAGATTATCTTGGTTCCTACTAAAAGCATTTTTTTTGGTATTAAAATGTTTTTATTTACTATTTTGAAAAGGGATTATGCTGATTGCAGCTTGAAAATTCCTCTCTCCTCTTATTTTTCAAAGTTGGCGTCTGAATAGCCTAGCAATATAAAGGCCAAGGTGATGTTACTTTTCCCACTGGCAACCAGTTAAATCTATACCATGACCATATTATTCCAATCTTCATTGTAATAACAATTGCAACAAAAAGATCACAATTTTTGCAGAAATTGTAACGTGTCCTTCTTTATTCTCTTCTCTCTTCCTTTTGTCACATGGAGTGTTAGCTTGGCCTATGGCCATCCAGAAGGAGGCAGGTGTGGCCACTGTGAGCGGTTGTGATATGTGTGACCTTCATGTCATCTCTTCAAGAGCAAATTGCTTTTCCTTTTTTCTTGAATGTGGTGCTGATGGGCTAATTTTAACTAAGCATATGAGATATATTCTAAAGCAATGCTTCTCAAATATTAATTTGCTTACCCAGTGATCTAGTTAAAATATAGATTCTAAGTCAGAAAGTTAGGATGGGGTCTGAGCCTTAACATTTTTAACAACGTCCCACATAATCCTGATGTTGCTGGTCCAGGACCACATTGGGAATAACCAAACCTTAGAAGATGATGCACGCATAGGCAGAAGAAGAATTCAGAAAAAGTTCCTGAATCACCTCTAGGAACAGAGCTTTATCACTCACCTAGATCACTCTGTTCTGCATTGTTAACTGATAAACATATCCACTTCTATCATATCCACAGTGTCTTTGTGTTTATTGGTTAGCTCTAGCCTATACTGAAATAAGTAAAAAATTAGTAATAATAATAAGTATCATTTACTGAGTGCTTACCAGGGCTCCCCTGGCAGCTCAGCTGGTAAAGAATCCCCTCGCAATTTGATTCTTGGTTCAATTCTTGGATTGGGAAGATCTGCTGGAGAAGGGATAGGCTCCCACTCTAGTATTCTTGGGCTTCCCTGGTGGCTCAGCTGGTAAAGAATCTGCCTGTAATGTGGGAGACCTGGGTTTGATCCCTGGGTTGGGAAGATCCCCTGGAAAAGGGAAAGGCTACCCACTCCAGTATTCTGGCCTGGAGAATTCCATGGATTGTATAGTCCATGGGGTCACAAAGAATCAGACACAACTGAGTGACTTTCACTTTCACTTCACACTACCATGAAGCAGGTCACGATCTACTTAATATCTCAATGAAGTGTTATACCCATTTTATGGACATGGAAACTAATGCAAGAAGGGGTCAGTAGCTGGCCAGATGCATGCAGTTTGCAAATGGCAGATATGGTATTAAACTCCAATGACTCTGTCTTCAAAAGAAACATTCATTATCAGAAGGACTACAGTTTGATTGGTGCATTTACCTTGGGATTCCTAAATTTTAAATCCGATCAGTCACCAGAGGTTTTGTCTTTCTTTGGGTTAGTGTTGTCTATTCCCTTCCAGCCAACAAATCAAGGAGATTCACTCTTTACCATTCATGGAAGAGAGGGTCCAAGACTATCACTCTTTCTGCCCACCATCTATTCTCAACCAAGATTACTGGAAAAAACAGGCTGAGACTGTAGAAGGCATTAATGTGCATACTACAGCTGAAGGTTAAAGAGGTTTATTCTCTTTTACTGCTTCATCTCATCAGGTTCTTGTCTTCTACCGATCAGCTCCTTTTGGTCCCCAGTGAGCTATCAGAGGGGAGGAAAGAGAGAGAGAGAGATGCTAATGGATTACAAGCCTGGAAAAATGTCAAGTCTGGCAGAGAGAGGAAAACTAGTACATATGCTTAATGTTCTTCTGGTCTTTGGCCTCTATAGCCAATCAGAATTGTTAGTCTGAGTTGATCAGAGATTCTAATAGCCTAGAGAAGTGTAAACACACAGCACACCAGATACTTCCTGATCTATTCATCCCTGGGTGGTCTAACTGTGTGGAAGCAAAGTCAAATTACACATTAAGTATGTGACACTTTGTGTGTGGAGAATAACAAATGGATTAAGACATTTTAAAAACACAACTTTGGATTAAAAGTCAAGCCTCAAAAGGAGCACTTCTCCATTTCCTACTCGAAAAAAATAGAACCCACCCCTAGTGCGAGCAGTTTAGGGCCATTATATTTGTGACAGAATAGCAATGACATTTCTACTTAAAACTCCTTGTGACCTTTCCAAGGGAGCTGTTTGTGCTTCACTTATTCTGGTGTTTTTTTTTTCTTTCCTCTTCTCCTCTGGAGATTGCATTGCTTTTATAACAATGGATGACTAACAAATAGAAGGAATAAGAAAGGGGTAGGAAGAATGAAAAGGTGAAGAGATGAGAGAGAAAGAGACAGTGTAAAAAGATTAAACTGTAATAAGATAAAAAGAGAAGCTGAAGGAAGATAAAGGAGAGAAATTAACCTAAATAATAAGTGTAAATTCTAGGTCACCCAGCTAAAAATATCAGAAAAAGCTTTCTTGTTTTTTGATAATTGCACAATTAATAGATATCCAGTGAGAAAGAATCACTCCTGCAATACAGAAAATCCAGGTAATTGTTAGCTGAATGCTGGAGATTGTGTAACAGGAGACTGATTTTGTCCTCAGAGCTCTCCTTTTGCCCAAATTCTTTACCTCTATCCTTCATAGGTACTGCTGTATTCTACCACCTGCTCCTTTGAAACTCAGGAGCCTTGCTGTGACTCTTATCTTCCTTGAGATCTTGAATTAAATCTCAGAGGAGTTCAGGGGGTGAGTGTGGAGCACCTCACATCTGATCCAAAGGTACCTGTTGTAAGTTCCTTTCCTCCAAGAGTCCATCTGCACTTATGACATCAACAAACTCAAATTAAGCCACTGTGAAAGTGAAGTCACTCAGTCGTGTCTGACTCTTTGCGACCCCGTGGATTGTAGCCTACCAGGCTCCTCTGACCATGGGATTCTCCAGGCAAGAATACTGGAGTGGGTTACCATTTCCTTCTCCAGGGGATCTTCCCAACCCAGGGATTGAACCCGGGTCTCCCTCATTAGAGGCAGACGCTTTAACCTCTGAGACACCAGGGAAGCCCTAAGCCACTAGTGGATAGTAATTAAATCACACACTAATCTCCCCAATCAATATTTGTGTTTTAATATGCAAAGGAATTTTAAATATCCTGGTTAGAATTCTAGATACTTTGGTAAGATTAGAAAGAAATACTTTTAAACATAGAGATCTTTTCCAAAGAATTAATCATGAAAAAATATATAGTAGCTGAATCTGAATGTTCTTTTAAAAGAGGAATATATACATAGTATACAATTAATATCTATCTATCTTTATCTATCTGTCAGGGGTTGAAAACTGAATTATTTAGTTTGAGTATTATTATTTGGGATCACTTTGGGATTAGTTTGATAAAAATTATCTGTATCTATTTCTTTCATTTGCACATAAAATGCTAAACCTCATTAAATTACACTGAAAAATGTAAAAGTAATTCAAGAAAAAACCAAACTGAATTCTTGTAAGGAAAAGTACTATAGTTTTCTAAAGAACTCCAATTGCCCAAAAACTGATGCAGATACAATAGGAGGCACGTTGAGTCACCACAGAGAGTGAAGTTTCTTATTTACCCAGTGCTTGATACAGTATTGTGACTGAAGATTATTCTCTCACTATAAAGTAAGGAGAACTTGTTAATCTCTTTATTAAATCCTATTGCCAACCAGATTACCCATAACTTGTGAGTAATAATAAATACTTGTTTCAGCTGTTTACTTTACAATAGCTTGTTCTGAGGCCAGAGCTCACTGAAACATTATCCACAGCTGAGGAATTCTGCCAGTGGTCCCTTGAGTTAGTAAACACACAGAACCAGACAAAGATTCAGCATAATGATAATGTGGAATTAAGCTTCACTTTGTGGTAGATACTTTGAAGTGATAAAGAGACTCAGGGAAGTTCATGAATTCTCTGCCTCTCACTTTTTCTTCCTTTCTAACATACATCTAACTTCTGTGATAGGAAGTGACAACAAGAATGAGTAAGTCACTGTCTTTGACCTTAAACTTAGGGTTTATTGAGCATATGTGTATGTATAGGGAGGCAGACAAGGAAATGATTAATTAATGATATCTGTAAAACTTTAATTGATGTTTGAGAATACAGAAGGGATACAAGGCTTAATTCTCCTTGAGAACCTAAGGAAAATCTTTACAGAAGATACCTCATTTGAGCTAAGTTTTGAAGAAATAGGTTGAAGAAATCAAA
Source organism: Muntiacus reevesi (assembly GCF_963930625.1). NCBI lineage: Eukaryota > Metazoa > Chordata > Mammalia > Artiodactyla > Cervidae > Muntiacus > Muntiacus reevesi. Next base: position 68,120,717 of record NC_089249.1, read on the forward strand.
AAATAGAATCCATGGACCAAGACTAACAGCCTCACCTAGGAGTTTGTTAGAAATCCAGGACTCTGATCTGTATCACTGTTGATGATGCCAATGGCTATTCACACTGTCCACACTGTTCACTAAACCCAGGGTAGACAAGGCATGGGTCTTATAAGAGGCTGGAATGAGACTCAAAGAGCCGTGGGGACTGCAGAGACGTTCACTCTCTCCTGGCTGGCACGGCAACCATAATACGGCCTCTCTTCTGGCTGACTCAACAGCCGCAGCAGCAGCCACAATATACCCATCATGGAGCCATAATGGAGCCGTAACATAACCTCACATAACATAACCACGCTGTCACTCTTTTGTAACCCCAATTCTGCAGCAGCGGAGCTTTCACGGTGACGCGCTTACAGGCATACCTCACACAGCAGCCCATGACCAAGAGAGTGCCTGATGATATGCGTGCACAGCGACCTCAGCTCTTTGTGAGATGTGATAAGGCCTGACCAGGCCATCTGGGCTAATTTGCTTTCTCCCCACAGGATCCCATCCAGACTACTGGATCAAAATCTGCATTTTAAAAAAGCTCCACAGGTGATGCACATGTGCATTAAAGTTTGGGTTAGAGTTGCTGTTAGTGTGATGGTTCTTGTTTTGTCTGCACATTAGGAACATCAGGAGAATTTTAAAAATATATTAACACCCAGAGTCGCTATATCTAGCCTTTCTCACTCAGCTAGTCTAGAGGAGTCCCAAGCATGGATATATGTAGGATATGCAGGCTCTAGTCAGTGGTTTTGCATGGCTACAGCTGTATGTTAGACTGTTGAACTATCATGAGCTTTGAATCTTATGAGCTGGATCTTAAGGTATAAAAACTGGGCATGGTGAGATACAGTTCTAAGATTCTGAGAAACTCTTCCAACTCCCCAAGCTACAAGTATGAAAGTTCTGCAAATGGTTGTGATGACTTTCACTGATGCCTGAGTCCTAAGCAGGACTGCACGACAAAAATCTTAGAATACATGGACCTCCCTGTGGCTCAGATGGTAAAAGCATCTGCCTACAATGCGGGGGACCTGGGTTCAATCCCTGGGTTGAGAAGATCCCCTGGAGAAGGAAATGGCAGCCCACTCCAGCATTCTTGCCTGGAAAATCCCAGGGACGGAGGAGCCTGGAAGGCTACAGTCCGTGGGGTTGCAAAGAGTCTGACACGACTGAGCAACTTCACTTCACTTCACCTGGAAATGTGGGCATGAATTAGGTGGCAAAAGTTCTCATATTGCAGGAAATAGAGGCAGAAGGACATGATAAAGGAGACAGATCATATTTGGAAATCTGCTTGTCAAGGCTGTAATGAACAAAAGCTTAAAGACAACTTATGAGGCTGTTTTATGTAGGAGATGGTGTTGGAAATAACATAACTTATCCAACTTTTTTTAATGGCTTTTGTCCTGTTCTGATTCTCACCAGACCTGACTCAGCTTGGAGAGAGAACTTAACCCCACCAAATCTCTCACTGATGGATATTACAGGTCTCATGGCATTCTTACTATATTCATTGCAATGTTTGGGCCAAGTTCCAATCAGAAAATTGCTTTCTATGGACTGTGAATTTCACACCTCTAACATGAAGACTTCTTGTACAGCACAGTCTCTAAATTGGCTTCAAGTCCTTCCTGAGACCAAGTATGACACGTACCCTCAAATGGGTTTCAAATTGAGCCACAGCCTTGGCTAAACATATTTTAATGACAACACATAACATTCAGGTCATTGAAAGAATATTTCCCCCTTCATATGATACATGTGTTGCTGGCATAAAATTATATGACTTATGTCCCCTTTCAGCGTTAGGAGGGTCGAGAAATCTTTTTCACTTTCAGCCTGAAATTACTCTGCAGTATAAATTATTACTCACAGTTCAACACTTGCTGTGTTCAGCCCAGAGGTGGCTGCCTTCTCAAAGGCTCTGTGATTTATGGGTGGAGGCAGAAGGGCGAGAGTGCCTCTGAGCAAGCATGTACCAGGCCCTGTGTTCCCTCTGTCAGAGGCAACAGAAGGTTGAGAAGATCATTCCCATCAAATCATACAAATCAGAGAAATAACAGAGAAGCTTTCAACTCCATTGATATGGGAGAATCAGTGCAGGAAGGTAGGGAGAGTCACTGAGGGGAACATCTATTCTGCTTAGCTGTTTCTTTATTTTGATTTTTGGATCCCTCGAGACTAAAACAATTAGAATCTTGAATAATCCAAGAAGCAGACAATAGATTCTGCTGCTGGATTCTCTCTGCCACTTGTTAACATTTGGTCATCTCAGACTCCATTGCCTCAATGTTAAGAACGGGTATAATAAAATTTTTGCTTCATTTACAAGGTTATTGTTTCTCTCAAGTGAGCTGAATTCTTGGAACTATTGTATGAACTGTACAAACGCAAGTACTTTATTAGGTGAGAAGGTGCTATTTTTACATATGATGAGTTCACCCTGGGGCACACCCTCCTTGAGGGTGATAGCACTTTTATCATGACTGGGTTGTCCAGAGGTGTTTCAAACATAATCCTGTTGGAGCCCGTCATCTTCACCCTGTATATTACAACCTCATCTTCACCCTGTATATAGCTGGTGTTCTCTATATATTTTTATTTCAAGAAAACCATTTTTGATTGCAAAGGAAATAGATCTCCAGCACCTGGACTCCTTCATGAAATGAAAGACCTCATTAGCAACTGTCCACAGGAGAAACTAAACAAAGTTCTACCATTTTTGTAAACTTTTGTTACTTACATTAAACTTCAAAGAGTGAAAGCAACCATCTTTAGGAAAGTAGAGAATTTAGAAATTTAGAATTACTGATTTTTTTTTTAAGGAAAAGGTACATTGATGTTGTTAGCTACCCTGAATTAATACTTCCATAATAAGCATGCTTGTATTACTAAAATTTGCAAAACACTGAAATTAAAGTTACATAGTATTGTAAGCAGAAGTAAACACTCAGTTGGAAACACTGAAGGTCTATGTTTCTCTGTGCTTCAGCAATCATTGACAGTCCAAGTTTGGGCATGTGTCTGTTTAGAGAGGTATAAACCTCTGGTGGAGTTAGTGAAAGCTTTTAACCACACAAATACAAAACATCAACTGAAAGGTGATAACAACACTTCTCATACAATCTGGGATCTTGGGTGATGTGTGCTTGCAGGTGATCACAGGCCTTAGTGGCTGTGAATGGCAGGGGGCTTGGGAGTTCTGACATTTCTAATTAGAAGTCATTTCCTCATAAGCTGTTCCTCTGGCTCAGACAGTAAGGAATCCACCTATAATGCAGGAGACCTGGGTTCAGTGCCCAGGGTGGGAAGATCCCCTGGAAAAGGGAATGGCAACCCACTCCAGCATTCTTGCCTGGAGAATTCCATGGACAGAAGAGCCTGGAGGGCTACAGTTCATGGCTTCACAAAGAAGAGCTGGACACGACTGAGTGACTAAAACTTTCACTTCACATAAGTTGAATTTTTTTTTCTTTCCTAAATTGGCAATTCAACTTTGACTTTAAAACTCCTCTTTCAGGGTGCTTTAAAAGATTGATTTTTTTTCCCCTTTGGAAGGCAGAACCTGTTTTATGGGGAAGACCTCTGGGTACCCAAAGGAAAAGGATTCCTCAGATCTCCCAATGAATCTTGGCAGATTTTAAATATAGGCACCTTCCTAACCTTGATTTCGAATTTCAAACATCTTTTCTAAGTCCACTCTTTCTTCTGTTATATAAATGCTGTCCCCAAAGACATAGTTCTGAGTCATTAATAACTATTAGAGGAATACTATTAAAGGATCAATGTGCTAAATGTCAGCAGCATTGCTAGAGGTTACATTGGGATATATAAGGTTTTGAGAGCTACTGTAGCAAGGATTAAAATTCTTTTTAGGGTGAGATGTTCTCCCATTTATTAACTGTAGAGGTGGATGGATCTGCTAATGGATGATACAAAATGAATCAACCAACCAAACACAGTTATTTAAAGCATTTTGAATGTTTTTGTCATGCCTTAAATCTAAATTTTTAAAATATATAATATATTTTTAATTTTTAAAATATATACTAATATATGTGCAAAATATTATAAATAATGCATATTTATAATTATACATATATATTGTATATATAATATAATGATAATAGATGTGTATAATAATTGATATAAATCTATTTAAAGGTTTTCCATAAGAATGAAATTCATAATTTGGTTTCTTCATTATAACATTGTTTATATGTATTTAAAATAGTAGTTGCTTATAGAAATTCTGCTTACACATGAATTCTCAGAAGCACATTTTTGATATTAAAGAGTACATAAAAAGTAGAAATTGTTTAGAACCAAGCTACTTGGAATTTCAATTCTGCTGAAATGCTGAGGAACACAGTACAGGGCAATATACCATGCTCACAAGACAGAATGTATATCAAGGAAGATTTCTCAGAAGATGTGATGCTTAAACTGAACCACCAAGGATAAGTAAGAGTTCCAGGCAGAGACCCAGTGAAACGTGAAGACACATGCATCCTGTGTGTGTGTGTAGGGAGCAGGAGATGATGCAATAAGGTTATAAAGTAAATAAGGACCTGGTCAGGAAGGGCTTTATGTTTTAAGTCATGGCACTTTTATTCTGAAGCCAGTGAAAGGTTTTAATATAAGTTTCATGATGAAATCCTGTTTCCATCTGGACAGCCTAGCAGGTGATGTAAATGACTTTGTCATTTATGTGACTTTCCTAAATATTTGACATTTCTACCTAACGTCACTCTCCTTAAATAATGTTGGAGGACAATGCTATGGAGTGGGTCAGAGTTGATTGATGTCACAGTGCTAAAAGAAAGGGGAAATGACTCTGCAACATCGACAGCAAGTCTTTCTTCCAGTGATCCCTGGGTCTGGGTACCTGGAGACGTTGACTTCAGTGAGAGCTGTCTGTTAAATACCTCCTTGTATTAGCAAAGCTCCTTGAGTGGCCTTGAAGATCACTGAGGTGCCAGAAAGCTTTATAATCCAGAGCTTAAGTTTACTTCAGTGATATGGCGCAGGAATTGTTAAGTGAGAATGCGACCTGTCTGTTCACCTTAACAAGTAAGAGAGGCTGACAGTCTCTCCTAGATCAGAAAGGTGTGTAAGAGGGGGAATGAAGAGGCACCTTGGAAAGCTGAACCAACTGAACCAGAGGCAGACTGAATCAACATCCTGGGTAGCACACAGCAGATCCCTGAAGAAAGAAGCAAGGTTCCACTCCATGCTAATTTGTGCCAAACATAACTAAACGTCTCCCGTATAATTTTGGTTTGTGTGGTTTTAAGATTTTATGGGCTCTTGGAACCAAGAGGAGAGACCAATGAGGAAAGTAACTGTCAACACATGTTCTTAAGGAAATCATACATTTCAATTCAACTGGCATTCAGGCATGGTGCTGACATAATAATTTTCAGGCAAAGGTGTAAGAGAAATCTTTTTATACACGATTTCAATCAACCATTGGAAGTCCCTGTTGTAAGGATGGAGAACCAAATGTGGGTTAAATGAAAATAATTTAATTCAGAGAAGAAGGTGCCAGTGTAGATGGAGCAATGAAATGATTGTGATTTTTCAGGTTTACAGAGTATAATCTTTATGCCAGACTAACCTCTAATTATCCAAAATTATCCAAAATTATGTGACTTCAAACAAATGTACTGATCTATATGTGAGAGAAAAGTGAAAGCAAAACATTGCTTATAGGTTATAGTTTCCATCAGTGGAGACATTTGCAGTTAAATCAGTTGAAAGTTAAGACTGGAGTTTCTTACCTGCTATGGGCAAGTTGCTTCTATCTGAGACAGTTGAATCCTTGCTCTGTTTTCTGGCAAACATATTTGCCCAACACTTACTGAACATTTCAAGTTATATGCTAGGTATTGTGCCAAGTTCTTTACATAGATCACATGGTCTAATACTCACAACAATTCTCTAAGAAAGACCTAATTTGTCTTTCCACTGTTATAAACATTTTCTTTCACGTTTGAAGAGAAACAAACAAACAAAGAAGAGCAGTCTGTATTGTTGTTGTTGTTTACTTGCTAAGTTGTGTCTGACTCTTTATGATCCCATGACAGTAGCCTGCCAGGCTTCTCTGTCCATGGGGTCTTCCAGTAAGAAACTGGAGTGGGCTGCCATTTCCTTCTCCAGGGGATCTTGGAGATCTTCGTTCAATCCCACGGATTGAACTCCCATCTCTTGCCTTGCAGGTAGATTCTTTACCAATAGTCCTTAGATAAATGGGCTAAAGGGCTATTTAGGCTAAAGGGCTTTCTGAAAGCCAACGTCACTATAGAATGTACTGAGTGAGTGAAAGTAGCTCAGTCATGTCTGACTCTGTGCGACCATGAATTGTAGCCTGCCAGGCTACTCTGTCCATGGAATTCTCCAGGCAGGAATACTGGAGCAGGCCGCTGTTCCCTTCTCCATGGAATCTTCCCAATCCAGGGATTGAACCCAGGTCTCCCACATTGCAGACAGATTCTTTGTCATCTGAGTCACCAGGGAAGCCTATAGAATGCACTATAAGGCCTTATTTTTAACTCAATTTTTCAGAAGGGGAGATTGTAGTACAAAGTAGTTAAGTAACTTACTCAAAGTCAGACTGTTTTTAAGTGGCAGAACTAGGATTTGGTTCCATGATTACCTAGCTCCAGAGTGTAAGCTCTTAACTGCTGTGTTAATTATGAGTTTAATCTTTCCTATGTCTCAAGTTTATCAGTTCACTTATGGCCAGAACCTCAAACTTTGACCTTACTTGCACTTTTTTCTTAAAGACCACAAGCATGAACTCAACCATGACAACTCAATAGACAGATATTTCCTCAAAGTGAATTCATTTATCCTCAAATCCAAGATTCCTGCATAGTCATCTGAGTTTCAGAGAAGTATAAGAAAAATTCAGGAACACACATCTCAGTGGGTGGAGGAAAGCATATTTTGTGATTTTAACCTAAACAATTTTTAGCCTGAATATTTAACTCATTTTCTTTTGCACTTCAAAAAAAAATTATCATTCAAGTTCATGAAATGAAGGATTGTACATCAGAGATCCTAAGAAAGCAGACAGGATACTAACCAACCTTCTGAACACTGCAGAACCTTGTTTAGAAACTCTGGCGAATGGGGCCCATTCAACTAGACAGTGGCTATACTATATGTAATAAAGCACCTTAAAAGAAGCTCTCGTTTATTCATAGGAAATATTGATACTTTTATTTAATGACTTTCTAGTATATTACACTCCAGCAGAGAATGATCATATTTTGTGTATTTCCCCATCTCATTAAATGACAACACTCTTTACAGCTTTTCAGACCAAAATTTTGGGCATCTTTTCTTTCTTTGACTTCCTTATATCGCCAATACATCAGTTCTACTTTTGAATTATGTTTAAGTGTTTAACTGAATTATGTCTAGTGTTTAAGCACTTCTCATCATTTCCACCACTACTTGGTTCATGCCACAGTCATTCCTTACCTTGGCTATTCCAACAGCCTCCCAGCTAGTCTTTCTTCCATTTCTGCATTTGTCTCTTTGTTTTGCAGAGACCAGAATGAGCCTCTTGAAATGTACTTTCATGCATATCACTCTTTTGCTCAAAGCTATCCAGCTGTTGTCTATCTGACTCAGAATAGAATGAAAACACTTCACAATGTTCCACAAGACTGTGCATAATCTGATGCACTGAAAACTCTCTGATCTCTTCTCCTAACTGTATCTTTCTCATTCATCAATTTCCAGCCATTTTGATCTTTATGGTAACCATTTCTTGTATTTCTTAAAGTTCTTTCACATGAGTGTGCAATATAACAATAGTTAAGCTTGCCTTCTCTTTGAATTTCATATAAAATGGACTCACCCTACACATTTTTTTTCTCACCTAACTCCTTTTGCTCAATGTTGCTTTTTGAGATTCATTCATGTCGTTATGCATAGCTCTAAATTCTTTGTTTTCATTACAATATTTTATTTTATTGTGTGACTATTTATAGCTTATTTATTCTTATTCTATTATTGATGCACATTTGAGTTGTTTCCAGTTTGAAGCATTATGATTAATGAGGCCATGACCATGAATTTCTGTTGGATTCTACCTGGAAGTAGAATTTTTGAGTCATACGATATGGAGGGAGAAGGTAATGGCACCTCACTCCAGTGCTCTTGACTGGAGAATCTCAGGGATGGGGGAGCCTGCTGGGCTGCCATCTATGGGGTTGCACAGAGTCGGACATGACTTAAGTGACTTAGCAGCAGCAGCAGCAGCATGATATGGAAAGTTTAGTTAATAATTCCAACTTGTACTTTAAATAACTGTGACAGTTAACACTTTCACCAGCAGGGCACGAGATTGGTCATTAATCTACATTCCTGCCGAATATCAATTGTTTTTGTTGTGTAGTTACTAAGTCTTGTCCGACTTTTCTCGATCCTATTGACTATAGCCTGCCAGGTTCCTTCTGCCCCTGGGATTTCTCAGGCAAGAATACTGGACTGGTTTGCCATTTCCTTCTCCAGGGCATCTTCCCAACCCAGGGATCAAACCTGTGTCTCCTGCTTGGCAGGCAGATTCTTTAGCACTGAGCCACCTGGGAAGCCCATATTGTCAGTTAAAAAATATTTATCTCATTTGATAGATATGTAGTAAAATTTTATTTGATTGTAATTTCTCTGATTACTACTTACATTGGACACTGCTTTTGTTAATATTTATTAGCCATTTGAATATTTTTTTTTTCAACACTAGCTCTAAACGTTGCCTGTGTTTTATTTGGTTTTCAGGTGTTATTATTTTTTAATTAATTTATAGAAGCTCTTTATAAACTCTTCTGCATAGTTTCCCCTTCTCATTATGTGTGTTGAAAAAAATTTCCCACTTCATGTCTTACCTTTTCATTCTTTTATGGTAATTGAATGGACTTCCCAGGTGGTGTTAGTGGTAAAAAAAAACACCTGCCAATGTCAGAGATATGAGAGACATAAGTTTGATCCCTCGGACAGGGAATATCCCTTGGAGGAGGGCATGACAACCCACTCCAGTATTCTTGCCTGAAGAATCCCATGGACAGAGGAATCTGGCAGTCTACAGTCCATAGGGTCACAAAGAGTTAGACATGACTGAAGCGATTTACTACACATGAATTATACTTTTAGATGAAAAGAAGATGTAATTTTAATATACTCTGAATATGTCTCTTCCTTTAGCATTTGTTTGCTTTTTATGTCCTGTTTAGGAAAACTTCACCATGAGGTCATGAATATCTTCCATGGTATCTTGTAAAAATTACTGATTTGCCTTATACATTTAGATCTACAGTCTAACTGAAATTGAGTTTATTTGTTTGAAAAGCAGAGGCGGGAGGAGAAGGAGAAGACAGAGGATAAGATGGTTGGGTGGCATCACTGACTCAATGGACATGGGTTTGGGTAGACTGCAGGAGTTGGTGATGGACAGGGAGGCTTAACATGCTGCAGTTCATGGTGTCACAAAGAGTCAGACTTGACTGAGTGACTGAACTGAACTGAACTGAACTTGTTTGATAAATAGAAATCAACATTTTTTTCTTAATACAGATGTTTCAGTTGGCACAACAGCATTTACCACTCTCCACTGATTTGCAGTATTACCTCTGCCATAAATTTTAAATGTCCATCTTCAGATTTTAGTTATTGTAGATCCATAATACATCTCAATATCTAGTAGGGCAAATCCTCCAACCTTTTAACTCTTCCTTCAGAAGATTTTGGTGATATTTTGTAATGGTCATTTCCATATAGGTTTGAGAATTATTTTGACAGCTTTCAAGACACATGCATCTCTTTTTTTGATTTTGATTATAATCATTTAAAACCTATAGACTGATTTGGAGAGTCTTGATATCTTTAAAACATGTTAGTTGTTCAGTCATGTCCGACTCTTTGCGACCCCTTGGGCTGTAACTCAGCAGCCTCCTCTGTCCATCGAATTCTCCAGGTAAGAACTCTTTTTTCTTTTCTTTTTTTGTAATTATGTATTTATTTTACTTTACAACATTGTGTTGGTTTTGCCGTACATTGACTTGAATCAGCCATGGGTGTACATGTGTTCCCCATCCTGAACCCCCCTCCCAACTCCCTCCCCACCCCATCCCTCTGGGTCATCCCAGTGCACCAGCCCTGAGCACCTTGTATCATGCATCGAACCTGGACTAACTAGTACAGCCACTATGGAGAACAGTGTGGAGAGTCCTTAAAAAACTGGAAATAGAACTGCCATATGACCCAGCAATACCACTTCTGGGCATACACAATGAGGAAACCAGATCTGAAAGAGACACGTGCACCCCAAAGTTCATCGCAGCACTGTTTACAATAGCCAGGACATGGAAGAAACCTAGATGCCCATCAGCAGACGAATGGATAAGGAAGCTGTGGTACATATACACCATGGAATATTACTCAGCCGTTAAAAAGAATTCATTTGAATCAGTTCTAATGAGGTGGATGAAACTGGAGCCTATTATAGAGAGTGAAGTAAGCCAGAAAGAAAAACACCAATACAGTATACTAAGGCATATATATGGAATTTAGAAAGATGGTAACAATAATCCTGTATGCGAGACAGCAAGAGAGATTTGTATTGAACAGGCAAGAATTCTGAAGTGGGTTGCCATGCGCTCCTCCAGGGGATCTTCCCAACCCAGGGATTGAACCCAGGTCTCCCGCATTGCAGGCAGGCTCTTTACTGTCTGAGCCCCCAGGGAAGCCCATCTTTAAAACATGGCGTGAGTCTGTTGAGAAGGGGTCTGAGCCCTCCTGGGCAGCTCCTGGGCCCTTGTAGCCTACCTGCCCATCTGTTCTCTTCCTGTAATCTATCTCCTTTTCTCCTCCAGACTTTGTTCAAATAAAACCTGTAGCCTTCAGGTTAATTACATTAAGCTGGCAAGGGGTTGGGGTCCACAGGGCTTTCAGCACAAAGACTTCATCCTTCAAGTTTCTTTGCCAACAGTGCTGAGCATTAATACATTCTAGTTGAATTCAGTGGGACACTTGTCCTCAGACCTACATCTCCTCCCTTTGTTACTGTATCTCTTACCTTGGTGTTCACGTTTCACCTCTGATAAAGTGATAAGTTAAGGGGGGAAAGCAGTGGCTTTGAGGAATTACTTAACTCTGAATGTCTTCTTTGGAGTTCTAAGAGTAAGAGTTTCTGTAGATAAATTATTTCTCTCAATTTGAACCTGGAACTGCTCTTTAGGTTATGTAATCTGCATTCCTCACCTTACCCACTTGAAGCAATAGGCTTTTTTCATTAGAATGTCCTCGTTCAGTCTTCAGAAAATCTAGTTCCTGACTGTGAAGATCCAAGTGAGAAAGCAAAATCTTTTAGTAAGAACAAGATTTAAACAGTAAGGCTTATTGTTTTGGTTTTGCAGTTTTTCATGGTGTTCATGGTTAATTTTGCTTCCAATTCCCAATAGACCCAGTATAACTTTGAATGGTAAAGTTGCTTTAAGACACGTTTCCCTCAAAGAGGCTGTATTTGTGTTTCCACCCATACCTTACCTTTCTTATAGTTACTTGTGGGCATATTTTTTACCCTCCATAGAGTTCCTGGAATGGGTGAAATATACATTTAAAAATAGTGGTGAGTGGATTTTGGAGGTGTGTGGAGGGTGCGATCTAACTGAGCCAGTCTTTTTTCAGTAGTAATGCTTAAGATGCTTGCCAGTGATGCACTTGAGTTGACTTTGAGACAGATTACAATAAAAAACAAACAAACAAACAAAACCCCCAAAACCCTTGTTGGCAGAACTTTCCAAAGAGGACTGTATTTGTGAATGGTTGCCTCAAGAAAAGTAAATGTTTGACAGAGGTAGTGAAACCAAATCTATTCTTCAAGTGGATTATTTTAAGTGGCTTTGAATTCATGCTGGCTTTTCTTTAAGAATGATTTTAAAGAAACAGCATTTCATAATACAGCCTAAATTAAGTGTTCAGAATGCAGCTGTTATTGAATTCTATTTTAGGTATGTTCTAGTATCGATAGGATGGATTAGATTGGAATACCAGCTTGAAGAGGGGCCTCCAAGTTGGCTCAGTGGGAAAAAATCTGCCTGCCAGTGCAGAAGATACAGCAGGCGTGGTTCAATCCCTGGGTCAGGAAGATCCCCTGAATTAGGAAATGGCAATTCACTCCAGTATTCTTGACTGAAAACTCCCGTGGACAGAGGAGCTGGTGGGCTACAGTTCACGGGGTCACAAAGAGTAGGACACAACCGAGTGACTGAGCACAGCTTGAGTCTTTCAACTGATGAGCATTCCTTAGATCTTTGGCTTCTTTCAATGACATTTTATGGTTTGGGTTTTTGTTGTTGTTGTTTTTATTGTTGTTTGTTTTGTTTTTGCAGATATCTTATACAATTCTGATGTTGTTATTCATAGAGACTTGATGTCTTGATATAACTTCAGATGGGATCAGTTTTCAATAATATTTTTTGCTGGTATATTGATATAAAAATGAACTTAATTTTCGGATATTGACCCAGTATCTAGCAACCTTGCTAACCACATTGATTGTCACTATTTATCTGTGGTTTCCTTTGCTTTTTTTTTCCATGTAGGTTTATATAATCTGCAAAAAACCCCAAAAAGTTTTGTTTCTCTCCTTTCAATGTTTATAACTTATATTTATTTTTCTTGTCTTACTAAGTTGGTCAAGACACCCAATACAATGATAAATAGGCATTTTTGACTGGATTTTTCAAAGGGGAAACCTCAAGTTTTGTAATTAAATGTGACACACACTATAGGTTATTTTGCAGATACATTTTATTAGACTAAGAAACTTTTCTTCCATTCTTAAATTTTTAATAAATAAATATTTTTAGAATTTTATCAAAGGATTTTCATGTATTAAAATGACCTTATTAGTTTTCTTTGTTAATATGAATTGCATTGCATGATTTTCAGATGTTTCACTCACTTGACTGAAATTAAGTTTGTGTTGTATATTTTCCATTTTCTATATTAGTCAATTAGTTTTACTAATATTTTTAATATGGCTTTTAACCTACATGATGTTATTTGACCTGCAATTTTCTATTATTGTAAAGTTCTTTTCAAAATTAGATATCAAAGTTATTTTTATTGTATAAAAATGGATTTAGAAATATTCTTTCTTTGAGTCTCTGAAAAACTTTAAGATTGATGCTATTTCTTGCTCAAATGTTTGTAAGAATTAACCAGGGAAATCAATCATCTGGGATTATATATTTCTTGGGCAACTTACATACAGAATTGAATTTCTTTAGTATTTTGGGGTTTATTCAAATTTTATTTCTTTTTTAATGCAATTTTTGATAAAAAAACATTTTAATTTTATCTAAATTTCAAATGCATTTGCATATATTTTTTCATACAATTTTTAACTTGTGTTTGATTACTGAATACCTGTACCTTCTCTATTTTTACCTTGATTAGACTTGCTAGACATTCATTAATTTTACTGTTTTTTATTTTTTCAAGAGCCAAGTTTGTTTTGTTTATTCTCTGTATAATGTCTTTGTTTCTATCCCTATTATCTCCTTTTTTCTTTCCTTGAGCTTAACTTTGCAATTAAGTTTCTAATTTAAGGTAGATATTAGGTTCTTGATTTTAACCTTTCTTTTTTTTTCTAATAATACACTTACAGAAATAGACTTTTAAAAAAGTAGTTTTAATTGCATCTCAAAAGGTTTTATATGCATGATTTTGTTGTCATTTGGTAAAAATATTTTGTAATTTTATTGTGACTTTTTTCTTTAACCCATAGGTTATTCTGGAATGTATTAATATTTCTTAATTTCAAAATATCTGAAGAGGTTTTTCTTCATTTAAAGAAGATTCTAGTTTATTTCACTATGTTAAACAGCATTCTCTATTTTGATTTCAGTCTTTGAAATTCATGGAGACTATCCCAATGATCACTATACAATTAATTTTTATAAGAATTATGTTTGCTATAGAATATTTTAATTTTGCAGTTATTTGGTATTCTATACATAATATGGCAAGTTTGCTAATATTGTATATGTTGTACATTTTACTGGCATTTTTAAATCTCCTTTGCTAGTATAAAATTAGCTGTTCAATATTCTACTTTATATTAGTATTTAATTTTTTCTATTAATTACTGAACTCAGTCAGTTCAGTTCAATTCAGTCAGTCATGTCCAACTCCTTGCAAACTCATGGACTGAAGCACACTAGGCTTCCCTGTCCATCACCAACTCCTGGAGCTTACTCAAACTCATGTCCGTTGAGTCAGTGATGCCATGCAACCATCTCATCCTCTGTCATCTCCTTCTCCTCCCACCGTCATCTTTCCCAGCATCAGGGACATTTCAAATGAGTCCGTTCTTCATATCAGGTGGTAAGTATTGGAGTTTCAGCTTCAGCATCAGTCCTTCCAATGAACATCCAGGACTGATCGCCTTTAGGATGGACTGGTTGGATCTCCTTGCTGTCCAAGAGACTCTCAAGAATCTTCTTCCACACCACAGTTCAAAAGCATCAATTCTTTGGAACTCAGCTTTCTTTATAGTCCAACTTTCACATCCATACATGACTACTGGAAAAACCAAAGCTTTGACTAGATGGACTTTGGTGGCAAAGTAATACCTCTGCTTTTTAATATGCTGTCTAGGTTGGTCATAACTTTTCTTCCAAGGAGCAAGTGTTTTTTAATCTCATGGCTACAGTCACCATCTGCAATGATTTTGGAGCCCGAAAAAGTAGTCTCTCACTGTTTCCACTGTTTCCCCATCTATTTGCCATGAAGTGATGGGACCAGATACCATGATCTTAGTTTTCTGAACGTTGAATTTTAAGCCACCTTTTTCACTCTCATCTTTCACTTTCATCAAGAGCCTCTTTCATTCCTCTTCACTTTCTGCCATAAGGGTAGTGTCATCTGCATATCTGAAGTTATTGATATTTCTCCTGGCAATCTTGATTCCAGCTTGTGCTTCATCCAGTTCAGCATTTCTCATGATGTAATCTGCATTTAAGTTAAATAAAGTGAAGTGAAGTCGCTCAGTCGTGTCCGATTTTTTGCGACCCCCAAGGAACGTAGCCTACCAGGCTCCTCCGTCCTTGGGATTCTCCAGGCAAGGATACTGGAGTGGGTTGCCATTTCCTTCTCCAATAAGTTAAATAAGCAGGGTGACAAAATCCAGCCTTGACATATTCCCTTCCCTATTTGGAACCTATCTGTTGTTCCATGTCCAGTTCTAACTGTTGCTTCTTCACTTGCATGCAGATTTCTCAGGAAACCTGCAGGAAATCTGCAGGTCAGGTGGTCTGGTATTCCCATTTCTTTCAGAATTTTCCACAGTTTATTGTGATCCACATAGTCAAAGGCTTTGGCATAGTCAATAAAGCAGAAGTAGATGTTTTTCTGGAACTCTCTTGCTTTTTCAATGATCCAGCGGCTATTGGCAATTTGATCTCTGGTTCCTCTGCGTTTTCTAAAACCAGCTTGAACACCTGGAAGTTTACTGTTCATGTACTTTTGAAGCCTGGCTTGGAGAATTTTGAGCATTATTTTGCTAGTGTGTGAGATGAGTGCAATTGTGTGGTAGTTTGAGCATTCTTTGGTATTGCCTTTCTTTGGAATTGGAATGAAAACTGACCTTTTCTTGTCCTGTGGCCATTTCTGAGTTTTTCAAATTTGCTGGTATGCTGAGTGCAGCACTTTCACAGTATCATCTTTTAAGATTTGAAATAGCTCAACTGGAATTCCATCACCTTCACTAGCTTTGTTCATTGTGATGCTTCCTTCCTAAGGCCCACTTGACTTCTCATTCCAGGGTGTCTGGCTTTAGGTTAGTGATCAGACCATTGTGATCATCTGGGTTATGAAGATCTTTTTTGTATAGTTCTTCTGTGTATTCTTAATTAGATATATTAAAAATGAAGCAAATAATTTTGCTGCTTCTTTTAGTTCTTCCATTTTTTGCTCTCCGTAGCTTTATCCTATTTTTTTTTAATGTATATACATATTTAGAATTGTTATTTTTCTCTTCACCTACCCTCCATTTCACGTATTTTTTTCATTGGCTGTATCTAACCTTTTCTCAATTCAACCAGTCTTAATATTGGATATTACAGAATTTTCATTTGGTTTCTTTTCTTATATTGTAATTTCTAGAACTCTGCTGAAATTCTCAATCTTATTAATGTTCTATGAAAATAACAAGCATTTTACTTTAAATTCACTATTTGATTTCTCCAGTACTGGTGTGTCCTGCTGGCTTGTTTCTCTTATCTGTTGTTTCTGTTGGCTTCTGTTTAGTTTAGGTGATTTCCTATTGTGTTCTGTTGCTTTTGATTTTATGGGAAATATCTTATTTATAAAATTGTTGACAGCAATCATTTGAGATCAGATATTTTTACATTCTTCCAAGAAGATTTTAATTTATTTCAGTCAGGGTTTGGAAGTAATAGAAATTCAGCATCATCTTAGGCCAAATTCAGAGACTGAATCAATCAGAATCTGAGCTACAGGCACCTCAAGAGTTGTCTTTTATAATTTCATTCTCACTCTTGGGTGTGACATTTCAGATGTCAACCCAAAGAGGGGGAGGTGGTTATCAGGATAAAGTCTTCTCACTTGCTAGGTCCCAGACTCTAATAGCCGTGTGTGTCTTTCAAAAGCATAGTGCAGTCCCTAGCACCCACTCTGGAATTTGCTAAAGCTCCAGAGAAAAGCGATACCTACACAGCACTCAACTCTATAGGTCTCTGTTCTTTTGCCCTGGTAAATCCCTACTATCATATTGGTCATTTAATTCCATCAATAGTTTTAAACAGCATTTTTTCCAGTTGTTTTGTTTTCTCTTAGATAAGATTTTCCTGCATTTCTCAATCCATTAATTGAGCTATATGTTAATTTACAATACTTAGCACCACCCCAATTCAAGTCCATCTTTGCTTCTTACCTATCTGCTCTCACTTAAATGTAAGTTAATTTCTATGAAGAGATGGACTGTTTGATTTTATTTAATAATGATTCCCAAAGATCTATAAGGCTTCCTGATGCATCAGTTCAGTTCAGTTGCTCAGTTATGTCTGACTCCTTGTGACCCCATTGACTGCAGCACGCCAGCCTTCCCTGTCCATCAGCAATTCCCAGAGCTTATTCAAACTCACGTCCATCAAGTCAGTGGTGCCATCCAACCATCTTATCCTCTGTCGTTCCCTTCTCCTTCCGCCTTCAATCTTTGCTAGCATGAGGGTCTTTTCCAATGAGTCAGTTCTTTGCATCAGGTGGCCAAAGTATTGGAGTTTCAGTTTCAGCATCAGTCCTTCCAGTGAATATTCAGGATTGATTTCCTTTAGGTTGGACTCGTTGGATCATATCCTGATGCATAGTAGATAATAACAGTCAATGAAAAAAGTAAGCAGATATATATTTATCAGTTATGATAGATGTTTTATCAATGTATTATATCTGTTAAATTGATTTTACATGAATGTACACACTAGATCATTGCAACAATCTTGTGAGGTGTGATTATTGATGCATTTGTCAGATGAGAAAAGACAAAGTAAAGGGATTTTTCTGGTGGTCCACAGGTTAAGACTTTGCCTTCCAATGCAGGGAGTGTGGGTTTGATCCCTGATCTGGTAGCTAAGGTTCCCATATGCCTCAGGGCCCTGACACTCAAAACAGAAGCAATATCGTAACAAATTCAATAAAGACTTAAAAACAAAAAAGAAAGAAAACTGAGGTACAGAGAGACTGTGGCCAACCCTTGATTCCACAAATAAGAAGTTGCAAGTGTTTTATTTGAATCTACATATTTAAAATCAAACTTTGCAAAGTAGGCTTTTAGTTACTGAGTTATAGTTTGAGATTTGCTTACATCTGGTGGCTCAGATGGTAAAGCGTCAATCTGCAGTGCGGGAGACCTGGATTCGATCCCTGAGTTGGGAAGATCCCTGGGAGAAGGAAATGGCAGCCCACTCTAGTATTCTCACCTGGAAAATCCCACGGATGGAGGAACCCTGAGTGACTTCACTTTCACTTTACACAGGAAAAGCATATGTGTTTATTATCTAACAGTTTGAAATCCTTCATAATTTGGAAATTCTTCCTCATAAGTGATTTCTTTAAAATCATACCTTAGATGCTAGGATTGACTATTCAGAGTCTGTGCTTCCTAGAAATTTTAAGGTAGCATGCAGAAATCAACAGTGGTAAAATGTTTGTACCTCCAATTAAATGGATGGTATTTAAGTATCTAAAAAAAATAATAGAACTACTTTTTTTTTAGAAACAGTTTTCTCATCCCCCTCAAATCTGAGAACTTTCAAATTTTGTTATCAAAGTGTTTCATATTCAATAATTGGGATCTTAAAATAGGATTTTTTCTCTTATTATGAAGGTTACAACTTTTTTTATCCAGAAAATATAGATAGCATAGAAACAAATCTTAAAACATTCTTTAATAAATAGCCCTTTTTAGTAGTTGTGCTAATAACTTCATATACACACACATTAACTTTCTAGGTGGCTCAGTGGTAAAGAATCCATCTGCCTCTGCAGGAGACGATATGGGTTCGATCCCTGGGTCAGGAAGTTCCCCTGGAGAAGGAAATTGCTACCCACTCCAGTATTCTTGTCTGAGAAGTCCCATGACAGAGGAGTCTGTAGAGTCACAAAACAGTCAGATACAACTTAGCAACTCAACAAGAAGAAAAACACACACACACACACATTTTGAAAATTGGGTTAATACTGCAGGTTTATTTTATAACCCAACTTAATTCTACAATACATTGCCAATATACTGGTCAATTGTTTTCATTTCTTCAAATATTCTTCTGAAACAAGAGTTTTAATGGCAACATATGGAATGCAACAGACTATAATTAACTTATTAGACACGACAGCTATTTATAAAATTTTTTAAATTTTAAATATGCACTTCTGTACTTGCTTTTTCACAATGTTTATGTAATATAATTATATATAAAATTATTGTGTAGGTGATTATTTAGAAGTTTGTGATGTTACAAATTTTAAATTATTCCAAATTTGTTACTGTAATTTATAACTCAACTAAAATAATACAGTAACTTTCTTCCTCAAATCTACTCTTACATTGGAATTATCCCTTTTAAAAGCTTTACCATTTAATAAATAAAATATTGTTTTTTTCTTTAAAAAATTGCACATTTTTGATCTGTCATGAGGTTGACTGTATTTTCATGGTTTTGGTTTTATGTTGTATGCATTATGTATGTACTGATGTGTAAATATATTCATTCTGCAAATCTTTTATTCTTTTTTAATGTGCTTTTCTTGTTATTTTAGAACTATTTTTACATTAGGGGTGTCAGTCTTTAAGTAGTAGGAATGCTAGCCTTTTTCTTTCTCATGTAGGTTAAAATATTTCCCCACTTTCCCATTTGCATTTTTGTTTATGGAGATTATTTTGTCATGTGCAAAAGTTTAAACATATGTAAGTTCTTGTTCTCTTTTCTTTATGCTTTGAAAGCATTAATTATATTACTCATAATTCCATTATGTTTTATTTCATATATAGTTCTAGATAGTTTAACTAGATTTAACTTTGGTATTAAAGAAAATTTAATTTATGTTTTCTTAAGAGTTAACTAATTTTCCCAGAACTAGTTGGTTGAAAAATCATACTTCTCTATTATTTTAGAATGCCAGCTTTTTTCCCTGGAATTCTGTTTCACTAGATATCTTACACTAGTATTATAATGTTTATGCTATTGTAGATTTATAGTATGCTGTGATTTCAAGCAATGAAAATTCAGCTTTCCAGTGAAACAGTTAGGAGTTGAAGATGACAGCTAGAACATGTGCAAAGGATAAATCTGAGACCAAATATTAAAGATTTTGGGAAAAGTAACTGACACAGCAAAGCCTATGGCATGAAACGAAGAAACTGTGAAACAAATAGAAAGCTATTTGGACCAGAAACCCTCCCATAGCAATCGTGGTGAGGATGAGCTAGAGATTCCTATTAATTAATGATTTTGCCTAAATATTTTGAATACAAGGAGCAGAATTCTTAATATTTAGCATCATAATAATCATTCTTCACATATTTTGTTGTCTTCATGAGATTCTGACTTATAGAACACTGCTAAGTATTATGTTTTACACAAAAAGATCATTTGGATAAGGTAGAATATACTTGATAATTGGACTTCCCTGTTGACTCAGCTGGTAAAGAATCTGCCTGCAATGCGGGAGACCTGGGTTCGATCCCTGGGTTGGGAAGATCCCCTGGAGAAGGAAATGGCAACCCACTCCAGTACTCTTGTCTGGACAATTCCATGGATTGAGGAGCCTGGTGGGCTACAGTTAGAGACATACAAATATAAGTGTACGAACTGAGCAACATCACTAGAAAAGCCCACCATCCAAACTTGTTAACAAAGCTGATCTGGTTACACTGTACACTGTACAAATCACTGATACCAGATCCTGTAGAAATAAACAGGGAAAGAAAAGGGAATTGTATCCCACTAGTGAGCTATGTTTTGAATAACTGGCATAGTCTCCATTATTGTGCAGATATCTCCCATTTTCGTTTTCCTTGGTCACAATTTGGTTTGACTTGGTTTTAACTGTCATGCTTACAGGGGAGAGAATGGTGAACTTCCTGCTTTAGCTCAGCCCCTGAACTCTTAGCAGACTGGAAAGTAACCTGGCTGTTGAGTGAGTCAAATTTTAGTGCCCTGGATTTGACTTCACATGCTGTTTGTCTGTGCTCTGGCCCTTCAGATTTTCTACTGATGCTTGTAAATCATTTGTCATCTCTTCCGCTGACAAACAAACCAAAAAGATCCTTCATGAGCCAATGGTACTCATTTTTTTTGAAAGGAAAATTTCTCTGGTCTCCCCACTCTATATTGACAAGGACAGCAGCAAACCCTGCTCCATGAATACTAACAGAGTCACCTGGCAGAGCTCAGATGTGCAGGCCCAGTGACACCTACAATTGAGGATTTGCAGACACTATCGCCTGGTAAGGTCCAGTTGACCTGACAGGAGGTATCAGTTGAGCTGATGAGGGCCCTGTCCTAGGACTTGGGATGAAAAAGTTGAAGTGTTAGTTGCTCAGTGTTGTCCGACTCTTTGGAGCCCGATGGACTGTAGCCCTCCAGGCTCCTTTCTCCATGTAATTCTCTAGGTAAGAATAGGGGAGTGGGTAGCCATTCCCTTCTCCAGGGGATCTTCCTGACCCAGGGATCAAAGCCAGGTCTACCTGCATTACAAGCAGATTCTTTACCATTGAGCCACCAGAGAAGCCAAGAACTTGGGCTAGTCCTAGCCAAATCTATGCTGATACTGTGGGTTAAAAGAAAACCACGAGAGGATCTGAGTGCATGAGACACAGCAAAAAAGGGAGGGTGCAGGGTTATAGCTCAATCCTGCTTCAGAAATTCTGGGGCTGGTTGGGATAAAGGGTTAAAATCCCTTAAGATTTGCTTTGGTCTTGACTGCCTACACTCTCAACCTCCCCCGCCACTTCCTCACATTTCTAAGATGTCCCTTGTGCCGAATTCTTATTCAACTTCAAACTGACAAACTGTTTTTAATCTTTTCTTTCCATCCAGCCTGGAGATTGGGAAGCAAAAATCAATACCGGTTGGCAGGTGATCAAGCTGCTTCAGACTGGTGTGAGGAAGGAGAAGAGCCAGAGAGCAAGGGGACGGGGGAAGGAGAGGGGCAGCAGGCGGGGGCTGGAGGGGTGGGGAGGGAGTTTGACTAAGCACCATGAATTACTAGCTAGAGGTCCAGAGGGCTGTGATTTCTCTGGCCTTGAGCAGGGGAGCTTGGGAATGCCATTAGAACAATTAGGTCAGGAGTTCACAGCTGTTGAGGTGCCTTTGAAGAGAGGCACGGAGAATTTTCCTGACAATTCAATGAGGGTGAGTGTGAGGGAGAGAGACAGCCAGAGAGGGGGGCTCGATCCTTCTATAGTGTCCTCCAAGTAGAGACTCGACAACGTCAGCATCTCAGTGAGAGGTCGACTGTTGCTTTATAAAAGGCAATGGGATAAATGTTTTCTTAATTTCATTAAAAAATAACGTTTAAAATGTTTTCTCAAGGATGGAAGGGACGGATGTTATGGGGAAAGGTGCTCACCCAGACTTCTCTAAACCCAATGATCTGGGAGATTTAGTCTCCATTTCTGGCTCAGAGAAACCGTGATGATCCTGATTACTTAATTATTGACCTACTGAATGTTTTAATAAGGCAGTAGATCCTCACTTCGCTGGGTGGGAGCTAGGAAACATGGCCTTCCTAAGTGTTTGTTTAGCCTCTAAATCATGTCTGACTCTTTGCTACCCCATGGACTGTAGCCCGTCAGGCTCTTCTGTTCATGAGGGTTTTTCAGGCAAGAATACTGGAGTGGGTTGCCATTTCCTTCTCCAAGGGACACTCCCAACCCAAGGATCAAGCCCACGTCTCCTAAGTCTCCTGCACTGCAGGCAGATTCTTTACCACTGAGCTGTTGGGGAAGTGTGGAAAACCGATCAAAGCCTGAGCCACATTTGTGTTGCCACAGCAACTAAAGGGCTGCTATGTGGACCTATGATATAACTCAGACAAAATTTTGAGGTTTTAAATAAAGATTCTTCCCTAACATTTCCTTTCCCCAACATCTAGGCAGTAGTATGGCCATTCTATTACCCTTCTCAGGGAAGGGACAATGTGGAGAGAACAAAAAGTCAGAATGTGGGCCTCCCAGCTTCTCCAGATAGTATCGTGCCAATTTGATGGTAGATAAAATTCCTCAATGAAAAAGGATTTTCAATATTAAGAATCAGGATTTTGGCATAATGTTAGGTATGGACTCCTAATTAGTCTCTTCCTTCCACTCCTTCTAGGAAAAGGGTTATACACTCTTCCTAGAGTAGGTCAAAGAGTGTCTCACGTGGAGGAGGAGTAGAGTAAAAGGCAGTTGATGGCCACATGGGTTCTGCACAGTGTCCGCTAATATCATAGGATCCTTGGGCTTGGGTAGGTAGAAAATATAACCCCAGGTCCTTATGAGGGAAATCTCAGAGCAAAGAAAATTGTACTTCCCTTTCCAGCATGTAGCCTGGGAAGGCTGTGTAAAGGATGTAGAAGTCTGAGGCCGGAATTCTGTTACAGTAGAAGAGCAAGCAGGATTGAGAAGCACCTAGGAGGTGGGCCTTACAAGGTGGTGGGGTTCAAAACACACTGCCCTCCCAATATGGCACCATGGGATAGTGAATATTTCAAACTGACAGATTTGAGAAGTGGCATGTGCAGCAAGACATTTCTGACCTTTCTATATGTTATAAAACAGTCATATGAGATGTGTCTGTCCTATATTTAGAAGAATGGAGCATTCTTATCTCTGAAGAAGAAGAAACAGAAAGAGGAATCTGAAAGTACAGGACTTGCTAAGATTATTACCATTAACTCATTTCCATCCCATCACATCTTTCTGTGACTTTCCACTCTTCATCAAACCTAGCAAAAAATCACTCAGATTTAAACTGGTCTTCAAGTGCCTCATTTCCTTATGAAGCCCCCTGTATCATGTGAAACTTATGTTAAGTATGTTTATATGATTTTCTCCTTTGGTTTATCTCTTTAGTCTTTGTTGGTCTAATTTTCAGATCCAGCCAAGGATGCTTAGAGGGTCAAGAAAAGTTTTTATTCCCATACAAAGTTATCCATTGCAGTATGATGTGAGGAAAACAGTACAGAATTCTTTTTTCCCAAGTTTTATTATGATACAATTGACATATAACACTGTATAAGTTTTGAGGGCAAAAGAAGAAGGGCAACAGGGGAAGAGATGATTGGACGGTATCACTGACTTAATGGACATGAGGCTGAGCAGACTCCAGGACACAGTGAAGGACAGGGAAGCCGGGTGTGCTGCGGTTCATGGGGCCACAAGTTAGGCACTGAGAAACAACTGTGTAAATTTAGGGTATACATGATTCAGTGCTTTGATATATGTATGCATTTTGAAATGATTACCACAATAATGCCAGTTAACATATTTACCACTTCCTATAGTTACCCATTTATTTTCTGTGTGTCGGTGCATACTTTTAAGGGTGTCCCAGGTAGCACTAGTCTGCCAATGCAGGACACTCAGGTTCAATCCCTGGGTTGGGAAGATCCTCTGGAGGACAGCATGGAAACATACTCCAGTATCCTTCCCTAGAGAATTCCATGAACAGTGGAGCCTGGCAGTCTACAGTCCATGGGGCAGCAAGGAGTCGGACATGACTAAAGCAACTTAGCATGCATGCATTCATGAGTACTTTTAAAACCTGCTTTCTTAGCCATCTTTCAAATATGCAATACAGTATCATTAACTGATGTCAGCATGCTGCATGTTATGTCCTCAGAACTTATTCATAGATAGTTTTTGAGCTCAGAGGAAGAGCTTAAGAAACCTGAGAGTAAGCTTGTAGATCTCAAAGGGCACTTGACATTCAGGAAAAGAGAATTAATGTTGGGTAATCTTGGGGACCTGAGCACACATATGAAGGAGTGTTGACATGGATTATATCATATTGGAAGTCACAGAGGAGAGATAATTATGAATACGTATCACCTTCCCTCTCTTGACCTCTGGGCCCCTCTGTGATGTGAGGTCACAGCAAGAAGGCAGCTGTTTACAAGCCAAGAATAGAGTTTTCTTGGACTGAAATTTAAGGGCTTTAATGGAGAGCTGTCATTCGATAGGTATAAAGCTTCAGTTACACTCTAAAAAATATATTCTAGAGATCTACTGTACATCATTGTACCTATAGTCAGTCAACAATACTGGATTATGCACTTAAAATGTGTTAAGAGGGTAGATTTCATGTTTAGTGTTCTTACCACAATGATAAAAGAGCAAGTCTGGTTGCATGATGTTGAGATACTAACTGCTCCTGCTTAATGACTACAGCATTAATGATGAAAACATGAAAACACGAGCTTACTTTTTATTTTCTCTCCTTCCAATCTGATGTTCTGTCTTCCTGACATTCGTATGTTGGCATCACGTGTTACCTGAGTGCCATCAGTTGATCTGTTCACCTATATGCCCTAGTTAATAGGTCATCAAGTTCTGTTTATTCCGTTTTTAAAATGTCTCTTGAATCCTCCACTACTCACTGCTATTGTTTTATTTCATACACTCCCACCTCACTCTGGATCCCAACTGTTCCTGTTGTTATGTTGGCCTGGGAAATGCCTCTCTTCTGGCTCATCATTTGCTGCACATCCTGAATCTTTGTCTGGTGGACAACCGCACACAGTGCGGTTGGGGCCCATCTGCAGCTTGCACTTACAAAGTACATTCTCATCTCACCGTTGGCAGAAGTGCACCTGAATTTAGTGCCCTCCTCGTCTCTGTTTCTCTAAGCAGGTATCTCTTCTCCCTTTAGTCTTTCTTAGGTGACAAATACCTCAGACTTAGGATAAATATGCCAAATCCTCCAACGGGTGTCAAGGAAGTCCTCCTCTCATTGGGTTTAATGTGGAAATAAAGTAGTTCTCCTTATTCCTTGAGGCTGGTGAGGGTCAGGCAGCAAGAACTGTGAAATTCTCTCCAAAGAATCACCTCTCTGATCCTCTTTAACTTCAGATTACTTATCACAAAGGGTAGTGTGAGCAATAAAGAGAGCGTTGTAATGAAAATGAAATCCCTAAGGTAGAAAATGTTCTGCCAGTTATTGCTTGTTGGTTATAAAGAAATATATTGAATACTGCCTAAACATCATATTTCTTGGTGTCCAGTGATCAAACAACATCACTGAAATTTGTTTTTCAACCAGCATGTGTGATCATTTTTGTGTTCCAAATTTCAGTCAACCAATAAACAAATTTTCACTCATTGGTTCATTCATTTACTTATTCATTTAAAGTGTTTATTGGCCTCTTGGAGCAGGATCTTGTCTATGTTATTGAGAAGTTCACAATGGTATGTGCCATTTTATAGGAGTTCAGAGGAGGAAGCACTCAATTCTTTTTGAAGCAATTTGGAAAGATTTTTGTGAGGATTTGAAATCCTTTTGTATTTATCTGCAAAAGAAAACATACCTCTTTTGACTCTAATTATTGCCGACTTTTCCTTCAAAGCTAATAACACTGAAAGCATAGTCTTAGCTTGCTTGCCATCAGTTTATTCTTAACTCACTGCAATTAGGTTTCTCTTCCATCTCTCCAATGGTACTAGCAAAGGTCAGCGGTGTCCTCCTAATCACCAAGCCCAGTGGGCTTTAATCATCATCTTCTTATTTGACCTTCCTCTGATGCTTGACACTATTGATTACTCTCTTTTTGAAATTCTTTCTTCCTTTCACATCCGTGACAGTTTTTTACCTCTTTCTCAGCTTCCCTTCATATTCCTCAGTATTTCTTAGCTTCCTTAGTTGCATCCTTTGTTCTATCCATCCTGTAATCATGGCTGGTACCCAGGGTTCTGTCCTCGGTCATCTTTTTCTCTTACTTTATACTTCACCATTTTCATTGCTTCAACTAACATCTGTATAATAATGTCTCTTATATGAAATTTCTAGCCCATATGTGTCTTATTTCTAGATTAGTACAACTAACTAACCTCCTGGGAATTATAATTGGATTTCCTACAAGTATCTTAAAATAAATAGAATTCAGCCCTATCTTATATGCTCTTCATTTTTATGATCTCTTTTCACTGGATCATACTAGTCATTCAAAACAAATCCTGTGACTCATCCTGGAAACTTTCTCCTATTTTACTCTATAAATCCAGTCACCAAGTCTAACAATTCCTACTCATTATTTTTTCATCAAATTATTTTTCCCTCCTCGCTTCCACTCCCTAAGTTCAGGCTCTCATTATTTCTTGACTGAAACACAGCTGAATTCCTTACCTCCAGTCCTGTGTTAATCTTGGTTAGAGTAATTGTTCTAAAAACACCAACCTTATCATACAGATTTATTGCTAAAAACTTCTCAAGGATTAGTTATTTTTAAGGCAAATTCCCACCTTTTTAATGTATAATGCAAGGGTTTCCTTGAAACAGCCTCTGCCTTCTTCTCTAATTTTATTTCTTGGTATGCTTCATTCTTGCACAGTGTTTAAAATTCTTTCAATTTGCATTAACTTGTCGTGCTGTTTCATGAATAAGCATTTTTGCTCCTGCTGTCGTGTTTGCTGAGAGTTACTTTTCTCTAACTCTATTTCATCTCTTCAGCCTAGTACAAAATTATACCATTTTTTAGACTGTAATTCCAATAACTTCTCATTTTAAAATATTATCTGACCCTCTACCAGGCAGAAATCATCACAGGATTGTTTCTGTCTTTCCTGCTCTACTTCTTTCTATACAGACTTCACTTACATCATAAGATAGCTTACATTACTCAAGTATGACAAACTCGCTCTGTCAGTATGGTGGGTGGAATAATGGCTCCCCAAAGATGTCCACATGCCAAGCTCTAGAATCTGTGAGTATGTAACATTACATGCTACTGGACAATTAAGGTTGATATTCAATTGATTTTAAAGTAAGGAAAATTTCCTGGATTATCCAAGTGGGTCCAATGCAGCCACAATGGTCCTTAAAAGTAGTGGAAAAGAATACAGAAAAGATGGAGTCAGAGATGTGATGGTGGAAGCAAAGTTGGAGTAATGCCGTATCTGGTCTAAACGCTTGATTGCTGGCTTCAAGGATGGAAGGAGGCCATAAGCCAAGGAAACAGGCAGCCTCTAGAATCTGGGAAAGGCAAGGAAGCAGATTTTTCCTAAGAATTTCCAGAAGGCATGTGGCCCCACCAACACCTTGGTTTTGAGCCTGGTGAAAGCCATCTCAGACATCTTATCTCCAGAATTCTGAGATAATAATTGTGTTGTTTTAAAGCCACTGAGCTTGTGCTAATTTCTTAGAACAGCAGCAATAGAGAACTAATACAAGCAGCATGATGCAAGCTCCTTAAAGATAGTTCCTTTGTGTCTGGGGTCTGGCACACAATTAATATTTAATATTTCTGCATTGAGCAACTAAGCCTAAACCATGGTTACTAAGGGAATTCCAGGAGTTTGCTTTCCATCTGTGCATGTGCAAAGCTTTGAAGCATAAAACTCCAATTATGTTACAACTAGTTATAACATAATGGAGTTGTAGGGTATGCTCAGAGCTTTAGACTTTGCCCTGTAGAAAAGGGGAAAAAATGGAATGTTTAAAATTAAGGCAGAACAGCTTGGTGTGGAGACACTGCATCAAAACACAGTCCATCTCTCAAGTGTATAAGTCTTAACTCTATTTCAGGAGATAAATATGCAGATGGAAAGAAAATGAACATAAGAGAGCATGTAAAAAGAACTTGAACAGTGAAGGGATAATTTTATTCTGAGACGATCACAGATATTACAGAGGCACATGGGACAGGAAGAGGATTGTCACACTGTGTGTGTTTACAGCTTCATTTTGGCCAGGCATGTAAAGCCAGGGGAGAGGCTTATGCTGGAGACTTACTAGGGGCCCGGATATACAAGTGAACTAACAAATAGCACAGTGAATGGATGGATATAGAAAAAGAAAGCCTATGGTGAAACAGATCACCAGCCCAGGTGGGATGCATGAGACGAGTGCTCAGGCCTGGTGCACTGGGAGGACCCAGAGGAGTCGGGTGGAGAGGGAGGTGGGAGGGGGGATCGGGATGCGGAATACGTGTAACTCTATGGCTGATTCGTGTCAATGTATGACCAAACCCACTGAAATGTTGTGAAGTAATTGGCCTCCAACTAATAAAATAAAATTAAAAAAAAAAAAAATAGAAAAAGAAAGCCAGGTTTACATCATAAGGATGCACTTCTAGGGGAAAAAAAAAGGAAAAAAGACTGAAGCATACTGAATACAGCCATTTTAGACCCTTGGACTTGCTTTTTATCATGCCCACATTTGTATCAGATGTGAACTTGGGGACAGCGATAAAGAAGTGCGTATATTTTCACTTTGGTGCCTACCCCTCTACCAGAATAGTTCTGTCAAAGAGTGACACTGTTTTCCAGTGTTTTCTTCAAATGGCCTTCTTTCAGTCCTCAAACTATTTAGCTTCTGTGTAGCATTTGATACCAAGCACTCACACCTCTTTAGTTCTAGCCACCATACCTGCTCTTTATCCCTCTTCTTTATTATCCTCTCACTCCCTACCACTTTCAGCTCAAAATGTTGTATACCTTTGGAAGCCTTTAGGTATCTGGCAGTGTTGAGTTCTTCATTGTGCCTAATGGGGATATCTACATCATTTATGTCCCCAGAGTTGTGAAGTGAATATGAATTAAAAGGTGAATGAAGTGTGTAGACACATAGGGTCTGCCTGTCTCCTTCCTTCAACCAGAGGGTGAAGACTTCCACAAAATTACTGAGTACAAGGACGATGCCACCTCCTGCATGGTCAGAGGAGAGAAGCGAGTGTCTGTGCTGCATTGGGGGAAGCAAATGAGAGGCGCTCCTGCACTGTGACCCACTTGTGGGAGCAAAGGATCTATAAGTGCTTTTCAGAAAAATCAGATGTACGCTATGGGTGGGGCAAGGCAGGGACCACTGGCTGAAGCCGTTTGATTCTGGCTCAGGAAAACTGCCTGGGAGGTCAGTGGAACCTGGAGAGTCCTTGAGTGGGAAGCAGCAGGCAGCTGGAGCAGGACGGGACTTTGCCTGTGAAATCAGGACTTGAATTCCGTGAAAACACAGCTCACTTGGAAGAGCACGTCAGAGCAGTGTGCACCAGTGGCTGCAGGAGAAAGACCTCTTCACATTATCTACCAGCAGCCAGAAAACCCAGAGTTATATGACCACAGTTACACAAGTAAAAAATGTCTATATCCTCGCTACTCTTCCTCTGTGCTCATGCCGCATCTCCTAGAAATTAATAACAAAACCTAAAGTTTGGAGAGGAGATTTTTGGGACAGACAGAAAAAAATACACCACAGTCCCTTCCTTAAGGGAGGTCCTTAAAGAAACCTTATACAAGGCCCTAGCTGAAACCAGGAAAATTGAAGTGTGTGCTGCATATGTATTGGACTGGGTATTTTGGTTTCTGAATCAAGACTCAGCAACTTAAAGTGACCATAAAAGTATTAGCTGTGTTCAGTTTAAGTGACTATCAAGAATATCACAAAGGGCCAGGAAATGCATGGAGCAGTCAAGGATTTTACCCAAGGGCAAGAGTTAAGCTCATCCTTTGAATAAACACACACACACACACAAACACACAAATGGAAGGAGAAAGCAATTCAGTTACATATGGGACCATCCCACAATTTGTGTCTGATCATTTTTGTTTGGGTTTCAAAAATTATCATTATCCTTTGATGATTTGGGGAGTGTTGTTTCTTTTTAAGAAGGAGACTGGCTTCTAAGACTGCAGTCGTTGCTTCGTATAGGTTATGCTTATAAGTACTTAATAGAACCATCACAACATTTGTGTAAATGATGAGGCCACCCCTCCACTCTTCCTCCCTCTCTTCACTTTCCACCATGAGAATATAGCAGGAGCTTCCTGAAACCTACAATACCTTGTGCATCTCACAAAGGTTGGGCTGCTGTGACATTACTGTCTACTTTCTCAGAGCCTGGCACTAGATCACATGCTGGATTCTAGAGCAAATCCATCTTTTATTATGAAGAAAACTTTTAAAACATGATTATTTAAAAAATTCTTTCAGACCTATTATCTTGTTCAGTTGATTCTGGTTTTTAGATGTTCAGAAAAATAATCCTCTACTGGACAAATTTCTCCCTTTATTCAGGAAACATAAATGCAACTATCTCTGTTAGACCCTATGTTAAATACTGGCTGTGTAACTGTGAAAAATATAGACTCACTTCTTATTTTCACCAGGGTTACTGTTAATGAGAGGTTTATATTCAACAAATAAGCAAAAAGACTTACAAGTTTTAAGTACTAAGATAAAAGATCAAAGTCCATAGAAATAATAACAAGAAGCAACAAATTTTGACCAATATAAAAACTTTATTATAGCTAAAATCAGTTTTAGTTTCTGCAAATGGGACTGTAATTGGTACAATCACTTCAGAAAACAGTTTGGCCCCTATATTTCAAGAACTTTAAGAAAATTCTGGTGCTTTAACCTAATGATTCATTTATAGAAATTTATCCTACAAAATTGATTTGAGATGGAACTAAAGAACTATGAGCCAGCATATTCACTGCAGCAATATTTAAAGGAACGAATAACTGAAAATGACCTAAATTTCTAATAAAAAGAGAATGGTTCCATAAATTAGAGTAAATTCATAAAATAGAAAATCATGAAGTCTTTTACAAAGGATAGTTATGAGCTGTTGATAAGTGGACTTTTGGTCCTGTCCAAAATGTTCACTGAGGCATTTGGTTCACACCAAAATTTGGTCCTGTCAAAAATGTCCATGAGTGTATCAGGTCCATGTCAAACAATCCTTGATATTTGATCCTCTTAAAACCTCCACCCTCAGAAAACATCCCTTGGTTCCAACAGCCTATGACATTTATTTATATTTTTGGTTTATACAATAATATGTAAAAATACCATCCATCATGTTTTATTGGTCCAATAATTGTGTTATGTCTATATTGCCACTAATAACACTTTTTGCTTTAGTATCCTAGCTGGTAATCACATAGGTAGATGGGCTTGGGTTCAAACCATGCATAAAAGTTGGATTTATATTAATTATATTTACCAAGGAAGAATCCTACAGTTAGAGAAATATACCAAGAATAACTTGAAGATGGACTTTTGTGATGCAAAGTGTATTAATAGGTTACTGGGTTTTTGGTTGGCTGTAGCTGGATTGTTCAATAAGGGTAGAGCTTGAAAGAAGGAGCTTGGTCAAGCTTCTGGGTAAAACAGATGGAAAATACTTTGAGGCAAATTTTCCATAAATTGTCTTCCATTTTTGGGACAAGAGAGAAAGGGTCAAGTGATCATAGCTGTCATGAGAGAGATTGTTGTTATTCAGTAACCAAATTGTGTCTGACTCTTTGTGACCCCATGGACTGCAGCACACTAGGCTTACCTGTCCTTCACTATCTCCTGGGGTTTGCTCAAATTCATGTCCATTGAGTTAGTGATGCCATCTAGCCATCTTATCCCCTGTTGCTCCCGTCTCCTCCTACCCTCAATCTTTCTCAGCATCAGGGTCTTCCTGAACGAGTTGGTTCTTTGCATCAGGTAGACAAATTATTGGAGCTTCAGCGTCAGCATCAGCCCTTTCAGTGGATAGCCACCGTTGATTTCCTTTAGAATTGGCTGGTTTGATCTCCTTGCAATCCAAAGGACTCTCAAGCATCTTCTCTAGCACCACAGTTTGAAAGCATCATTCTTTGGTGTTCAGCCTTCTTTATGGTCCAACTTTCGCACTCATACATGACTACTGGAAAACCACAGCTTCAACCATAGAGACCTTTGTTGCCAAAGTGATGTCTCTGGTTTTTAATATGCTGTCTAGTTGCATCATAGCTTTTCTTCCAAGGAGCAAGCATCTTTTAATGTCATGACTGCAGTCACCATCCACAGTAATTTTGGAGTCCAAGAAAAAATCTGTCACTGTTTCTACTTGTTCCCCATCTATTTGCCATGAAGTGATGGGCTTGGATGCCATGATCTTAGTTTTCTGTGGTTGAGTTTTAAGCCAGCTTTTTCACTCTCCTTTTTCACCCTCATCATGAGGCTCTTTAGTTCCTCTTTCCTTTCTGTCATTAGACTGGTATTATTATCTGCATATCTGAGGTTATTGAAATTTCTCCCAGCAATCTTGGTTCCACCTTATTCTTCATTCAGTCCAGTATTTCACATGATGTATTCTGCATATAAGGTGCAAATAAATAAGGTGAC
Source organism: Muntiacus reevesi (assembly GCF_963930625.1). NCBI lineage: Eukaryota > Metazoa > Chordata > Mammalia > Artiodactyla > Cervidae > Muntiacus > Muntiacus reevesi. Next base: position 68,153,641 of record NC_089249.1, read on the forward strand.
AATATAGAGACTTGATGTACTCCTTTCCCAATTGGGAACCAGTCTGTTGTTCTATGTCCTTTTCTAACTGTTGCTTCTTCACCTGCATGCAGGTTTCTTAGAAGGCAGTTTAGATGGTCTGATATTCCCATCTTTTTAAGAATTTCCCACAGTTTGTTATAATCCACACAGTCAAAGGCCTTAGCATAGTAAATGAAGCAAAAATAGATGTTTCTTTCTGGAATTCCCTTGCTTTTTCTATGATCCGGCAGATGTTGGCAATTTGATCACTAGTTATTCTGGCTTATCTATATTCATGTTTTATATCTAGAGGTTTTGAGTTCATGTACTGCCGAAGCCTAACTTGAAGGATTTTGAGCATAACCTTGCTAGCATGTGAAATTAGTGCAATTGTATGGTAGTTTGAACATTCCTTAGCATTGTCCTTCTTTGGGATTAGAATGAAAACTGACTTTTCCTGTCCTGTGGCCACTGCTGAGTTTTCCAAATTTGCTGGCGTAATGAGTGTGGCACTTTAACAGCATCATCTTTTAGGATGTGAAATAGTTCATCTGAAATTCCATCACTTCCACTAGTTTTGATATTAGTAACACTTTCTAAGGCCCACTTGACTTCACAGTCCAGGATGCCTGACTCTAGGTGAGTGACCACAACATCATGGTTATCTGGGTCATTAAGAGCTTTTTTTTTTTTTTGGTACTGTGTATTCTTGCCACCTCTTAATATCTTCTGCTTCTGTTAGGTCCATACCATTTCTGTCCTTCACTGCACCCATCTTTGCATGAACTGTTCCCTTGGAATCTCTAATTTTCTTGAAGAGATCTCTAGTCTTTCCTATTCTATTGTTTTCCTCGATTTCTTTACATCATTCACTTAAGGCTTTCTTATCTCTCCTTGCTATTCTCTGGAACTCTGCATTCAGGTGGGTATATCTTTCACCTTCTTCTTTGCCTTTCCCTCTCTTCTTTTCTCAGCTATTTTTAAGGCCTCCTTAGACAGCCATTTTGCCTTTTTCATTTTTTTTCTTTGAGATAGTTTTAGTCAGCACCTCCTGTACAATGTTATGAATCTCTGTCCATAGTTCTTCAGGTACTCTGTCAGATCTAACCCCTTGACTCTATTTGTCACTTCTACTGTATAATCATAAGGGATTTGATTTAGGTCATACCTGAATAGCTTAGTAGTTTTCCCCACTTTCTTCAAATTAAGTCTGAATTTTGCAATAAGGAGCTCATGATCTGAGCCACAGTCAGCTCCAAGTCTTGTTTTTGCTGAATGTATTGAGCTTTTTCAACTTCAGTGGATACCCAGCATCTGATTATCACCCCTCCCCCCACTCACACACAACTGTTCCATTGCTCAGGTTACTGGGCAACATTTCCCTTGAACTGATGTCCTACAGAGGTACAACTGCAGTAGCTTGCAAGAGCTCCCTACCTCTATTTGGGAAAACGTTAGTTGACATGACTTCCACACTTACCTCTCAATCACTGTGGACTACCATGCCCTCAGCTGGTGCCTACCTACTGATGATTCAGCCTGGTTGAACAGAGTGTCAAATGCATAAGATATCAGTAGGGTTTACCCAGCTAGTGAACAAGTAACCATGGGTCAGATGCTTACAAAGAAATAACTCTTCTCCTCTTGCTTGGAAATATGACAACTTTATTTGAAATTTCTCAGCAGAAAGAAAAACCAGTGTTATATCTTAATGGTATTTGTTACCATTTCCAGTCCTTAACAGTAATTGTAGTAAAGCTACTGAAGCTGTGAAAAGAGGAGAATCTTCTATACCAGATATATAAAGTCAAAACTTGGATAACATTTCAATTATTCAAAGTGAGACAGGAAAACATCAGTACAACACTGGTTTTGAAGGGGAAGTAAGGGAACCTGGAATAGGTTGCAATGATAGATAAAGAAGCAAATGCAATACCGTCGCAAGTAGCGTGAAGACCTCATCATGATGTTTGTGATGACGAGGTCCTTTTGACACTACTAGGAAGAAACTCATTAAAGAGGGGAGTAGACAGAATTTAAAGCAAACATCAACCCCTGAACTGAACTTCATTGCATGGAGCTGAAATTCCAGAGGAGTATTCCAGTAACCAGTAGAGACCCAGTTCTTATGCATGATTCCAGTGCTCGAGATGAGGAAATAATTCTTTTTTATGGCTATATTCGACATAGGTACCAGTGCAACATTACTCAGCGATGGCACCTTCAAGATGGCACCAACACAGTTCACTCGGTTATTTACTGTGCACTGTGTACTATTGGGTGAAACTATGCCATTGATTTATGCACTAGCAGTGAAAAGGCAAGGAAACACTTATAGATAAGCAAATGAGAAAACACTTGCATTTATACAGAAAGAAGTCTCAACAATAACCTTTCATTGTGCCTAGTCAATTTTGAGATTTGCAAATATGAATATGATTTGACAACTCCTATCAAATGCAGGAGGAAAATAGTGCTTGATTCACTTTTCACTATCACTGTGGTGAAAAATTTCTTTCTATCTAATATTTGAGAATATGACAACAGAAAGTAACACCTGTAAGTGTGCATTCCTGTTATTTGCACTTCTGTTTGTGTCTTTGGAAGATGTAAATGAAATTTTTGGGTACATTATGGAAATTGCAGAAAAAAATTAGATGGTCTAATGGATCATGTGGTGAGAGTACATGTCCATGGAAGGCTTGGCAGAGGCATAAGACCACAAGTTCTTAGATTTCCACCAGAAACTTGGAATATTTTTATATTAGCACTGAACAGCAATCACAGAACAAACTACACAGTGGAAGGCTGTCATAGCAAATTTCATCCTTCAATTTGGAGGTTTTTTTTTTTTTTTTTTTTTTTTTTTTTTTAAGTTTTAAATGAAGAAAAGAAAAGCAGTTATGACTCAGGTCCTTGGTGGCACACTCAAATATGGTCACTAGCTTCATGGCAATACTAACAAAATAAATCCATATAATGAAAATTGTTGACAGATATACTGGATATAAAACCAATGATCAGGCCAATGTATCCTTGAGAGCAATCACTCGGTGACTTAAGAAAAATCCTGATGAACATGACTAGGAAGAACAAGAGTAAATTGAAAGCCAAAATTCATCATAAATTACAGTAAAATAATGCAAGATACAGCTTTAACACAGTTAAAATTTGTATCATTTAATGAATAATGGACCAAAATTCTCAATAGACATTTTGAAAGCAATAAATGTCCTGCAAGAGATCTATTAAATTGGTACAGAATTCTATACATATATAGTATAATTTCAATCTAAATAAAAATCACACCACTTATTAATGATCTATTGTGTGTGGCCCAGGAACTATAGCTAATAATAAATGTCTTTTACTTTCTCTACACTTTTCTGTGTTTTCTATAATGAAGATGTGCTCTTTCTGCCAGAAGAAAAACAAAACGTTATAAAACAGAAAAATATGCACAAAAAAGAAATTAAAGGGCAATGGCTATCTATAAACTGTGAGCACATCTAGGTTAAATAATTAGCCCAAATTTTTAATTTTTAAATATTTTCATTGTTTTCTAACTTTATAAAATGAATATGCACTATTTTGGGAACATCAACAGGATCTACCCAAATAACAGGTTTTTGAGTCAAATAGACTCAAAATTCCATCTGACACTGAAAAATCATTTCTGTGAATTTGGACAAGCTATTTAACCTCTCAGAATTTGTTAACACATTTGTAAAACAGATGTACCAAACTGTCTTCAAGTTTGTTTGTTTTGTTTTTTGGAAAAATAAAATGAGGGAAAAAAATCACATGAAACGGCTTACTGCAATCTGTCATAGAATAAGTCCTCTTTAAATTCTCCCTTCTTATCCCTTCTCTTATTATCTGCCACCTTCCGCTGCATCAGTTTTCCTTCACTGAGGAAAAAAAATATTGCATTTCTTTAGTAGTACTTGGTTAAATTTCAAACAATCATATAAAGGATAGCAATTTTAGCTGAATTTTAAGAGTAGCAGGACAAAATTGATCAATGAAAACTGGACAGGATTTATATCCCCTCTGTTATTGAACTTTAATATTTTTAATGACTTTATAGAATTTCAATTTCAATATTTTATAGACACGGGAGTCTACTGAGTTGTTGCAAATGTGTCCAGTGTTCATTTCAGTTGAGATATAAATGATAATTCATTTATGTTGACAAAGATAGAATTTGAAATTATGTCCATTTCCCTACTTCCTTCTATCCCTTTAAGATGACCATCATCTAGGATACCATCTTCTATTTCAGTTGCACATTTTCTGATGGGTCAGCCATAGTGCAGAACAGAGAAATTATTATAGGGAGCCATAGAAACCAGTGACTTTCTAAATTTTAAAGCAGTCCCACAATTATTCTCAGTAGTTAAGCACTCTTTCTCCTAAAGTGTCATTGTATATTCAGCTTAAATGTTAGCTCACTTTCTATAATAGCAGTGCTCTTAAAGAGGTTTTATGTAAGTGCATTTGGAAAGCTAGTTATTTAGTGTTGTCCTATGGTGAATTCTTTATTAAAATAAAGACTTGTTACCAAATTTACCTTTTCCTGTATGGGGTTTTGTTTAATGAGGCATATCCACCTTGATCCCTGCTGAATGAAAAGGCATTATTTCATAGGCTGGTGGAAGTTTCTAAGGAGAGGTACTGCCTTCAGTATAGGCTTGTCAGTCTCTCCTTGTATCACCCTGGCACCTGAATAGTAATAGATTAGGCTGGGAAGGTAGGGGTAGGTCCAGTAACTGACCTGCAGCTTACCATAGGTCTAGACAGTCCAGTCCTATCCCAGAGACTGATGAGTAATGTTGTTCTAAGAACGAACAAAGTTGGGGATCAATGAGGTTAGGGAGTCAGCGAGAGAATTCTAGTGAGCTGGGGGATGGTGGGAAGGGCAGTGTACTGAAAGTATCTCAGAACTTGGGACTGCTGGCTGCTCAGGCTGGTCCTGCATTATCTACTGACTGTCATCACCTCTAAATTCCCAATTGTTATTTCTGAACGATAGGAAATCACAGTTCTCTAGGATACACTGATATATTGTTCTGTATGATACACTGATACATTGTTAAGTGTTTAACAATCTGCTGGGAAGAGGGTTTGGGGGTGAAAGTGGAAAGAGCTTTTATTTGTAGCTTCTGCTGATTTCTATGGTGTCAATACTTTGGTGATAGCTGATTTCAAGCTACAAGTGTGACTCATTGGACAAGCTGTTGGTAGAAATGGGAGACCTCAACTCTTACCAGCCAGTTGGAGAGGCCCTGGGAACATTATATTACCCTTTCTTGCTTGAGGTTGTGTCTGATGTATTGGAAGACTGGAATATTCTCAAACTTTTACTTTTTAATCTCTGTCTCAACATACTTTCTCTTTCCTTTTTTTCCCTCTCTCTCTCTCCTCCTTTATTCCCCCATCCATCTCTCCTCTCCCCAACCCTCTCCCCCCTTTCTCCAGTTTTCAGTTAACTAGTGAACCATCTACAAATGTTTCTCCCATAAAATAGCCAAAGGGTTATTGGTCATGTTGTTCCTTTCAGCAGATTTTAACATTCTTTTTCCCCCCCTAAAACAATGAATTGCCATACTCCTGTCTTTATTGACACAGAGATCTTCTCCTTCTGGTATGCTTTCTTAACACCTAAGTGATGTTAGGGAAAATTTATTATTTTCTATTCCATTAGCAATATGTCAATAATTCTTGTATTTTAATCTTAATTCATATACTACTATATGAAGTAGTACATGTGATATGAAATAGATTCATATGAGAGTACTTGAATCTTCCAGTATTTATTAGATGCTTGTATCGGGTACTAGGGGACCTATGAACAGCAATGAGATGACAGTCTGGCCTAAAATTTAATTGACAAGAAAACAATAACATACAGTAAAAAACAGAGAAATTTATGGGAGTGGATAGAAACACGTGATAAATTCCATAGAAAATTATAGCAATTTAAAACTGACTGTCCTCAGAAATGTTTTGTTTGGCCTATATAGTGTTTTTCAAATTTTCAACCAGTTCCAAATTTCAATTTTACATGAAAGTTAGATATTATATTTCAACAGGATAAATGGGATTATTTGGGAATCTTAGCTCCACACTGGAGAAGGTAGCAACATCTTGAGTTTATAATCTTCCTTAATCCCATAGATATATATCTGTAAACTCATCCTGCCTCAATATCTGGGTCAATCCTTCCTTTCCATGATAGGGATTTATGAAATTTTGTTCCACATTCACCTGATTCAACATAAAGCCAGCTTTGTTGGTTTAGGATTTGTATCATAATCCTCATAATACTTATTCTCTTCAGCTAAGAATGAATCTCTACTTGGAGGGCCATTTTTCAAATATATCCAGGCCAGTCTCCTTTTCTCCATGTCCTCTCTTTCATGATGATACCTGAAACCCAGAGTTTGTCAGGGGGAAGTCAGGCATGAACTACTAGCATAGTCTCCGTGTTCCCTGTTGCTCGTATTTGCTCATTGGCTGGACTGAACATGCTACTATCTCTGGTTGGACAGTCTATGACAACTATTTTCCCCTATTTATGCCATCTCACCAGATATAACCTGCCAATTTTTATCATTTCAAGAAGCTCACTTAGTTTGAAAGGGGTTGAATCTGGATTCTGTGGAAACAAGTTTGGACCAAGATTTGGAAGAGGCGTCAACCACTTCCCAAAGAAAATATTCAATATGATTCTCCTGACGCTTTTCATTATATACAATGAAATGTGGAGATACTCTAGCACTGAAAAATGAGTCTTCAGCACTTTAAAGCATTTAAGTATCACTATAGTTCATGTTTAACATGGCCTTTATATTCATATTAGAAAATGTTTCCATTTCTGCATCCCCTACCAAATGCTATTGAATCTGCAAACTCTAACACATGTTCATTGTTCACTTTTCCAGACATTGTCAATGGGAGCTGAGAAAGTAAGAGAAAAAGAAAAATCTGTGTTTAATATATATTAAAATGAATATTCCTTTCAAAAATATACCAATATGCCACCTACAACCCACAGTAATTTTTCCTCATACTTTACAGCTTCTCTTCTTTTTTCTTCTCTTTGTTCTTTTTTCTTTCTTCTCCGTATTCTTAATCATTGTCCTCTTGCTCATCTCCTTTTCTTTCCTTTTCCTTGATCTCTGATGAGCTGTCTTTTCTTTCTGTTTGAAAGCAGCTAAAACAAGAACATCATCACGTTAGATTCTAAGTAGAACTCCAACATCAAGACTAGTAAAAGTCATGTGGTTCTTGAAGAAATTCCCAGTAGTGGGGTGGTGTATTTAGCTCAATTATTTTGCACATGAAGCAGTCCATAGACTAGCATGATAGAGTCTGTAACTATTTACCTAATTATTATTTAGCATAGGACAGTATGTATTATCATCAATTTATGTAAAAAACTTCACAAATCCCAAAAAGTATATAGCTCCTTATTCAGGGCTTGTGCCTTGATTCACTTAAAAAAATCATCATTTGTTTATTAATATTTTTGGTTTTGGAGAACTGCAATAATTTCTGTATTAAGGGAAAATTATAGTCAAGCTAGTAGTTTCACAAGAGGAAGTAAATATGGACTGGATCCAGTGGAAGTAATGTCCTTGGAGGAAGGTGATGGAGAATCTTACCAGCTCTGTGCCCTCTTTAATATTCTTGCTCAATGGACCTCTCAGGATCAGATATATAGTGGTAAAGAGAAGAGAATTCAGAATGACAAGAATGATTTGTGAATCAAAGCAGCCAACTAAAGGAATGATGAGCATGCTCAGCTCAGTAATGTTGAAGAAAATACTCTTTTTTATAGAATGTGACTCAGCAAAGAGCTCAATAAGGTGAAAAGCCGACTTCAGTTATTTGGAGATGATTATGCCATTAATTACACTAGCTCATATTTTATATTACTTTATAAAATATATCCTTCCCTTTTACTCTTTCAGCAAGCATTTTAGGTAAGATAAAATTATATTTCATTCATGCAGATGTAGAAACTGAGGCCTGGAGAGGATGTATTTTGCCCAAGGATGAGCAAGTAATAAATGCTGAAGTGGAGAAGAAAATCTAGGTCTACTGGGTCTACATGTGTTACTGCTGCTGTTCAGATACTATTAATAAATAACAAAGACTAATTGGTCACTGAAACCAAAGTGCAAAGAGAATGGGATGACTAAAATACACAGCAATTATGTAATATTGTACATAATATTTGTACAAATTATGGGAGATAATATTATAAAGTATATAGCAATTATATAATATTGTACATAATATTTATATAATATTATGGTACATAAGATTATAAGCACATAGCAATTATATGATGTTATGTGGAAAATATGTTAACCCTCTGACATCATTTTATTTTTGAATTCTTTGGAAATGCTTAGCTTGGGCCATTTGAAACTGAAATTGAAAAGACTGTGTGAGGCCCAGGCTGCCCCTGAGGATAATGGAAGATAGACTGGGTGATCTGTTAAATGTGACTGGCTCAAGTCTGGAGGATTCAAATGGCTCTTGTTGTATTCATTAGAAACAGGTTTGCTTAACAGTCTCTAGAGCTCCCTGAGAATGGAGCTGACATTTGCAAATGATAGGCTTAGGAACTTTCTTCCCTCCACAAGTCCCCTTTCTCTATTGTTCTTTTTCCTCCGAGCTTTCCTTCTGGATGTTGGTAAATCTCTAGGAAATGCACTTGTGTTTTCTGTTGTCACATCTCATCAGTGCCTTGCAAGGGGGGTTTGCAGGGGAGATGAGGGAGAACCAGGAAGAAGGAGAGAATGCCCTGGGCTGAAATGGCAGCAGCATGCAAATGAATGCCAACCCTGTGAACATTTCCCAAGCAGTCACATTTTATTACAACCAAATTATGGGATGCAATTCCTAGAAAATGACAAAAGAGGGACAAAAAAAGGAAAAGTGACCATGCATAATTTATTCTTGATATAATCGCAGTTGAAATAGCAAAAGTACTATAGCTTAGTTCTTTCTATCCTTCAATAAATGCATGCATATTTACTAACTATGCTTACCACCCTAGGTAGGAAATAGAGGTTCATACATGTGTATATTAATTTTTATATCTCCACCCCATTTTTTTGTTCTTTACCATCTTGGTTCTAGTATAAATCTTCAAATTTAAGTAGGTCATTGGGCAATCAACATTTCTAAAATATTTTAGTTCAGAAATGCAATCCCAGATCTCTGCACATTTAACTGAGAACAAACTCAGATATTTCTCAATGACCACAGTCACCCTAGTAACTATTAAAATATATATATATATATATATATATATATATATATATACATATTCCTATGAATAACTCTTATGAAATTTTTTATTTGCTAGATCTCAGATGGGAGATTCTGATGACAGCCAGGCTTGGAATTATGGGATAAAACACATATCTCAGGTAATGACAAATTGGTAAAAGCAATTAATTACTTTAACAAGCTTGTAAGAATGCACCAAATAATAATTGTAGCTTTTGCAAGATTAAATTTGGGACTAAAATTCAGGAATAAACTATGTCTACTGGATAAAGAATATTTTGGTAAATATTAAACATGGAGAAAAGGGGAGGAGTATACAATACTTCAGAGAAGTACTGAGGAGCTCAATCCAAAGAGATTGAGATGTGGTTCCTACCTTTCATATGCTGTCAGTCTGCTGAGGAAATCATGTATAAACTCTTAGTGGTATGCAAAGTAGTATGTGCTAGAATTTGTGTATACATGAACAAAGAACTGTAGGAGCAGAAAAGGGAGAGAAACAAGCTTAGCCTCAGGGCAGAGGGGAAAGGCTTCACAGAGGGAAATCTGCTGAATGTAAAAGGATGTAAAGAGTTGAGTGAGGTCAAGGTGGAATCACATTCCAAATGGAAAGAAAACTCTACATATGGCAAAGTGTAGACTTTTGAAGTTACATGACAATATTTATAACTTGCATAAAAGCCAGTGGCTCAGTTTATGCATAGTACAATATTTAAAATAAATCAAAACAAAAGACAGACTGTAAACAAAAAGTAATTTTAAAATAATGGAAATTTAATTGCTTACTCTTAAATTTTAACATGAATGAAACCTAGGGAAATCATATTTATAGTTCTTTCTTCTTTCCTATTTCCTTCCCTCATGAGTCATTCCTGAGAACTAAGATCTTGCTTATCCCAGTCTCTCACTCCTTTTTGGCGATTGCTTCATTCTTTTTCCTCTCTAGACTTAGACAATTTATTCTCCAAGCTCTGCATTAAAAAATAAAACAATATAAAAATAAAAGCAGCCATGGTTCTTACTCTTTGAAACAAGACGGATAGCAGAAATTGTATTTTCTTTCTCCACATAAAATAACTGAACAGAGTATAGGAAAAATTATACTTTGGCCACCTGATGCAAAGAGCTGACTCATTTGAAAAGACCCTGATGCTGGGAAAGATTGAAAGTGGGAGGATAAGAGGACGACAGAGGATGAGATGGTAGGATGGCATCACCGACTCAATGGACATGAGTTTGAGTAAACTCTGGGAGTTGGTGATGGACAGGGAGGCCTGGCGTGCTGCAGTCCATGGGGTCACAAAGAGTCAGACACGACTGAGCAACTGAACTGAACCAAGCTGATATATACATCACTGGACATCAAACAAATCAGGTGACCTATGATTGTTTCGTGTTATTGTATGGAGATTTCATGGGTCATGGTGTAAGAAAGGATAACTGATGGTGGTTCTAGCCCTCTGGCTGAGTAGAGCGGATGTTGTTGAGAAAGCAGGAAGATGAAGGTAGCTAGAGTTCATAGGAAAGAATACTAGAGAAGAGAAAGTTGCACAGCTAGAGAATTCCAGAGATCTGCAAAGGGTTGCCCTTGAGTGTTTACTGGAGCAATCGTCAACATAGATGTGTGAGGAAACTGGCAGATTGGGGAAAGAATCATCTGAAGGAAGTAGAGGCAACATACCCACATTTAGGAAATGTTCCTGGCCCCACCAATAAGACTAGAAAAGCACATGATTTATGCAACATTTGAGTAGAATATACAGAGGAATATTGCCTCAATAGTATAAAATATTGATTTCTAGATTAATCATAATCTAGACCTGCTTAACAAATCTTAGAAACAAGGCCCCTCAAAGTTTAATTGATTTAAAGTAAGTTAATTTTAGAAAAAAAATTTTTTTAACCTGCTTTTTGAAACCAAATATTTAATATTTTCATTAAACTGTGTCAATACAAGTTCAAGCAAATGCCAACTGGAAGACCAGGCCCAGAAATTCATAAAAGAAACAATCTTCGAACCAACAAGGAATGCCAAGGTGCTCTTCCACTCCAGCTGCACCATTAGTGGCCACGATCGTGCCAGTCAGCCAGTGTTAACCAGATTACCGAGTGTTTACCACATCATCAATTTTCAGAATACTCCGGACAGTTTCAGTTGCTAGAGTCAGCGCACTGACTGACACCAACAGAGGCTGGACAACCAGTTCCTCCAGTATGTTGGAAACACCACCCTTTCGGACGTTAATGCCTGTAGTTTATTCTCCTTGGGCATGCCGGCTTCTTAGTTCTGTTACAGTAGAAATGGGATTCAGGCCACCGTTTCCAGCTAGTGTAGATGTAATGGCTTCCATAGCATCTGCAAAAGCACAAATACAGTAGGATTCCATACCATTCAATGTTCGTGAGTATTCAGTTAACCGTAGGGCCAACTCTATTCTGGAGCACCACCTCCTGCATGAGTGCTCTCTCCTTCACTAAACAGCGAATAACGCAGAGAGCATCATGGATGGAACGCTCAGCTTCTTCAAACACCAATTTGCTAGAACCACGAACAACAATTGTGACTGTCTTTCCAGCGTTTGCACAGCCTGTAATCTTGATCAGTTTGCCAGAACCATTTAAGCTGACCTCCTCAGCTAATTCGGCAGAACCCAGCATGTCAACAGTGAACGGGTCAACATGAACAACTGGTTTGGCTCCAATCGTCTTACAAATGAATTCATTGTCTTCTCTTTCAATATCCTTTACCACCATAATCTTCTTTTTGTTCAGGAAATGTAATGCAAGATCACTAAGAACGTCTCTTAGGATAGACTTCTGTATGAGAAGAACATTACATCCTGTTTTTTAAATTTGCTTCACTAAATTTAGAATATAAGCCCTCTCTTCTCTTAGCACTCCATCCATCTGAACATAGTCAGAAACCACTATTTGATTGTCCATATCTGTTTTGGGAGCAGATAAGTAGAACTGAATAAGCCCAATCAGCCTTTTCAAATCTGGTTATGCCAGAATTTGCTACCTTTTGAGTAAGAACCAGATCTTCCACCAACTCACAGTCATCAATTGTCCCACCAAGCATCTTAACTATTTTAATATCTCTAAGATCTACACTAGTAGCTGTGGCTGGGTCAATCACTTTCATCACTGCATCTACACTCACTGGAGAAAGGAGACTTGAATACTGAAACACAACCTTTGAGTTCAATGAAGTGGCCACAATATTTAACAAAATTTCTCTGTCACTCAGTTCCACATGTCAAGCCATGTCAGTCAAGATTTCAATGCCCTTTTCCAAAGCCTTCTGGAATGACTCAGAAATGATGGTGGGATGAATCCCTTTCTGAAGAAGCTTGGTACAGGAATCCAAGAGAGAGCCAGCAATAATGACCACTGATGTGGTGCCATCTCCTGCTTCTATATCCTGAGCCTTGGACAGCTCCACCAGCATTCTGGCTGCTGGATGTAACACCTGCATTTGTTTCAGAATGGTGGCACCATCATTTGTAATGGTCACATCACCTTTTCCATCTTGAATCATTTTATCCATTCCTTTTGGTCCGAGGCTTGTGCTAATAGCATCAGCAACAACTTTGGCTGCGGAGATGTTGCTGAAGTGGATGTGGGCCGGCTTATCGCGGTCCTGATAGGCGCTCTTGCCGCGGCCGCCGGCAGCCCCGACAGCCCCGACAGCCCCGGCGGGCGGCCGGGTCCGGGGGCTACGTTCTCGGGCATGGCAAGCGAAGACGGGTCTGCGTGAGCTTGGGAAGGACGGATGGACGCGGACTGCGGCTGACCAGCGACCAACCGTAAGGGCCCACCACCTTCACGAAGCTTCCAGAAAGCGGTGCCGGGATGGGGAGGAGGGGGAGCCAGGGCTAGAACGAATTTTGACTATGTATAGGAAAACAAAAATATCCAGCAACTAAAAAGATAAAGTACAAAAACTAAAATGTCTGAGATGAATCATAGATTAGATTAGACATTGCAGAAGAAAATATCAATAAGTGTAATACAATAAACAGTGGGAATATTCCAAATTAAACATAGGAAGAAAAAACCAAATATTCAATTAAAGCAATATTAGTGAGTTTTGAAAAGCCATGAGAGACATAATATACACATAAATAGAATCTACAGAAGAGAGGGGAGTGGTGAAGAAAAATATTTGAAGAAATAATGGCCAACATTTTTGCTAAACTGGATAAAACCTATAACCTCACAGATAATAAGATTTTATAAACCCTAGGAACAAGAGGCATGAAGAAAATTATACCAAAGTACAACAATTTGCTCAAGTAATAAAGAGAATATCTTTATTATAATAAAGACAAAGGCAGACTGAGACAAAGGGCACATTATTTCTAAGGATTCAAAATAGTGTTTATTTTGTAAAAGTATTTTGTAAGAAAAAATTCAAGCAAGAACGCAGTAGAGCAATATCATTTAAGTACTGAAAGAGAAAGATATCATTCTGGAATTTTATATTTAGCAAGAATAGTTTTCAAATTTGAGGGTGAAAGAAAGACTTTTCCAGATACATAGCAGTTGAAAGTAGTATTCATTATCTGCACACTTAACTCACAGGAGATGATAAAGGAAGGCTTTGGGGAGGAGGAAAACAATACCAGGTGACAACTTGAACCTCAAGATATGAAGAATACTAGAAACAGTTGCAACTTGGGAAAATATACAAGAATAAGAAAATATTACTATGTAAGTATGTAACCTATAATAAGCATTTAAACCAAAATAATATTAATGTATTGGGATTTATAAAATAATATGTAAAAGTGAAATGTATGGCAATAATAACATCAGACAGAAGGGGAGACACTGAAGTATACTACTGTAAGTTTCCTATGTTATATGTGAAACAGTATATTGTCACTTGCAACTAGACTGATATGTTAAAAATGTATGCCACAACCCTCAGATCATCTTCTAAAATAACATGGCAGATTTATAACTAAAAATTCAACAACAACAAAAAACACAATGACACTTTAAAAAAGTCATTAGTTAATCCAAAAGAAGAAAGAGTAGAGGAAAAAGAAATTGTCTTCTAGATAGAGTTAATCCTAATCAGATCAGTAATCACATTAAATGTAAATGGATCATATACCCCCAAATAAATGACATAGCTTGTCAAATTGAATAAAAAGCAAGGACCAACATATGCTTCCTTTAAGAAGTGCATTTTTAACATAAGGGCACAGTAGTTGGTGGTCCTAAGATGGCGAAGGAATAGGATTTGAAGATCACTTTCTCCCCAACAAAGTCATTGAAAGATCATTTGAACGCTGAACAAATTCCACATAACAACTTCAGAGTGCTTGTGGAGGACATCAGGCACCCAGAAAGGCAGCCCATTCTCTTTGAAAGGGGGTGGGGCAAAATATAAAAGATAAAAAGAGAGACAAAAGGGTTAGGGATGGAGACCCCTTCATGAGGGAGTTGTAAAGGAGGTTTCCAAACACCAGGAAACCCTCTCACAGGCAGGTCTGTGGGGAGTTTTGGAATCTCAGAGGGCAACATATCCAGGAGAGAAAACAAAACAAAAACACACAGATTACATGCCTAACTGCAACTCCCAGTGGAAAAGTAGCCCAGACGCTCACATCTGCAGGCAATGAGTGGATGCTCAACAGGCAGGTGCGGGCTGTGTGCTTAGGGTAAGGACTGGACCTGAATGATTTGAGGACAATCTGAGGGAGCTAACGTGAGACAGCAACCCAAACTGGGATAGCCAGAGAGAGGGAGATAAAAGGGAGAGGGAGAGAGAACTTTCCCATGAAAAGATCCAAGGCACAACCTGTCTTGCTCACAGAGCAAAGGACTGAGCGAATACCAGAGGAGAGCTAGCCGGCTGTGGACCGGCCCATCCCCCGCTGGAGGCAGGGAGGCAGGCGGGCAACAGCCAGAGCCGGAAGGCAAGGGGCAAAATCAGCCCCAGGACAGCATCCTCCACCAAACTCTGAGCAGGCTCCCAGTTGCTAACCAACTCTTCCTGGGATCCTGGACGGTTGACATCCTCCGGGAGGGTCACAGCCAGAGATCAGCTTCCCAGAAGAGACACAGGGCACACTTGAGATGGCACTCCCACTGCGCACCCAGAAAACTGAGTGGCTGGGACAGGGGAGGTGATGAGACGCACCCCCTCCCCACCTGGGGAGAGTGCACTGGCCAAGCACCTGGTCACCTGAGCTGCTTGGACCTGGGAAGGGCACAAAACGCAGGCCCAACTAGGTTTGTGCCTTTGTGGAGTACCCGAAAACCTGAACCTGAGCGACTTAGACCTGGGAGGTGCACGCAACCCAGGGCCCGCCTCAGACAGTTCCCCTCGAGAGCAACGTGGAGCCTGAGCAGTGTCGACGGAGAAAACACACACGCCATGAGCGGGGGCAAAGCCAGTGTGGCCCAGACACTGCCAGCACTCCCCAATATTCCACCCTCCCCACAGGACAATTGAACAAATGAGCCTTAGTAAATGACCACCTTCGCCCTCTTGTGTCAGGGTGGAAATTAGACATAGAAGAGACTTGCAAACAGATAAACCAAAATAAACAAAGAAGAGGGAACCGCTTTGGAAGTGACAGGTGCAACAGATTAAAACCCTGTAGCATTGACTACATTGGAAGGGGCTATAGACCTTGAGAAGAAGTATAAGCTGGAACAAGGAACTATCTGAAACTGAACTGACCCCACACTGCCCTCAACTGCTCCAGAGAAATTCCTAGATGTATTTTACTATTATCATTTTTTAAATTTTAGTTTTTTAATCTTTAAGTTCTTTATTACTCCTTTAATTTTCATTTTTAAAAACTACTATTACCTTGAAAAAAAGACCCTATTTTAAAGCAAATTTCATATATATATTTATATTTTATAATTTTTATGATTTTTAAAAATATTGTATTTTTGAGAGTCTAACCTCTACTCTAGATTTTCAATCTTTGCTTTCTGGTATTTGTTATCAATTCTGTGCCTTTAAGAATTCAATCTTCAGTACCCATTTTTACTTAGGAGTGTGATTACTGGCTTGATTGCTCTCTCCCCTTTTGACTCTCCTTTTTCTCTCCCAGGTCACCTCTATCTCCTTTCTCTCCCTTCTCTTCTCTACTTAACTCTGTGAATCTCTTTGGGTGTTCTGAATTGTGGAGAACATTTAGGGAACTGATTACTGGCTAGATTTTTCTCTCTCCTTTTGACTCCCCCTCCTCTCCTCTTGGTCCCCTCTGTCTCTTTCCTCCCTCTTCTCTTCTCTATGTAACTCTGTGAACCTGAGTGTTTCAGACTGTGGAGAGCACATAGGGAAGTGATTACTGGCTAGACTGCTTTCTGTCCTTTTGACTCCCCCTCCTCTACTCCTGGTCACCTCTATCTCCCACCTCCCTCTTCTCTTCTCCATGTAACTCTTTGAACCTCTCTGGGTGTCCCTCACTGTGAAGAAACTTTTCATCATTAACCTAGATGTTTTATCATTGGTGCTGTATGGATAGAGAAGTCTTGAGGCTACTGTAAGAACATGACTGAAAGCCAGAGGCAGGAGGCTTAAATCCAAAACAAGAGAACACCAGAAAACTCCTGACTTCAGGGAACATTAATCAACAAGAGCTCATCCAAAAGCCTCCATACCTACACTGAAACCAAGCTCCACCCAAGAGCCAACAAATTTCAGAGCAAGCCATACCACGCTAATACTCCAACAATGCAGGAAGATAACCCTGAGCATTAAAATACAGGTGGACAAAAGTCACACCAAACTGACAGACACCTGAAAATCCGCTACTGGACACTTCATTGCCTTCCAGAGAGAAGAGATTTAGCTCCACCAGCAGAACACCAATGCAAGCTTCCCTAACCAGGAAATCTTGATAAGCCACTCTTCCAACCACAACCACAGGAAGGAACCTCCACAATAAAGAGGATTCACAAACTTCCAGCATGCAGAAAGGTGTTCCCAAACACAGCAATCTAAACAAGATGAAAAGGCAGATAAATATTCATCAGGTAAAGGAACATGATAAATACTCATCAAACCAAACAAAAGAGGAGGAGATAGTGAGTCTACCTGAAAAAGAATTTAGAATAATGATAGCAAAAATGATCTAAAATCTTGAAAACAAAGTGGAGTTACAAATAAATACTGGAGACAAGAATTGATAAGATGCAAGAAAAGTTTAACAAGGACCTAGAAGAAATAAAAAAGAGTCAATCAATAATGAATAATACAATAACTGAGATCAAAAGCACTCTGGAGGGAACCATCGATAGAATAACTGAGTCAGAAGATAGGATAAATGAGGTAGAAGATAGAATGGTGGAAATAAATGAAGCAGAGAGGAAAAAGAAAAAAGAATGAAAAGAAATGAGGACAACCCCAGAGACCTCTGAGACAATGTCAAATGCCCAAACATTCGAATCATAGGGGTCCCAGGAGAAGACAAAAAGAAAGGCCATGAGAAAATACTTGAGATAATAGTTGAAAACATCCTTAAAATGGGGAAGGAAATAGCCACCCAAGTCCAAGAAGCCCAGAGGGTCCCAAACAGAATAAACCCAAGGTGAAACACCCCAAGACACATATTAATCAAATTAAAAAGATCAAACACAAAAAACAAATAGTACAAGCAACAAGGGAAAAAATAACAAATAACACACAAGGGGATTCCGATAAGGATAACAGCTGATCTTTCAATAGAAACTCTTCAGGCCAGAAGGGAATGGCAGGACATACTTAAAGTGATGAAAGAGAAAAATCTACAGTTAGATTACTGAACCCAGCAAGGATCTCATTCAAATGTAAAGGAAAAATCAAGAATTTTATAGACAAGCAAAAACTGAGAGAATTCAGCACCACCAAACCAGCTCTTCAACAAGTGCTAAAGGATCTTCTTTAGACAGGAAGCACAGAAAAGGTTTATAAACTCAAACCCAAACAACAAAGTAAATGGCAACAGGACCATACTTATCAATAATTTCCTTAAATGTAAATAGTTGAATGCCCTAACCAAAAGACAAATAATGGCTGAATGGATAAAAAAACAAGACCCCTAAATATGCTGCCT
Organism: Muntiacus reevesi; assembly: GCF_963930625.1. Classification (NCBI taxonomy): domain Eukaryota; kingdom Metazoa; phylum Chordata; class Mammalia; order Artiodactyla; family Cervidae; genus Muntiacus; species Muntiacus reevesi. Next base: position 68,172,024 of record NC_089249.1, read on the forward strand.
ATAAGAGACCCACCTCAAAACAAGGGACACATACTGACTGAAAGTGAAGGGCTGAAAAAGATATTTCATGCAAATGGAGACCAAAAGAAAGCAGGAATAGCAATACTCATAACAGATAAAATAGACTTTGAAATAAAGGCCTTGAAAAAAGACAAAGAAGGACACTACATAATGATCAAAGGATCAATCCAAAAGGAGATATAACAATTATAAATATATATGCACCCAACATAGGAGCACCACAATATGTAAGGCAAATGCTGACAGGTATGAAAGGGGAAATTAACACTAACACAATAATAGTGGGAGGCTTTAATACCCCACTCACATCTATGGATAGATCAACTAAACAGAAAATTAGCAAGGAAACACAAACATTAAATGATACAATGGACCAGTGAGACCTAATTGATGTCTATAGGACATTTCACCCCAAAACAATGAATTTCACCTTTTTCTCAAGTGCACACGGAACCTTCTCCAGGTTAGATCACATCCTGGGCCATAAATCTAGCCTTGGTAAATTCAAAGAAACTGAAATCATCTCAAGCATCTTTTCTGATAATAATATGGTAAGATTAGATGTCAACTACAGGGAAAAAATTATGAAAAATACAAACATATGGAAGCTAAACAACACACCTCTGAAGAGTCAACAAATCACAGAAGAAATAAAAAAAGAAATAAAACTATGCATAGAAACGAGTAAAAATGAAAACACAACAACCTAAAACCTATGGGATTCAGTAAAAGCAGTGCTAGCGGGAAGGTTCATAGCAACACAAGCTTACCTCAAGAAACAGGAGAAAAATCAAATAAATAACTTAACTCTCCAGTACTCTTGCCTAGAAAATCCCATGGATGGAGGAGCCTGGTAGTCTGCAGTCCCTGGGGTCATGAAGAGTCAGACATGACTGAGTGACTTCATTTTCACTTTCATGCATTGGAGCAGGAAATGGCAACCCACTCCAGTGTTCTTACCTGGAGAATCCCAGGGACAGAGGAACCTGGTAGACTGTTGTCAATGGGGTGCACAAAATTGGATACGACTGAAGTGACTTAGCAGCAGAAGCAGCAGCTCCACCTAAAGCAACTAGAAAAGGAAGAAATGAAGAACCCCAGGGTTAGTAGAAGGAAATAAATCCTAAAAATTAGGGCAGAAATAAATGCACAAGATACAAAGGAGACCATAGCAAATATCAACAAAACTAAAAGGTGATTCTTTGAGAAGGTAAATAAAATAGCAAACCATTAGCCAGACTCATGAAAAAAAAGGGAGAAGAATCAAATCAATAAAGTTAGAAATCTAAATGGAGACATCACAACAGACAACACGGAAATAGAAAGATCATAAGAGACAACTATCAGCAACTATATGCCAATAAAATGGATAACTTGGAAGAAATGGACAAATTCTTAGAATAGTATAACTATCCAAAACTGAACCATGAAGAAACAGAAAATCTTAACAGACTCATCACAAGCATGGAAATCGAAACTGAAATCAGAAATCTTCCAACAAACAAAGGCCCAGGGCCAGACATCTTCACAGCTGAATTCTACCCAAAATTTAGAGAAGAGTTAATATCTATCCTACTCAAACTCTTCCAGAAAACTGCAGAGGAAGGTAAACTTCCAAACTCATTCCATGAGGCTACAATCACCCTAATACCAAAACCAGACAAAGATGCCCCCCAAAAAGAAAACTATAGGCCAATGTCACTGATGAACATAGATGCAAAAATCCTTTCATACATCATGACCAAGTGGGCTTTATACCAAGGATGCAAGATTCATCAATATTCACAAATCAATCAATGTTATAAACCACAATAAAAAATTGAAAGATAAAACTCATATGATTATCTCAATAGATGCAGAGAAAGTCTTTGACAAAATTCAGCATCCATTTATGATAAAATCCCCCAGAAAGCAGGCATAGAAGAAACATACCTCAATATAATAAAAGCCGTATATGAAAAACCCACACCAAACTTTATCCTCAATGTTGAAAAATGAAAACATTTCCCCTAAAATCAGGAACAAGACAAGGATGCCCAGGGTCACTACTGCTATTCAATATAGCTTTGAAAGTTTTAGTCACAGCAATCTGAGAAGAAAAAGAAATAGAAGGAATCCAGATTGGAAAAGAAGACATAAAACTCTCACTGTTTGCAGATAACATGATCCTCCACATAGAAAACTCAAAAGACTCCACCAGAAAATTATTACAGCTAATCAATGAATAAAATAAAGTTGCAGGATATAAAATTAACATACAGAAATCCCTTGCATTCTTATACACTAACAATGAGAAAACAGAAAGGGAAGTTAAGGAAATAATTGCATTCACCATTGCAATGAAAAGAATAAAATATTTAGGAGTAAATCTATCTAAAGAAACAAAAAGACTATATATATAAAACTATAAACACTGATGAAAGAAATCAAAGATGACACAAATAGATGGTGAAATATACCGTGATCATGGATTGGAAGAATCATTATAGTGAAAATGAGTATACTACTCAAAGCAATCTATAGATTCAGTGCAATCCCTATCAAACTACCAACGCTATTTTTCACAGAACTAGAACAAGTAATTTAACAGTTTGTATGGAAACAAAAAAAAACCTTGGATAGCCAAAACAACCTTGAGAAAGAAGAATGGAACAGGAGGAATAAACATGCCTGACTTCAGACTACACTACAAAGCCAGAGTCATCAAGACAGTATGGTAATGGCACCTAGACAGGCATAGAGATCAATGGAATAAAACAAAAAGTCCAAAGGTAAATCCATGCACCTATGGACAGCTTATCTTTGATAAGGAGGCAAGAATATAAAATAGGGAAGAGACAATCTCTTTAACAAGTAGTGCTGGGAAAACTGGTCAACCGCTTGGAAAAGAATGACACCAGAACACTTTCTAACACCATACACAAAAATAAACTCAAAATGGATTAAAGCTCTAAAGGTAAGACCAGAAACTATAAAACTCCTAGAGGAAAGCATAGGCAAAACACTCTCTGACATAAATCACAGCAGATCCTCTATGACCGACCTCCCAGAGTAATGGAAATAAAAGCAAAGATAAAAAAATGGGACCTAATTAAACTTAAAGGCTTTTGCACAAAGAAGGAAACTATAAGTAAGGTGAAAAGACCGCCTTCGGAATGGGAGAAAATAATATCAAATGAAGCAACTGACAAAGAATTAATCTGAAAAATATACAAGCAACACCTGCAGCTCAATTCCAGAAAAATAAGTGACCCAATCAAAAAATGGGCCAAAGAACTAAACAGACATTTCTCCAAAGAAGACATACAGATGGCTAACAAACACATGAAAAGATGCTCAGCATCACTCATCATCAGAGAAATGCGAATCAAAACCACAATGAGATACCATCTCACGCCAGTGAGAATGACTGCTATCCAAAAGTCTACAAACAATAAATTCTGGAGAGGATGTGGAGAAAAAGGAACCCTCTTTCACTTTTGGTGGGAATGCAAACTAGTACAGCCACTATGGAGAACAATGTAGAGATTCCTTCAAAAACTGAAAATAGATCTGCCATATGACCCAGCAATCCCACTGCTGGGCATACACATCAAGGAAACCAGAATTGAAAGAGATACGTGTACCCCAATGTTCATCACAGCACTGTTTATAATAGCTAGGACATGGAAGCAAGCTAGATGTCCATCGGCAGATGAATGGATAAGAAAGCCGTGGTACATATACACAATGGAATATTACTCAGCTATTAAAAATTATGCATTTCAATCAGTTTTAATGAGGTGGATGAAACTGGAGCCTATTATGCAAAGTGAAGTAAATCAGAAAGAAAAACACCAATGCAGTATTTTAATGCGTGATTATGGAATTTAGAAAGATGGTAATAATGACGTATATGTGAGACAGCAAAAAAGACACAGAGCTAAAGAAGAGACTTTTGGACTCGGTGGGAGAAGGTAAGGGTGAGATAATTTGAGACGATAGCATTGAAACCTGTATATTACCATATGTGAAATAGACGACCAGTCCAAATTCGATGCATGAAACAGGGCACTCAAAGCCGGTGCACTGGGACAACCTTGAGGGATGGGATGGGGAGGGAGGTGCTTGGGGTGTTTAGGATGGGGGACACATGTACACCCATGGCTGATTCATGTTGATGTATGGCAAAAACCACTACAATATTGTAAAGTAATTAGCCTCCAGTTAAAATAAGTAAATTAATTTTTTAAAAAAAGAAACTAAAAATAATTGTGGGCATGATGTTGCAATGTAAAATTTTAAAAAGTATTCATTCTATAAGGCTTAATAATATATCCCTCTCTGAGATTTTTCTCTAGTGATGCAGCACCTTCCCAAATACTCTGGATTCTTAGTTCTCATCACTACTCTTATTTCCCAAGGGCTTTCTCCACTCATTTTCCACTATTGTTCTCTTATACTATGGATTTGTTCTCAGATCTTCACTTTAAATTTACCTTATTTATCTTTGCCTTGATTCTGATGATCAGCATTTTTCCTTAAACTCTTCCAGATCACTGAGAAATTTTACCTTATAATTTCATGTCTTTGGGAATTTGCCTGTCTTAGTTACCCCAAGTTGTTCTAGACGTATTGAAGTCAAGTAGAAAAAAAAAAAAAAATGAAAGCATTAGTTGCTGAATCCTATCTGACTCTTTATGACCCCATGAAGAGGCTCTTCTGTCCATGACAAGAATCCTAGAGTGGGTAGCCATTCCCTTCTCCAGGGGATCTTCCCAACCAGAGATCAAACTTTGGTCGCTGCATTGCAGGTGGATTCTTTACCATCTGATTTACTGGGAGAGCCTGTATAAAAGTCAGGGACACAGCAAAAGAGAACTCACTTCAGATGGTTCAGATGAAAGACTTTAAAGAAGGGACCACTTTTTAAGTAAGGGGTAAAACAAAAAGGAGTATTTTGGGAAAACCAGAAGCATAGAAATTGAGCTGACCTTAGGAGTGGAGCAAATAAGGAAGAAATGCCGTGACCTTTTTCTTTCATCTCCCAATCTCCAGTGAAGTCCTCCCATTGCCAGCTGGCACAGGAATATGAGGAATGCTGTTTATAAAGGCAGTCCTACTGCAGATATAAAGCATGGCAGAGAAACACACACACAAAAAATGTATCTGGGAAAAAAAAAATAGCATAGGGCAGAGGGTAATTCTGAATTTTTTTTTTTGTCAGCCCATAAATATCTTTTGTTTGTCTGAGATAACTACTAGGTCATGATCTACATAATTTAAAAGACAGTATTTTCAGAAGATTTTAGAAAGAATTTACTTTTTTTTTTTTTTTTTAAGGTAAGAAGCAGATTTATTTGAAGAGAAACACACTCATAGAGTGTGGGCCATCTCAGAAGGAGAGACCGGCTTTGAAATATGGCATGGTTAATTTTTATGGGCTGGGTAATTTCATAGGCTAATGAATGGAAGGATTATTCCAACTATTTGGAGTAAATAGGGGGGATTTCCAGGAATTGGGCCACCGCCCACTTTTTAAACTTTGTGGTTGGCCTCAGAACTCATGGCACTGGTAGAGAAGTAATATGAGGGAAAGAGAGCAATCAAGGATGCCTAGAATCATTTCTTCAGCATCACTGACAAATTATCATCTGGCTTTGATTAAACTTATTGAATGGCTTTGTTCTCACCATTTCATAAGACAACTGTGAGGTTCATATTCCCCTCTATGGTAAATCAACTGCACCATTGATGCATTTTTCTCCTATGAAATTTTGAAGTTTAAATAAGTTAAATTAAAAGCAATAACTTTTATGTTTAGTTATTTATCTCTATAAACTGTTACTGTAACTTTAATTTTTTTTTTCCCTGCAGGTGCCACAGTGATTGCACATGAAGCTTTAAAGAACCACATGAAACCCATGGCAGTGGGTTGAAACGTCCCTGTACTTGCCCTCTTCCATATGTGGTTCTATTGAGGGGACTTTGACATTTTCAGGGATGGTCTCCTTTGATACTGTCTGTGAGCCTTCCTTGTCTGCGAGGCTATTGCTTCCTTTGTAAGAGGGAAGAGGTGATTGAAGATATTTCTCTTTACTTGCAATACAGTCAGATTAAACAATCACTGAGGGACCATTCTTTGCATTTTTGTGAAAAGGTGGTGCATAAAAGAAAGTACAGAGGCATAATATAAAAGTAACAATAAAATAGTGTCTATCAAAGTTATAAAATCCAATATGGGTTTGTTTTGTGCTTAGGAAAGAAAATTCTATATTTCACCTGATGATTGGGAAAATATGTAATTTTATGATTGTTCTAGTAAAGTAGATTGTATCAAAGCTATAATGCAAGCAATAGGGAGAACTTACATTTGTGTTGTGCCTTTCATTACAAAACACTTTCAGAAAACTGTATGTATTAACTCTAAAGCATATGGCAATGTATAGTCAAGATGTGTGCTATAGACTGAACCCTCCAAATTCATAAGTGATGTTGTGAGGAGGTTGGGAGGCCCTTGGGAAATGATTAAGTCATGAGGGTGGAGCCTCATGAATGGGATTAGTGACTTTATAAAGATCTCAGAGAGCTCTCTTGCTGCTTCAAACATGTGAGGACACAGTAAGAGAAGAGAGCCATCTATGAATCAGGAATCAGACTCTCACCAGACACCAACTCTACAGGTACCTTGATTTTGGTCTTCTCAGCCCCCAGAACTGAGAAAAATAAATTTCTTTTGTTTATAAGTTACCTCATCCATGGTATTTTGTTATAGGAGCAGGAGTAGATCAAGAATATACATATAAAAGAGATCAACACACAGATAGCTCCTTCAGTGACATGAATTGACTTTATCTTGCATAAGGTGGAGGGACTCAGGCCACAGTGGACACGATTTTAGTTGCTGTTTGCTATACATTTATTAGTAGTCAGCCAGATTGCTCTGAGTTATCCACTTTCTAAGGGGGAGAGGGGAATAAGTGATGCAAAATCATGCAGGGGCTTATTTAGTGTGCTTTATGAAATCAGAGTATGATTCATAGACATTTCATGGGTAGGCATACATCTGAGGTGAGGGAATAAAATGGCTCCACGAGCAGCTTGAGAGAATGGGAATTCCCTGGAAATGAGGAAGTCCTGGATAGAGCAATGGAGGCTTAAACAAGCAAAGAGGAAGAGCACTGATTAGTTCATTCAGTTCTGGTTCTTGGATTTGTGTGGAAATGAGGAGCAGTTCAGAGAGTACCAGCCTCCCAGGTGGTGCAGTGTTAAAGATTCCACGTGCCAATGTGGTAGACACACGAGACTCGGGTTTGATCCCTGGATTGGGAAGATCCCCTGGAGTAGAAAATGGCAACCCACTCTTGTATTCTTACTTGGAAAATTTCGTGGACAGAGAGGCCTGGCAGGCTACAGTCCATGTGGTCGAAAAGAGTGGGACACGACTGAGTGACTGACATGAAATGAAGAAGAAGCAGAGAGAAAGCACAGACGTTGCACATTAAAAGCACTTTATTTTGCCAGAAACTGAGTTGATCATTTAAGCTATGTCTATAGAAAAAAAGAAAAGAAAGAACCGTGGGCTGAGAGAAAATGATTCTATAATTTTGGCTTGTTGAAATAACCCTTTCGAATAACCAAGTGCATATGGCCTATTGTGTGATATTTGCTTACTTCTCATGGCTTCACCGAGAATGAGCAGATAAGTTGGTTGCACACAAACCTCAGGGGGTAAAGAATCGCCTGCAATACAGGAGACACAGGCAACACAGTTTCAGTCCCTCCGTTGGGAAGATCGCCTGGAGGAGGAAATGGCAACCCACTCCAGTATTCTTGCCTGGAGAATCCCATGGACAGAGGAGCCTGGAGGGCTACAATCCATGGTTTCTCCAGAGTCATACTGCTGAAGTGACTGAGCACACACACACACACACACAGACACAAACCTGATTCCAGTTCCTTGTGACTAAAAGTCAACCTCCAGGCTTAGCTCCTCTTAGGAAATGGAACATGAGGATAGTTTTCTTGACTCTCATTAACTTTCATTGATACTGTATAGAATTAGAAACCAGAATCTAATAAGACTCTTCATTGAATATTTTGTGTAATACTGAATCATTGCTTCAACAAAACACGCCCCCCCCCCCCCCCCCCCAGCAGCATCATTTTTGTTGGCCAGTGGCCAATTTGGTTTGTATCTTAATGGAACTGAAGCTAGACTGGTCGCTCATTCTCATGAAGGTTTGGAAAGGCTTGGTTCACATCACGTCTCACATTGCCTACCGCTCGACTCTCCTTTCCCACACTTTCTGCCTGTACGTGTGCGGTGGAGTCTGCCCATTCAGAAAAAGCAGGCAAAATCTCCTTTCCAATTGAACAGAATCATCTGCAATTCCCAAATTACCAGCTGTGTAAAAGGCAAGAAAGTGCTATTCCATGTGATTTTGGCAATCCAGAGGAGAACATCTGCTTTCCCAAAATGTCTACTGTGGAATCTTTCATTCCTTTACTAGGAGGAAATGCATAATACAAGTATTAAAAAGGTCCTTGTCTCTTTAGAAATACATACTGAAATATTTCAGATGAAATACTCTAATTTTTGGGATTTATTTCAAAATAATCTTGAAATAAGAGAGTATGGAGCTTGGAGAAATAGCTGTAGGAAGACTGGCCATGTACTGATATTAGATGGGTCTAAATTTTGGATAAATAAATTTAATTATTCTATTATCTTTACATTTGTAGAGATATTTAAATATCTCTATGTGTATTTATATGTAGTTAAATAAGTATTTAAAATGTTTCAAAATAAAAATTTAAAAAATATTTAAACTATTCTGGTGGAGTGGGAAGCCAGGCTACTGGCTTAATGACTTAAAATTACACAAAAGTTGATTTGACAGGTAAGCTGTACAATAATACCATCAGCCTCCCAACCCATAAGAAGCATCATGAGTAAACTGATTCATCAGCACATTTCCCCTTGCATTCTGCCCAGTAATATGTTTAGAAGAATTCTGAGGCAGCCTTCAGAGAGTCACTACATGAACTGACTACAGCTGACAAATAGGATGATAACCAGTTGTTTTCCTTACTATAAGATGTAAATACTTGAGATGATGATGCTGGGTGCCTGAGGAAGGTGGAAGGGAAGAATGGAAACATGAAAAAAAGTAGGATCTACAAAGGAAGACCTTGATATCACTAAAGAGAAATTAAAAGCAGTAGTCTTAAAAATAACTCCAAGAATTAGCATAATCAAAGTGTTTTAGGGTTTTAGGACACACTGATCCCTCACTGTGCCTAAAAGGTGGAGGTCAGTTAAGTTTAATTCTTCATGATTGACATCTTAGCCTCTTTGTTCTCTTTTTCTGCAATTTATAGTATTCTCAACTATTTTGATGAGCTATTTTTGATGAATTATTATTCACCATTTGGAGAGAAGAAATAAGTAGGGAAAAGTAAACAAATCTTTATGGGGCTCTGATTATAAGTTAGGCACAAATTTTGGAATTATATATATACATATATAATATATAATATTCCATCTCATTAAAATGTAAAGCTTTTCAAGTTATGTGGACTGAGCTTTTCAAGTTATGTGAACTGAATTTTCATTTATTTGGCTTTTACTCTAGCTAATTCAGTTTAAATGTATACTGACAAAAAGAAAGAACTCAATGTAGGCTATATACTTTTCTCCATCTAACTTATAGGAACCTAACTGCCTTATAGCATAGCCTCATAGCAACAACATTTAATGAAATGATAATCTTCCTCCAGAAACGTTAGAAGAATAACATAGATCTTTAGTCTAGATCTCTGTAAAAGTGTCATAAGTGTCATTCAGGGCAACCCACAATACAGAAAACAGAAATATCTATCTATCTATCTTTAAATGCATCTTCTTTGAAAGGCTTTATTTCTCTCCCTAACTCCTGTATTCTCTATCTCCATTCTTACTGTCTCAACATTGCTTTTCTGTCCACTTGTTCCAACTCCACTCTGTACCTTCAAAGGCTGAGTTTTGACACATGGCCTCCCTTGCTGGGAACAGTCCTTTGGAAATCTGGTCTTATCATCACAACAGTTTTTATTGTAAGAATCAACAGCACTGTAATTCTGATGAGGAACATTCCAAAATTTGTTAGAAATGTACTTTCTTGTTTCAGAAGTGTTGCTATTATTCCTATTCTCCAAAGTCATGAAGAGTTAGTGACTGGTGCCTTCTTTCTGGAAGCTAGAGCAGTGAAGAGTATGGGAGGGCTGAAACACCCCGCCGCATGTGATTGCAGGAGAGAGGCATAGAAGTGAATGGAGCCAGCCTGCCTCTGCTCCTCAAAGCTAAAGTCTAAGTCTGGTAAAGGGTAGGTACTAACATCTAGGTTGGACATCAAGCAAAATGTGTTGTTTACTTAAGAAGGGCTGGGGCAGTTTAAAAAGTAAAAGATGAATTAAAACGTTGTATTCAAGGGTATGGAGAAAGAGTTGCAACATATTCCCTAAAATGACAAAGCCACAGAAAACAGATAAGGTAATAATACACATTTTGGAGATAGTATCTAGCTTTGAGGCAAGGGTTTTGTGTGTGTTTGTGTGTGTGTGTGTGTGTGTGTGTGTGTGTGTGTGTGTGTGTGTGTTGTAGTATACTGTAGTATACTACAGATGACTATATTAATCTAGGACCTAAGACCATACTTACCATGTATTGGACCTAGGGGCTTGGCCTTACATTTTCCCCCTTAATTTTCTAGGACATTTCAGGTTAGGGTTGGTTCCTTTGGCATCAACATGTCCATATTCTGTTTCTCCAAGCACCAAGAATTGGTGACTGCACACATGAAAAAGAATGCTTTTCAATCTTTTTTTTTTTTAATTAAAAAAATTATTTATTTTAGTTGGAGCCTAATTACTTTACAATATTGTAGTGATTTTTGCCATACATTGACATGAATCAGCCATGGCTGTACATGTGTTCCCCATCCTGAACCCCCCTCCCACCTCCCTGCCATATCATTCCTCTGGATCATCCCAGTGCACCAGCTCTGAGCACCCTGTCTCATGCATCAAACCTGGACTGGCGATCTGTTTCACATATGGTAATATACATGTTTCAGTGCTATTCTCTCAGATCATCCCACCCTTGCCTTCTCCCACAGAGTCCAAAAGACTGTCCTATATATCCGTGTCTCTTTTGTGATCTCACATATAGGGTTATCATTATCATCTTTCTAAATTCCACATATATGCATTAGTATACTGTGTTGATGTGTTTCTTTCTGGCTTACTTCACTCTGTATAATAGGCTCCGGTTTCATCCACCTCATTAGAACGGATTCAAATGTATTCTTTTTAATGGCTGAGGAATATTCCATTATGTATATGTATCATGGCTTTCTTATCCTTTCGTCTGCTGATGGGCATCTAGATTGCGTCCATGTCCTGGCTATTATAAACAGTGCTGTTATGAACATTGGGGTACACGTGTCTCTTTCAATTCTGGTTTCCTCGGTGTGTATGCCCAGGAGTGGGATTGCTGGATCATATGGCAATTCTATTTCCGGTATTTTAAGGAATCTCCACACTGTTCTCCATGGTACCTGTACTAGTTTTCATTCCCACCAACAGTGTAAGAGGGTTCCCTTTTCTCCACACCCTCTCCAGCATTTATTGTTTGTACATTTTTGGATAACAGCCATTCTGACAGGCGTGAGATGGTACTTCATTGTGGTTTTGATTTGAATTTCTCTGATGATGAGTGATGTTGAGCATCTTTTCATGTGTTTGTTAGCCATCTGTATGTCTTCTTTGGAGAACTGTCTGTTTAGTTCTTTGGCCCATTTATTGACTGGGTCATTTATTTTTCTGGAATTGAGCTACAGGAGTTTCTTGTATACTTTTGAGATTAATTCTTTGTCAGTTGCTTCTTTTGCTATTATTTCTCCCATTCTGAAGACTGTCTTTTCACCTTGTTTATAGTTTCCTTCATTGTGCAATGCTTTTAAGTTTAATTAGGTCCCATTTTTTTTTATCTTTGCTTTTATTTCCATTACTCTGGGAGGTCGGTCATAGAGGATCCTGCTGTGATTTATGTCAGAGAGTGTTTTGCCTATGTTTTCCTCTAGGAGTTTTATAGTTTCTGGTCTTACGTTTAGATCTTTAATCCATTTTGAGTTTATGTTTGTGTATGGTGTTAGAAAGTGTTCTAGTTTCATTCTTTTACAATAGTTGACCAGTTTTCCCAGCACCACTTATTAAAGAGATTGTCTTTTCTTCATTGTATAGTCTTGTCTCCTTTGTCAAAGATAAGGTGTCCATAGGTGCATGGATTTATCTCTGAGCTTTCTCTTTTCTTCCATTGATCTATATGTCTGTCTTTGTGCCAGTACCATACTGTCTTGACGACTGTGGCTTTGCAGTAGAGCCTGAAGTCAGGTAGGTTGATTTTTCCTGTTCCATTCTTCTTTCTCAAGATTGCTTTGGCTATTCAAAGTTTTTTGTATTTCCATACAAACTGTGAAGTTATTTGTTCTAGTTCTGTGAAAAAATAGCGTTGGTAGCGTGATAAAGATGGCACTGAATCTATAGATTGCTTTGGGAAGTACATTCATTTTCACTATATTGATTCTTACAAATCATGAACATGACATATTTCTCCATCTATTTGTGTCCTCTTTGATTTCTTTCATCAGTGTTTTATACTTTTCTCTATATAGGTCTTTTGTTTCTTTAAGTAGATATATTCCTAAGTATTTTATTATTTTCATTGCAATGGTGAGTGGAATTGTTTCCTTAATTTCTCTTTCTGTTTTCTCATTGTTAGTGTATAGGAATGCAAATGGTTTCTGTGTGTTAATTTTATATCCTTCAACTTTACTATATTCATTGATTAGCTCTAGTAATTTTCTGGTAGAGTCTTTAGGGTTTTCTATGTAGAGGATCATGTCATCTACAAGCAGTGAGAATTTTAATTCTGCTTTCCAATCTGGATTCCTTTTATTTCTTTTTCTGCTCTGATTGCTGTGGCCAACACTTCCAAAACTATGTTGAATACTAGTGGTGAGAGTGGGAACCCTTGTCTTGTTCCTGACTTTAAGGGAAATGCTTTCAATTTTTCACCATTGAGGATAATGTTTGCTGTGGGTTTCCCATATATAGCTTTTATTATGTTGAGGTATGTTCCTTCTGTGCCTGCTTTCTGGAGAGTTTTTACCAAAAATGGATGTTGAATTTTGTCAAAGGCTTTTTCTGCATCTATTGAGAAAATCATGGTTTTTATCTTTCAATTTGTTAATGTGGTATATTACATTGATTGATTTGCAGATATTAAAGAATCCTTGCATTCCTGGGATAAAGCCCACTTGGTCATGATGGATGATCTTTTTAATATATTGTTGGATACTGTTTGCTAGAATTTTGATAAGGATTTTTGCATTTATGTTCATCAGTGATATTTGCCTGTGCTTTTCTTTTTTCTTTTTCTTTTTTTTTTTTGTGGCATCTTTTTCTGGTTTTGCTATTAGGGTGATGGTGGCCTCCTAGAATGAGTTTGGACGTTTACCTTCCTCTGCAATTTTCTGGAAGAGTTTGACGAAGATAGGGGTTAGCTCTTCTCTAAACTTTTGATAGAATTCAGCTGTGATGCCGCCTGGTCCTAGACTTTCGTTTGCTGGAAGATTTCTGATTACAGTTTAGATTTCCATGCTTGTGATGGTTCTGTTAAGATCTTCTATTTCTTCCTGTCTCACTTATGGAAAGTTGTACTTTTCTAAGAATTTGTCCATTTCTTCCAAGTTGTTCATTTTATTGGTATATAGTTGCTGATAGTAGTCTCCTATGATCCTTTGTATTTCTGTGTTTTCTGTTGTGATTTCCCCATATTCATTTCTAGTTTTGTTGATTTGATTCTTTCCCCTTTGTTTCTTGATGAGTCTGGCTAATGGCTTGTCAATTTTACTTATCTTCTCAAAGAACAAGCTTTTACCTCTGTTGATTTTTGCTATGGCTTCTTTTGTTCCTTTGCATTTATTTCTGCCCTAATTTTTAAGATTTCTTTCCTTCTACTAACCCTGGGGTTCTTCATTTCTTCCTTTTCTAGTTTCTTTAGGTGTAGTTTAGGTTATTTATTTGATTTTTTTTCTTGTTTCTTGAGGTAAGCCTGTATTGCTATGCACCTTCCCCTTAGCATTGCTTTTACAGTATCCCATAGGTTTTGGGTTGTTGTGTTTTCATTTTCATTCGTTTCTATACATATTATGATTTCATTTTTTATTTCTTCTATGATTTGTTGGTTATTCAGAAGCGTGTTGTTTAGCTTCCATATGTTGGAATTTTTAATAGTTTTGTCCTGAAATTGAGATCTAATTTTACTGCATTGTGGTCAGAAAAGATGATTGGAATGATTTCAATTTTTTTGAATTTACCAAGGCTAGATTTATGGCCCAGGATGTGATCCATCTTGGAGAAGGTTCTATGTGCACTTGAGAAAGATGAAATTCATTGTTTTGGGGTGAAATGTTCTATAGACATCAATTAGGTCTAGCTGGTCCATTGTGTCATTTAAAGTTTGTGTTTCCTTGTTAATTTTCTGTTTAGTTGATCTATCCATAGGTGTGAGTGGGGTATTAAAGTCTCTCACTATTGTTGTGTTAGTGTTAATTTCCCCTTTCATACCTGTCAGCATTTGCCTTATATATTGTGATGATCCTATGTTGGGTGCATATATATTTATAATTGTTATATCTCCTTCTTGGATTGGTCCTTTGATCATTATGTAGTGTCCTTCTTTGTCTCTTTTCACAATCTTTATTTCAAAGTCTATTTTATCTGATATGAGTATTGTTACTCCTGCTTTCTTTTGGTCTCCATTTGCATGAAATATCTTTTTCCAGCCCTTCACTTTCAGTCAGTATGTGTCCCCTGTTTTGAGGTGGGTCTCTTGTAGGCAGCATATATAGGGGTCTTGTTTTTGTATCCATTCAGCCAATCTTTGTCTTTTGGTTGGGGCATTTTACCCGCTTACATTTAAGGTAATTATTGGTAAGTTTTATCCTGTTGCCATTTACTTTGTTGTTTTGGGTTCGAGTTTATACACCCTTTCTGTGTTTCCTGTCTAGAGAAGATCCTTTAGTATTTGTTGAAGAGCTGGTTTGGTGGTGCTGAATTCTCTCAGTTTTTGTTTGTCTGTAAAGCTTTTGAATTCTCCTTCATATCTGAATGAGATCCTTGCTGGATACAGTAATCTAGGTTGTAGGTTATTCTCTTTCATTACTTTAAGTATGTCCTGCCATTCCCTTCTGGCCTGGAGGGTTTCTATTGATAGATCAGCTGTTATCCTTATAGGAATCCCTTTGTGTGTTATTTGTTGTTTCTCCCTTGCTGCTTTTAGTATTTGTTCTTTGTGTTTGATCTTTGTTAATTTGATTAATATGTGTCTTGGGGTGTTTCGCCTTGGGTTTATTCTGTTTGGGACTCTCTGGGTTTCTTGGACTTGGGTCGCTATTTCCTTCCCCATTTTAGGGAAGTTTTCAACTATTATCTCTTCGAGTATTTTCTCATGGCCTTTCTTTTTGTCTTCATCTTTTGGGTTCCTATGATTCAAATGTTTGGGCATTTCACATTGTCCCAGAGGTCCCTGGGCTTGTCCTCATTTCTTTTCATTCTTTTTTCCTTTTTCTTCTCTGCTTCATTTATTTCCACCATTCTATCTTCTACCTCACTTAAACTATCTTCTGCCTTTGTTACTCTACTGTTGGTTCCCTCCAGAGTGTTTTTGATTGCATTTATTGCATTATTCATTATTGATTGACTTTTTTATTTCTCTTAGGTCCTTCTTAAACTTTTCTTGCATCTTCTCAATCCTTGTCTCCTGGTTATTTATCGATAACTCCATATTTTTTTTCAAGATTTTGGACCATATTTATTATCATTATTATAAATTAGTTTTCAGGTAGACTCCCTATCTCCTCCTCTTTTGTTTGGTTTGGTGGGCATTTATCATGTTCCTTTACCTGCTGAGTATTTCTCTCACTTTCATCTTGTTTATATTGCTGTGTTTGGGGTGACCTTTCTGTATTCTGGCAATTTGTGGTTCCTCTTTATTGGAGGTTTCTCCCTGTGGGTGGGGTTAGAAGAGTGACTTGCCAAGGTTTCCTGGTTAGGGAAGCTTGCGTTGGTGTTCTGGTAGGTGGAACTGGATTTCTTCTTTCTGGAGTGCAATGAAGTGTCTAGTAGTGAGTTTCGAGATGCCTATGGATTTGGTGTGACTTTGGGCAACCTGTATATTGATGCTCAGGGCGATATTCCTGTGTTGCTGTAGAATTTGCATGGTATGTCTTGCTTTGGAACTTATTGGCTACTGGGTGGTGCTTGGTTTCAGTGTAGGTATGGAGGTTTTTGGATGATCTCTTATCAATTAATGTTCCCTGGGGTCAGGAGTTCTCTGGTGTTCTCAGGTTTGGACTTAAGCTTCCTGACTCTGGTTTTCAGTCTTATTTTTAGGGTAGCCCCAAGACTTCTCCATTCATACAGCTCTGTCAATAAAACTTCTAGGTTAATGGTGAAAAGATTCTTTGTAGCAAGGGATACCCAGAGAGGTTCATAGAGTTACATGGAGAAGAGAAGAGGGAATAGGGAGTTAGAGGTGAGCAGGAGGAGAAGAGGGGGAATCAAAAGAGGAGAGAGCAATCTAGCCAGTAAACAATTCCCTATGTGCTCTCCACAGTCTGGAACCCTCAGAGAGGTTCATGGGGTTACATAGAAAAGAGAAGAGGGAGGAAGGAGAGAGAAGTGAGCAGGAGGAGAAAAGAGGGAATCAAAAGGAAAAAGATAGATCTAGGCAGTACTCTTTTCCCTAAGTACTCTCTGCAGCCTGGAACACCCACAGAGATTCACAGAATTTTACTGAGAAGAGAAGGGGGAGGGAGGAGATAGAGATGACCTGGGGGAGAAAAAGGAGAGTCAAAAGGGGGAGAGAGCAATCAAGGCAGTAATCACACTTCTAAGTAAAAATGGGTACTGAAGATTGGATTCTTAAATGTACAAAATTGATAAATACTATAAAGCAAAAATTAAAAATCTAGAGTAGAGGTTAGACTCTTAAAAATATAATATTAAAAAAATCACAAAGAGTATAAGAAATATATATGAAGTTTGCTTTAAAAATAGGGTCTTTTTTTTTTGCAAGGTAATAGTAGCTTATAAAAATGAAAATTAAAGGAGTATTAGAGGACTTTAAAAAAAGAAAAAAATAATGATAATAGCAAAAATATAGCTAGCTATTTCTCTGGAGCTGTTGTGGGCAGTGTGGGGTCAGTTCAATTTCAGATAGTTCCTTGTTCCAGCTTATACTTCTCAATATCTTTAGGCCCCTTCCAATGTAGTCAGTGTCAACTACAGGGATTTTAATCTGTTGCACCTGTCACTTCCAAAGCAGTTCCTTCTGTTTATTTAGCTTCTGTTTGCAGGTCTCTTCAGGGTCTAATTTTTGCCCTGACACAATGGGACAAAGGTGGTCACTTATTTAGGCTCACTTGTTCAGTCATGCTGCGGGGAGGGAGAATCACTGCAAACATCACTGGCGTGTGTGGGGAGCTATCGCAGTGTCTGGGCCACCCTGGGTTTGCCCCCGCTCATGGCGTGTATACTTTCATGGTCTACACTGCTCAGGCTCCAGGTTGCCCTGCAGGGAACTGTCTAAAGCGGGCCCTGGGTTGTATGCACTTCCCCGGTCTATGCCGATCCGGATCAGGTTCTTGGGTACTCCACAGGGGCACAGACTCGGTTGGGCCTGCGTTTTGTGCCCTTCCCAGGTCCGAGCAGCTCAGGCGACCAGGGGCTTGGCCAGCGCAGTCTCCCCAGGTGCGGCGCGTCTTTTCACCTCCCTGGTCCCAGCCGCTTTCCCTGGTGCACCCATCTGCGGGGTTTGTGTGTCTCTTTTGGGGAGCTGATCTCTGGCTGCAGCCCTCCTGGCAGATGTCAACTATCCAGAATCTCAGGAAGTCTTTGGTTAGAAACTGGGAGCCTGCACGCAGTTTGGTACAGGATGCCATCTCTGGGGCCAAATTTGCCCCTTTGTGACTCTGGCTGCCGCCCGCCTGCCTCCCTGCCTCTGGCCACTAGCTCTTCTCTGGTATTCACTCAGTCCTTTGTTCTGTTAGCGGCCTGGCAGTGCCTTAGGTTAGGGCTTTTCCTGGGATAATTCTCTCTCTCCCTCTCTCTCTCTCTCTTTTCTCTCTCTCTCTGGCTCTCCCACAGTTTGGGTTGCTATCTCATGTTAACTCCCTCAGATTGCCCTCAAGGCGTTCAGCCCCGGTCCTTACTCTAAATAATGCTGCCTGCTCCTCTCCGTTCAGCCCCCCGCCTGCTGGTGGCCGATGTGAGCGTCTGGGCTACTTCTCTGTTGGAAGTTGCCTTTAGGCATGCAATCCGTGGGTTTTATTTATTTATTTTTCCTCCTGGTAATGCTGCCCTCTGAGATTTGAAAATTTGCCCCAGACCCACTGGTGAGAGGGTTTCCTGGTGTTTAGAAATTTCTCCTCTATTAAGAATCCCTTCCCAGGACGGATCTCCATCTCTAACACTTTTGTCTCTCTTTTTATCTTTTATATTTTGTCATGCCTGCTTTTGAAGACAATGGGCTGCTTTTCTGGGTGTCTGATGTCCTCTGGCAGGGTTCAGAGGTTGTTTTGTGGAATTTTCTCAGCGTTCAAATGTTCTTTCAATGAATTTGTGGGGGAGAAAGTGGTCTCCCTGCCCTATTCCTCCACCATCTTAGGATAGCCCTCTGCTTTTCAATCTTAAGAGCAATTGAGAATTTTATGCAATGTTTCATTGAATATTGTGTAGATCATGACTGATTGTATTTATTATATTTTAAGATTTTAAAATGTCATTAAGAAGGCCGGTTGCAGCTATTTTTATGTATAGAGGTGATTGATTAACTAGTACTGGTAGCATTTCTATTAGGCTATTTCAACTAAGACGTTTAATTATGAGTTTTTTTTAAATTTTTTATTTTTCAGTGGGTTTTTGTCATACATTGATATGAATCAGCCATAGAGTTACACGTATTCCCCATTCCAATCCCCCCTCCCACGTCCCTCTCCACCCGATTCCTCTGGGTCTTCCCAGCCCACCAGGCCCGAGCACTTGACTCATGCATCCCACCTGGGCTGGTGATCTGTTTCACCATAGATAATATACATGCTGTTCTTTCGAAACATCCCACCCTCACCTTCTCCCACAGAGTTCAAAAGTCTGTTCTGTACTTCTGTCTCTCTTTTTCTGTTTTGCATATAGGGTTATCGTTACCATCTTTCTAAATTCCATATATATGTGTTAGTATACTGTAATGTTCTTTATCTTTCTGGCTTACTTCACTCTGTATAATGGGCTCCAGTTTCATCCATCTCATTAGAACTGATTCAAATGAATTCTTTTTAACGGCTGAGTAATATTCCATGGTGTATATGTACCACAACTTCCTTATCCATTTTCATCTGCTGATGGGCATCTAGGTTATTTCCATGTCCTGGCTATTATAAACAATGTTGCGATGAACATTGGGGTGCACGTGTCTCTTTCAGATCTGGATTCCTCGGTGTGTATGCCCAGAAGTGGTATTGCTGGGTCATATGGTTGTTCTATTTCCAGTTTTTAAAGAAATCTCCACACTGTTTTCCATAGTGGCTGTACTAGTTTGCATTCCCACCAACAGTGTAAGAGGGTTCCCATTTCTCCACACCCTCTCCAGCATTTATTGCTTGTAGACTTTTGGATAGCAGCCATTCTGACTGGTGTGTAATGGTAACACTTTGTGGTTTTGATTTGCATTTCTCTGATAATGAGTGATGTTGAGCATCTTTTCATGTGTTTGTTAGCCACCTGTATGTCTTCTTTGGAGAAATGTCTGTTTAGTTCTTTGGCCCATTTTTTGATTGGGTCATTTATTTTTCTGGAATTGAGTTTCAGGAGTTGCTTGTATATTTTTGAGATTAATCCTTTGTCTCTTTCCTTATTTGCTATTATTTTCTCCCAATATGAGGGCTGTCTTTTCACCTTACTTATAGTTTCCTTTGTTGTGCAAAAGCTTTTAAGTTTCATTAGGTCCCATTTGTTTATTTTTGCTTTTATTTCCAATATTCTGGGAGGTGGGTCATAGAAGATCTTGCTGTGATTTATGTCGGAGAGTGTTTTGCCTATGTTCTCCTCTAGGAGTTTTATAGTTTCTGGTCTTACATTTAGATCTTTAATCCATTTTGAGTTTATTTTTGTGTATGGTGTTAGAAAGTGTTCTAGTTTCATTCTTTTACAAGTGGTTGACCAGTTTTCCCAGCACCACTTGTTAAAGAGATTTTCTTTTTTCTATTGTATGTCCTTGCCTCCTTTGTCAAAGATAAGGAGTCAATAGGTTCGTGGATTTATCTCTGGGCTTTCTATTCTGTTCCATTGATCTATATTTCTGTCTTTGTGCCAGTACCATACTGTCTTGATGACTGTGGCTTTGTAGTAGAGTCTGAAGTCAGGCAGGTTGATTCCTCCGGTTCCATTCTTCTTTCTCAAGATCACTTTGGCTATTCGAGGTTTTTTGCATTTCCATACAAATTGTGAAATTATTTGTTCTAGTTCTGTGAAAAATACCGTTGGTAGCTTGATAGGGATTGCATTGAATCTATAGATTGCTTTGGGTAGAATAGCCATTTTGACAATATTGATTCTTCCAATCCATGAACACGGTATGTTTCTCCATCTGTTTGTGTCCTCTTTGATTTCTTTCATCAGTGTTTTATAGTTTTCTATGTAGAGGTCTTTTGTTTCTTTAGGTAGATATACTCCTAAGTATTTTATTCTTTTTGTTGCAATGGTGAATGGTATTGTTTCCTTAATTTCTCTTTCTGTTTTCTCATTGTTAGTACATAGGAATGCAAGGGATTTCTGTGTGTTAATTTTATATCCTGCAACTTTACTATATTCATTGATTAGCTCTAGTAATTTTCTGGTAGAGTCTTTAGGGTTTTCTATGTAGAGGATCATGTCATCTGCAAACAGTGAGAGTTTCACTTCTTCTTTTCCTATCTGGATTCCTTTTACGTCTTTTTCTGCTCTGATTGCTGTGGCCAAAACTTCCAACACTATGTTGAATAGTAGTGGTGAGAGTGGGTATCCTTGTCTTGTTCCTGATTTCAGAGGAAATGCTTTCAATTTTTCACCATTGAGGGTGATGCTTGCTGTGGGTTTCCCATATATAGCTTTTATTATGTTGAGGTATGTTCCTTCTATTCCTGCTTTCTGGAGAGTTTTAATCATAAATGAGTGTTGGATTTTGTCAAAGGCTTTCTCTGCATCTATTGAGATAATCATATGGTTTTTATCTTCCAATTTGTTAATGTGGTGTATTACATTGATTGATTTGCAGATATTAAAGAATCCTTGCATTCCTGGGATAAAGCCCACTTGGTCATGGTGTATGATTTTTTTTAATATGTTGTTGGATTCTGTTTGCTAGAATTTTGTTAAGAATTTTTGCATCTATGTTCATCAGTGATATTGGCCTGTCGTTTTCTTTTTTTTGTGGCATCTTTGTCTGGTTTTGGAATTAGGGTGATGGTGGCCTCATAGAATGAGTTTGGAAATTTGCCTTCATCTGCAATTTTCTGGAAGATTTTGAGTAAGATAGGTGTTAGCTCTTCTCTAAATTTTTGGTAGAATTCAGCTGTGAAGCCATCTGGTCCTGGGCTTTTGTTTGCTGGAAGATTTTTGATTACACTTTCGATTTCCTTGCTTGTGATGGTTCTGTTAAGATCTTCTATTTCTTTCTGGTTCAGTTTTGGAAAGTTATACTTTTCTAACAATTTGTCCATTTCATCCAAATTGTCCATTTTATTGGCATAGAGCTGCTGGTAGTAGTCTCTTACGATCCTTTGTATTTCAGTGTTGTCTGTTGTGATCTTTCCATTTTCATTTCTATTTTTTTTTTAATTTGGTTCTTCTCTCTTTGTTTCTTAATGAGTCTTGCTAATGATTTGTCAATTTCATTTATTTTTTCAAAAAAACAGCTTTTAGCTTTGCTGATTTTTGCTATGATCTCTTTAGTTTCTTTTGCATTTATTTTTGCCCTAATTTTTAAGATTTCTTTCCTTCTGCTAACCCTGGGGTTCTTCATTTCTTCCTTCTCTAATTGTTTTAGGTGTAGAGTTAGGTTATTTATTTGACTTTTTTCTTGTTTCTTGATGTAATCTTGTAATGTTATGAACCTTCCCCTCAGCACTGTTTTTACAGTGTCCCATAGGTTTTGGGTTGTTGTGTTTTCATTTTCATTCATTTCTATACATATTTTGATTTCTTTTTTGATTTCTTCTATGATTTGTTGGTTATTCAGAAGCGTGTTATTTAGCCTCCATATGCTTGAATTTTTAACAATTTTTTTCCTGTAATTGAGATCTAATCCTACTGCACTGAGGTCAGAAAAGATGACTGGAATGATTTCAATTTTTCTGAATTTTCCAAGACCAGATTTATGGCCTAGGATGTGATCTATTCTGGAGAAGGTTCCGTGTGCACTTGAGAAATAGGTGAAGTTGATTGTTTTGGGGTGAAATGTCCTATAGATATCAATTAGGTCTAGCTGGACCATTGTGTCATTTAAGGTTTGTGTTTCCTTGTTAATTTTCTGTTTAGTTGATCTATCCATAGTTGTGAGTGGGGTATTAAAGTCTCCCACTATTATTGTGTTACTATTAATTTCCTCTTTCATACTCGTTAGCGTTTGCTGTCCATATTGTGGTGCTCCTATGTTGGGTGCATACATATTAATAATTATTATATCTTCATCTTGGATTGATCCTTTGATCATTATGTAGTGTCCTTCTTTGTCTCTTTTCACATCCTTTATTTGAAAGTCAATTTTATCTGATATGAGTATTGTGACTCCTGCTTTCTTTTGTTCTCTGTTTGCATGAAATATTTTTTTCCAACTCCTCACTTTTAGTCTGTATGTGTCTCTTGTTTTGAGGTGGGTCTCTTGTAGACAGCATATATAGGGGTCTTGTTTTTGTATCCATTCAGCCAATCTTTGTCTTTTGGTTGAGGCATTCAACCCATTTACATTTAATGTAATTATTGATAGGTGTGGTCCCGTTGCCATTTACTTTGTTGTTTTGGGTTCACGTTTATACAACCTTTCTGCATTTCCTGTCTAGAGAAGATCCTTTAGCATTTGTTGAAGAGCTGGTTTGGTGGCGCTGAATTCTCTCAGCTTTTGCTTGTCTGTAAAGCTTTTGAATTCTCCTTCATATCTGAATGAGATCCTTGCTGGGTACAGTAATCTAGGTTGTAGGTTATTCTCTTTCATTACTTTCAGTATGTCCTGCCATTCCCTTCTGGCCTGGAGGGTTTCTATTGTTAGATCAGCTGTTATCCTTATAGGAATCCCTTTGTGTGTTATTTGTTGTTTCTCCCTTGCTGCTTTTAGTATTTGTTCTTTGTGTTTGATCTTTGTTAATTTGATTAATATGTGTCTTGGGGTGTTTCGCCTTGGGTTTATCCTGTTTGGGACTCTCTGGGTTTCTTGGACTTGGGTGGCTATTTCCTTCCCCATTTTAGGGAAGTTTTCAGCTATTATCTCCTCGAGTATTTTCTCATGGTCTTTCTTTTTGCATTCTTCTTCTAGGACTCCTATGATTCGAATGTTGGGGCATTTCACATTGTCCCAGAGGTCCCTGAGGTTGTCCTCATTTCTTTTGATCCTTTTTTCTTTTTTCCTCTCTGCTTCATTTATTTCCACCATTTTATCTTTTACCTCACTTATCCTATCTTCTGTCTCCGTTATTCTACTCTTGGTTCCCTCTAGAGTGTTTTTGATCTCCTTCATTGCATTATTCATTTTTAATTTACTCTTTTTATTTCTTCTAGGTCTTTATTAAACATTTCTTGCATCTTTTCAATCTTTGTCTCCAGGCTATTTATCTGTAAATCCATTTTGTTTTCAAGATTTTGGATCATTTTTATTATCATTTTTCTAAATTCTTTTTCAGGTAGATTCCCTATCTCCTCTTCTTTTGTTTGACTTGGTGGGCCTTTTTCATGTTCCTTTACCTGTTGGGTATTTCTCTGCCTTTCATCTTGTTTAGATTGCTGTGTCTGGAGTGGGCTTTCTGTATCTGGTGGTCTGTGGTTCCTTTTTATTGTGGAGGTTTTACCCAGTGGGTGGGGTTAGATGATTGGCTTGTCAAGGTTTCCTGATTAGCGAAGCTGCATCAGTGTTCTGGTGTGTGGATCTTGATTTCTTCTCTTTGGAGAGCGATGGAGTGCCCAGTAATGAGTTTTGAGATGGGTCTGTGTGTTAGGTGTGACCTTGGGCAGCCTGTATGTTGACTTTTAGGGCTATGTTCCTGCGTTGCTGGAGAATTTGCGTGGTATGTCTTGCTCTAAAACTTATTGGCTCTTGGGTGGTGGTTGGTTTCAGTGTAGGTATGGAGGCTTTTGGATGGTCACTTATTACTTAAAGATCCATGTAATCAGGAGTTTTCTGGTGTTCTCGTGTTTTGGGCTTAAGTCTCCTGCCTCTGGATTTCAGTTTTATTCTTCCTATAGTCTCAGGACTTCTCCAACTATACAGCACTGATAATAAAACTTCTAGGTTAATGGTTGAAAGATTCTCCCCTGTTAGCGACTCCCAGAGAGGTTCACAGAGTTACATGAAGAAGAGGACAGGGAGGAGGGAAATAGAGATAAGCAGGAGGAGGAAAGGGGGGACTCGAGAGGAGAGAGACAGATCTACGAAGTTGTCTGATCCCAGAGTGTTCTCTGTAGCCCAGACACCTACAAAGATTCACAGAATTGGATTGGGAAGAGAAGGGGAAAGGAGGAAATAGAGGTGTTCTGAGGTAGAAAACAGAGAGTCAAGATTGGGAGAGAATAATCAACACACTCCTGAATAAAAATGGGAGCTGAATATTGGATTCTTAAATGTTCACAATTTATATCCTATACTGAAAAACAAAAATTAAAAATCTAGAGTAGAGGTTAGACTCTTAAAAATACTATATTAAAAACTAAAGCCAAAACACACACAAAAAATTTTAGAAATATATATGAAGTTCAGTTTAAAAATAGGGCTTCTCTTCTTTTTTTTTTTTTCTGTAAGGTTATTGTGTATTGAAAATGAAAATTAAGGAGTAGTAAGAGGAGTACTAGAGGACTTTAAAAAAATAAGAGAAAAAGAAAAATAGAAAATAGAAGAGAAGAAGAAAAAAGAAAAAAAGAAGAAAAAGAAAGAAAAAAAATTGTTTTTCCTAATTAAAAAAATCATAAAAATCTATGAAAATGAAAGTTAAGGAGTAATGGGGGAGTAACAGGGAATTTTAAAGGAAAATAAAAGAAAAAAGAAAAAACAATTTTTTTTTCTTACTTCAAAAAAAAAAAAAAAAAAAGAAAAAGAAAAAATATATCTAGGAATTTCTCTGGAGCTGTTGTGGTCAGTGTGGGTTCAGCTCAGTCTCAGATAGCTCCTCGTTCCAGCTTACACTTCTCGATATCTACAGGCCCTTCCGGTGTAGTCGATGTTTTCTTCAGGGATTTTAATCTGTTGCACCGGTCCCTTCTGAAGCGGTTCCCCTTATTTATTTGGCTTCTGTTTGCTGGTCTCTTCAGGGCCTCATTTCCGCCCTGGCACAGGCGGGCGGAGGTGGACTCTTATTCAGGTAGCTAATTCCATCGCGCTGCGGGGAGGGGCCGGGGCTATTCTCTCCGTCTGCGCCGCTCAGGCTCCCGGCTGCTCTGTATGGAGCGCGCCCCACCCTGTGCACAGTTCCAGCCCTCGGGAGATCCACAAAAGCGGGAACACAAAGCTGTGCTTGCGTTTTGTCCCTTCGCCGCCAGAGTGGCTCAGGCAGCCAGGCGCTTGACGGGCGCTCTCTCCCCAGGTGCGGCGCGTCTTCTGTCCTGCGTGTTCCCAGCCTCAGTTTCCGCCCGCGCCAGTTGGGTGTGTGCGCCTTCTGCCCTCCGCATCCCCAGCCCCAGTCCCCGCCCGCGCCGGTCAGGTGCGTGTGCCCTGTGTCTAGCCGCGACCCTCCTGGCGGATGTCGACCATCCAGAATCTTGGGAGGTCTTTTATTAGAAGGTGAAGGCCTGTTTGCAGTGTGGTAGGGGATGCGGTCCTTGGGGCCGAGCCTGCCCCCTTTCCCCTCCCCCCTGCCTCCTGCCTCCGGCGGGGCTGGGCGGGTCCGCAGCCTGCGAGCTCTTCTCAGGATTTTCTCGGTCCCTTTGTTCTGCGAACAGCCGGCAGTGTGTTCTGGTTGGTTAATTTTCTCTCTCTCTTTTGCTCTCCCACAGTTCAAGTTGGCAACTCACAAAAGCTCCTTCCGATTGTCCTCAAGGCACTCAGGCCCGGACCCTGCCCCAAGTAATGCCGCCCACTCCTCTCCGTTCTGCCCCCACTTGCTGGTGGCGGATGCGGGCGTCTGGGGTACTTTTCTGCTGGGAGTTGCTTTTTGGCTCGTAATCTGTGGGTTTTATTTATTGTTTCCCTCCCAGTCAGATTCAAACTCCCAGATTCAAACACTTCCCCCAGGCCCGCCAGTGCGAGGGTTCCCCGGTGTCTGGAAACGTCCTCTATTAAGACCCTTCCCGGGGCGGATCTCCGTCCTTAGCTCTTTTGACTCACTTTTTATCTTTTATATTTTGTCCTACCTCCTTTCGAAGACAATGGGCTGCTTTTCTGGGCGCCTGATGACCTCAGCTAGCGATCAGAAGTTGTTTTGTGAAGTTTGCTCTGCGTTCAGTTATTCTTTTGATGAATTTCTAGGAGAGAAAGCGGTTTCCCCGTCCTACTCCTCCGCCATCTTGGCTCCTCCCTTAATTATGAGTTTTTAATTGAACTACAATAGTTTTCCCTGTGACATTTGGTTCTAGTACCCCTATTTTCATGCTGATGTGCCCTTCAGAAATAATACAAGATTTCATAGTTTTAAGTTAGCTGTCCTTTGCTTGCCATCTGGTTTTCTAAGAGTGCTGATAGTTAAAATTCTATACTGATGTGTTCAAAAGCCTGATTCAAATATATAATTGTAATATATAACACCACTTAAAATAAGTACAACTTCTTTTGCTGCTTATATGCCAAGATTAATAATAGTGATATTTATATTAAAAATCTTAAATTGCAACCTGGAATTTCTGGAAGCAGACATAAGATAAAATTTAACACTTTTATTGGGGTTCAACACCTATGGAAGGAAGAGGGAGGAAGTAGTGTTGGTTAGAGGAAGGAGAAAAGCTATGACACCAAGCCTCACTCAGCCTGGCAGTGAGTAACAGAGTGACTATTGCCCAACAGGGGCATTGGTGCTGTGCTGATAAATATTTAATAGCTAGCTCTCTGAGTTGGGGGTGGGGGGGTGGTGGTGGTGGAAATCCCTGTTTGGATTTGTAGTATTTGCCAATTTCCATCACTTAAATTCCTCTACTATGGCTGACTTGAAACTACAAACGTGATGTCATTGAGTGGGGAATGAGGAGGAAATGCATACACACAATTCCTGGGAAATGGTGCCAGCGAATCACTAGCTGCATCAGACCCAAATAGCCAGAATTTTATTCCTCTGCTTTGCAAAGTCTCTGGATATGTGCTGCTCTGTGAAGGTCATGATTTGGGCAAACCCATTTTCAACAATTAAGACAGAGTGGTATTCCATGCAGAGTGGTATTAGGTTCTTCCTTGCAAAAGACTATGGATAATTCATGTCTCTCTTGACTATGTTCCATTTTTTATGCCACTCAGATCCACTTTTCCATAGAGTAGTACTTTATCATGTAATTCAGTGGGACAATTATTGTGTCCCCTAAAAAGAAGTGTGCCACTTTTGAAAACCAGGACCGGTAACCCAGAGTACTAAATACTGGAAACACAAAATCCAGCAAATCATTCTTTGTGATGGTAAGACCACTGATGCCTCCACCCCTTGATTCCTGTAACTATATCTTTTTTCCTTACTGGGGGCACAGTGTATACATTTTTCCAGTTGATGGCATTACATCCTCTGGCAGAGGGGTTGGCAAACTTTTTCTGTGAAGAGCCAGATAGTAATTATTCTAGAATTTGTGGGCCATATGGTTTCAGTGACAACAACTCAAGTCTGCCCTTGTAGTGCGAAAGCAGCCGTAGACAATATGTGTATGAATAAGGATGGCCGTGTTCCAATAAAACTTTTATTTACAAAAACAGGTGGCAGACTGAATTTGCCAACCCCTTCTTAAAATTATAGCCTCTCTGCTGGAGCTGGAGCTGTAACTGTGCCTCTGTAGTTCATTCCAGCATTCTACGAGGCCAGCTGCTTCTGCCATTATAGTATGTCAAATGACCATTGGATCCTGTTTTGTGTCCACATTGAGGACACTGTGAAGTGGGCCCCAGCCTTGGCCACTCTGTAAGACAGTGGTGATCACTGAGGCTTTGTGAACAAGAAAGGGCAACCCATATGGGAAATGAGTCACTGTGAAGATAAACTGTTGACCCTTTTGGGATATAGGTGACCCAGTGTGGTCTACTTGTCATCAAATGGCCATATGGTATTTTAGAGAAATAGTGCCATGAGGGTGTCAAGTATTTAAACCTCCAATGGCAGCAATAGTTATATCAGTCTTTGTTATTAGGAATTCATGCCCTTAAGTCCATGCTTAGCCTCCATCTCTGTCAACATGGACACTTTGTCCATTTGTCCATTATATAAAGTCATTTGATATACTTATTTATCTGGATCCCTGGTGGCTCAGCTGGTAAAGAATCTGCCTGCAATGTGGGAGGCCTGGGTTCCATTCCTAGGTTGGGAAGATCCCATGGAGAAAAGAAAGTCTACCCACTCCAGTATTCTGGCCTGGAGAATTCCACAGACTGTATAGTCCATGGGGCCGCAAAGAGTCAGACACAGCTTAGCGACTTTCACTTTCTTCCTTTCTTTTGCTTAACACTTATGTGGGGAATGCTCTTTACTGGGTGTTAACTTTTGTTTGAAAGACATTCAAACTTTATACCCACTCCAGTATCTTCTTTTATGTGTCTATACCCAAGATTGACTTGTCCCCAGTATTTCAATCTCTTTCCTTCTAGACTCCTTGCCAACTGGTCAGTTACTTACCATTGCCTATGAAGTCTAATGTGGGGTCACCTCTCCTTCAGCACAAAGTGCTTGAACAGGGGCACTGTACTAAGCTAGGAACTTTTCTTCCTCCTTCAGGAATCCCCACAGAGCTCTAGATGCAAGCCAAGGAAGGCTACAACAATGATGGATACTATGGGAAATTTTGCCTATATATTTATGCAGCTTCCTTCTGCCCTCTGATCCTACTTGATCTCAGTCTTAGAAGTGACACTTAACCCCACAGTGGATGATCACTGGGTTACTGACCTCAAAACTTGGTGAATCTGATAGGAACCAGCTCATGATGAGAAGTTTCAGGTACTTGGTTACCTGTGACTCATGGTCATGCTTGTGCTCTATCAGGGCCAAAAAGCATGATAAGAGTTGTTTTTCAAAAGGAGTATAATTATCTTCAGCAGATGACAAAGTCCCACTTCAGAATCCCAAAAGCTGCCATGTGATTCTCTCACAAACTCCATGCAGCATCTTTTCCCATCATTGATACTTCTGACACCAGAGGAGCACAGTCCAAGTGATACCTTGGACTATGTTGATACCAGTTGGTACCACAGCCTGGATCTTTTGGAAAGTCCTCTCCTACTTCAGGCCTAATCAAAGCTGATAGCCTCTTGCCTCTTTCTGTATAAGGGGAAAAGCCATGTTCCTAGGTGTAGAATATGCAGCTTCTGGGACATGCGATTTAGGTTTTATTCTTTGTGGTAGAAGAGCAAGATATAATGATTGTCTTTATTTTGATGCAAATGTCCTGTATTTGATCCCCGCATCTTCCTTTGGAAAGGTATGTACAATGCCTTTCTAAGGCCTCCAGTGCTCTGGCCAGTTCTTGCTTATTCAGCCCAATCAATGTAAAGTTATCAATGTGATTTTTTTTGTGGCATGTTGCCACCTGTCTCTGAATTATATTATGACCTAGGGAAGGAGAGTTAGTATAGCTTAAGACGATAACTCTAAATGTATAACACTGTTCATTCCATGTGAATGCAAACTATTTAAAATCTTTCCTGGCTTAAGAAAAGACTATATTCACCAAATTGTAGTTACATAAAATATGTCCAAGTTTGCAATCTGCTGTAGCAGACTAAGAGATTTGTGAAGTATGATGGACATCAAGACACATTGCCTAGATTCCTCTTTAACCCACCTGGATCTGTGCTGGGCCTGATTTAGAGAGAGCAGGACTCTGACTCAAATGAACTACGTAACTGAGCTGACATACACTCACAGTACAGTAAGTCCCCTATATACAAATGAGGTCTATTCCTGGAGCATCTTCCTAAGTCTCCTTTGTTTGAAAGTGCTAAAAAGTTAACCTAGGTACACAGCTAATGCAATCAGCTACATAATACTGTAATAATTTTTCACACAAATTAGTACATAAAAGTAAGCACAAGAAAGAAAGCATTTTTAATCTTACAGTACCTACTTGAAAGTACAGTATTATAGTACAATAGTTGGTGTATAGGGGCTGGTATCGAGTGAACAGGCAAGAGGAGTTACTGACTGGAGGAGAGAGAAGTGGAAGATAGTAGAGATGAAGGATCATCAGAAACAGGAGATGGAGGGCAAGTTGCAATTTCATTAACACCTGATGTTGATGGCACAGGTTCTGCTCCTTGCTGAATTCAATTCTATCTACCCCAAATCACTCCAGTATTCTTGCCTGGGAAATCCCAAGGATGGAGGAGCCTGGTTGCCTACAGTCCATGGGGTCAAAGAGTCAGACGTGACTAAAGCAACTGAGCACAATGCACCTTCTTTAAAAAAACATTCCAGTGATGCATAGTCACATCTTTGAAAGTTTGCAACTTGAATGTTCTTATGTAGGGGACTTACTGTATTCCTGGGGCTAGATTCTTAGCAGGTTAGGTCCAGAGTCCTCGAACACAGAATGTCTTGGGAAAGAATTTATTGACCTGGGAGCTTGCTTAGCTTTTTGGCCACATGGCACAGCATGCAGAATCTTGGTTCCCCTGCAAAGAATCAAGTCAGTGCCCCCTGCAGTGGAAGTGTGGAATCTTAGTCACTGGATAATAACCACGAAGTCCCTGAAAGCTCTTTCTTGACATATCAGTTCAGTTTAGTCACTCAGTAGTGTTTGACTCTTTGAAACTCCATGACTGCAGCACACCAGGCCTCCCTGTCCTTCACCAACTCCTGGTGCTTGATTAAACTCATGTCCATCGAGTTGGTGATACCATCCAACCATCTCATCCTCTGTCATCCCCTTCTCCTCCTACCTTCAATCTTTCCCAGCATCAGGGTCTTTTCCAATGAGTCAGTTCTTCACATTAGGTGACCAGAGTTTTGGAGTTTCAGCTTTAGCATCAGTCCTTCCAATGAATATTCATTACTGACTTCCTTTAGGATTGGTTGACTTGATTTTCTTGTTGTTTAAGGGACTCAAGAGTCTTCTCCAACAGCACAGTTCAAAAACATCAGTTCTTTAGTGCTCAACATTCTTTCTGGTTCAGTTCTCACATTCGTACATGACTACTAGAAAAATCATAGCTTTGACTATATGGACATTTGTCAGGAAATATTCCTCTTCATTTTCTGCTATAAGGGTGGTATCATCTGCATATCTGAGGTTGTTGATATTTCTCCCAGCAATCTTGATTCCATCCTGTGCTTCATCCAGCCTGGCATTTCACATGATGTACTCAGCATATAAGTTAAATAAGCAGGGTGACAACATGCAGCCTTGACATACTCCTTTCCCAATTTGGAACCAGTCTGTTGTTCCATGTCTGGTTCTAACTGCTGCTTCTTGACCTGCATACAGATTTCTCAGGAGGCAGGTCAGGTGGTGTGGTAATCCCATATCTTTAAGAATTTTCCACAGTTTTTTTGTGACCCACATGGTCAAAGACTTTAGCATAGTCAGTGAAGCAGAAATAGATGTTTTTCTGGAATTCTCTTATATTTCCTATGATCCAGTGGATGTTGGCTGTTTGATCTCTGGTTCCTCTGCCTTTTCTAAATCCAGCTCAACCATCTGGAAGTTAACAGTTCACATATTGTTGAAACCTAACTTGCAGAATTTTGAGCATAACTTTGCTAGCATGTGAGATGAGTATAATTGTGTGTAGTTTGAACACTCTTTGGCATTGCCTTTTTTTTTTTTTTTTTTTTTTTTTTTTTTTTTTTTTTTTAGGATTGGAAGAAGACTGACCTTTTCCAATCCTGTGGTGCCTGCTGTTTTCCAAATTTGCTGGCATGTTGAGTGCAGTACTTTAGCAGCACCATTTTTCAGGATTTGAAAAAGCTCTGCTGGAATTCCATCACTTCTACTACAACATCGGAGTTTACTTCCATCACCAGTCACATCTACAACTGAGCATTGTTTTCACTTTGGCTCAACCTCTTCATTCTTTCAGAGATATTTCTCCAGTCTTCTCCTTCAGCATATTGGACACCTACCTACATGGGGAGTTCATCTTTCATTGTCATATCTTTTTGCTTTTTCATAATTTTCATGGGGTTCTCAAGACAAGAATACTGAAGTGGTTTGCCATTCCCTTCTCCAGTGAACCACATTTTGTAAGAATTTTCCACCATTACCCATCTGTCTTGGTCCCTACACAGCATTGCTCATAGTTCCACTGAGTTAGACAAGGCTGTGATTCAAGTGATCAGTTTGGTTAGTTTTCTATAATTGTGGTTTCCAATCTGCCTGCCCTGTGATGGATAAGGACAAGAGGTTTGTGGGAGCTTCCTGATGGGAGGAATTGCTTGTGGGGAAATCTGGTTCTTGCTCTGATGAGTGGGATCATGATCAATAAATCTTTAAGCCATTTTTCTGTTGAAGAGTGTGACTGTGTTCCCTTCCTATAGTTTGGCCCGAGGCCAAACAATGGTAGGGGTAATAGTAATGGCTATCTCCTCCAAAAATACTTATACCTGGACTGTTGTATTAAGTGCCCTTGATCTGACGGCAGATCACTGTCGATCCACACCTCTGCTGGAGACTCCTGGGCACTCACAGACAAGTCTGGCTCAGTCTCTTGCAGAGTCACTTCTCCTTTCTCCTGGGTCTTGATGTGCACACGGCTTTGTTTGTGCCCTCCAAGAGTCTGTTTCTCCAGTCCTGTGGAAATTCTGTAATCAAATCCTACTGGCCTCCAAAGTCAAATTTTCCTAGGGATTTTCAGTCCCTTTGCCAGATCCCCAGGTTGGGCAATCTATTGTGACCCCTAGACCTTACACAACAATGCTAGAATTCTTTAGTATAGTTGTTCTCCATTTTGCGAGTTGTCTGCTCTGGGCCTCTGGGGTGAGTCTCACATGCTGCACCTCCCAGGTCTGCTGCAGCCAGAGCCCCTGTCCCTGCAGCAGATCGCTGCTGACCTGTGCCTCCACAGGAAGACACTCAAACACTCAAAGGCAGGTCTGGCACAGTCTCTTGTGGGGTCCCTGGGTCATAATGCACACAAGGTTTTGTTTGATCCCTCTGAGCATCTGGCAGGTATGGAGTTTGATTCTAAACACGATTTCACCATCCCCCCACAATCTTGTTCAGGCTTCTCCTTTGCCCTTGGACGTGGGGTATCTTTTTTTGGTGGGACCCAACATTGTGCTGTTGATGGTTCTTCAGCTGTTATTTGCAATTTTGGAGTTCTCAAAGGAGAAAATAAGCACATATTCTTCTACATTGCCATCTTGGGAAAATCAGGAGCACTGAGTACAACAGTCCTGGCTTAAGTCCTTTTGAAGTAGGTCTCCATTACCGCCATTACCCCTACCACAGTGAGGGAACATGGCCCAACAGAAAATCAATCAACAATCAACAGAATATTCCATTAAAAATTTACCACCAATCAGAGCAAGACCCAGATTTCCCCACAGTCAGTCTCTCCCATCAGGAAGCTTCCACAAACCTCTTATCCATCAAAGGGCAGACAGAATGGATACCACAATTACAGAAAACTAAACAAACTGATCACCTGGATCACAGCCTTGTCTAACTCAAGGAAACTATGAGCCATGCTGTATAGGGCCACCCAAGATGGACAGGGCATGGTGGAGACTTCTGACAAAACGTGGTCCATCACCTTCTTGACATATAGGGTTTAGTATTCTGGACCTAAAGAAATTGTGTAAACTTGCTACTGATATAGCTTCTAGAAGCATTGAAAAAGTCATGACTCACACTGAACATAGTTCTAATGCTACAGTTAGCACTGCAGATTGTGGACAAATGTTCAAGGAAGTGAGTATGTTGGAATATATGCACGATAAATGGCTGGAAAAAATACAAAATGGTATGTTTTCATGGGAAGCTGCAGGACAGACAACCTATCAAAGTCATCAGGAGTGCATGGTGAAAGGGTCTCCAGAATTGGTCCTTGGTCTGTAGGCCCATTTCTTTCTTCTTCATGCCTCACTTTGGGTGTATTTAACAACAATTTCCTTATCTATAAAATAGAACTAAATGTTAACAAAATGGCTTTTGCAATAATTAATTGAAATGCTGTTTGTAACATTCTCAGTATAGTCTTTAGTGCATATTAGCAATAGTGGTTATTTTTAAATGATAAGATAGGGCTCATTCAAGGTATCTTGGAGTGATTAGGACAGACAACATGGAGACCCTATACTTTAACCTGCCCAAAATGAATTTCCTGTTCCTAGTCAAGGAGCCATAGCTGTGGCTCATACTACCTTCTTGCTCTTAAGTCCAGACGTACTGTTATTCAGAGAAATTTATAACTCAAGGGACACTTGATGGACACTTCATTAAAGTCATAAAAATAAATCACCTTGAAACTATGCTAGAATTAGTGGGAAAAAGGAATTTCTTTTTGATACTTCTTTAGGTCTCAACAACTAGCTGATGACCTGTGTCAGCATGTTTAATGAAACCATTTCCTTAATGAGAATTAAGGAAAACAGAGGAAACCAGAGTCCAGAAATTAGGAGTAATGTGAAGAAGTATGGATGGGAGACACAGATTCCTAAAACATCTTTTAACTCTTAAATCTAGCCACATCTGTCCAGATTCAGCTCTGGAATGTTACAGTTATGTGAATTAATATCCACTTCTACCATTTAAAATGGTTGTCTCAGGAGTCCTTAAAAATAGCTGAGAAAAGAAGTGAAAGGCAATGTAGAAAAGGTAATCTGAATGTAGAGTTCCAAAGAAGAGCGAGGAGAGATAAGAAAGCCTTCCTAAGTGAACAGTGCAAAGAAATAGAGGAAAAAAATAGAATTGGAAAGACAAGAGATCTCTTCAGGAAAATTAGAGATACCAAGGGAATGTCCATGCAAAGATAGGCACAATAAAGGACAGAAATGGTATGGACCAAACAGAAGTAGACGATATTAAGAAGAGGTGGCAAGAATACATGGAAGAAATATACCAAAAAGATCTTAGTGACCCAGATAACCATGATGGTGTAATCACTTACCTAAAGCCAGAACTCTTGGAGTGTGAAGTCAAATGGGCGTTAGGAAGCATCACTATGAACAAAGTTAATGGAGGTGATGGAATTCCAGCTGAGCTATTTCACATCCTAAAAGTTGATGCTGTGAAAGTCCTGAAATCAATATGCCAGCAAATTTGGAAAAATCAGCAGTGGGCACAGGACTGGAAAAGGTCAGCTTTCATTTCAATCACAAAGAAGGGTAATACCAAAGAATGTTCAAACTACTGTACATGAGTAATGCTCAAAATTTTCCATGTGAGTTTCCAATACTATGTGAACTGAGAACTTCCAAATGTTCAAGCTGGATTTAGAAAAGTCAGAGGAACTAGAGATCAAATTGCCAATATTTGTTGGATCATAGAAAAAGCAAGGGAATTCCAGAAAAACATCTATTTCTGCTTCAGTGACTATGATAAAGCCTTCAACTGTGTGGATCGCAATAAACTGTGAAAAATTCTTAAAGAGATGAGAATACCAAACCGCTTACCTGCTTCTTGAGAAATCTGTATGCAGGTCAAGAAACAACAGTTAGAACTGAACATCGAACAGTAGACTGGTTCAAAATTGGGAAAAGAGTACGTCAAGAATCTATATTGTCACCCTACTTATTTAACTTTTATGCAGAGTACATCATGCAAAATGACAGGCTGGATGAACACAAGCTGAAATCAAGATTGGTAGGAGAAATATCAATAAGCTCAGATTTGCAAATGACAACCTCCTTATGGCAGAAAGCGAAGAGGAACTAAAGGGCGTCTCAATGAAGGTGAAAGATGAGAGTGAAAAAGGTGGCTTAAAACTCAACTTTCAAAACACTAAGATCATGGCATCTGGTTCCATCACTTCAAGGCATATAAATATGGAAACAATGGAAACTGTGACAGACTTTATTTTCTTGGGCTCCAAAATTACTGTGGGCAGTGACTGCTGCTGCTGCTGCTGCTAAGTCACTTCAGTCATATCCGACTCTGTGTGACCCCATAGATGACAGCCCACCAGGCTCCCCCATCCCTGGGATTCTCCAGGCAAGAACACTGGAGTGGGTTGCCATTTCCTTCTCCAATGTGTGAAAGTGAAAAGTTAAAGTGAAGTCGCTCAGTCGTGTCCTACTCTTGGCGACCCCATGGACAGCAGCCTACCAGGCTCCTCCATCCATGGGATTTTCCAGGCAAGAGTACTGGTGTGGGGTGCCATTGCCTTCTCCAGGGCAGTGACTACAGCCTTGAAATTAAAAGACACTTGCTCCTTGGAAGAAAAGCTATGACAAACCTAGACAGTGTATTGAAAAGCAGAGACATTTCTGTGTCTGTGTAGTCAAAGCTATGTTTTGTTTTGTTTTGTTTTTCAGTAGTATGGATGTGAGAGTTGGACAATAAAAAAGGATGAGCGCTGAAGCTGGACGATAAAGAACGCTGATGCCTTCAAACTGTGGTGTTGGAGAAGACTCTTGGGAGTCCCTTGGACTGCAAGAAGATCAAACTGGTCAATCCTAAAGGACATCAGTCTTGAATATTCGTTGGAACGACTGAGGCTGAGGCTGAAACTCCAGTACTTCGGCCACCTGATGCAAAGAGTCAACACATTGGAGAATACCGTGATGCTGGGGCAGATAGAAAGCAGGAGGAGAAGGGGATGACAGAGGATGAGATGGTTGGATGGCATCACTGACTCAGTGGACATGGGTTTGAGCAAACTCTGGTAAATGGTGAAGGAGAGGGAAGCCTGGCGTGCTGCAGTCCATTGGATGGCAAAGTTGGACACAACTGAGTGACTGAATCATAACAATCCCTTAAAATGAAAGTTTTTAATTCCAAGTCTACAGCAAAGTGAAAGTCAAAGCAAAGTCAAACTATATATATATATTCGTAATCTTTTCTATTATAGCT
Source organism: Muntiacus reevesi (assembly GCF_963930625.1). Classification (NCBI taxonomy): domain Eukaryota; kingdom Metazoa; phylum Chordata; class Mammalia; order Artiodactyla; family Cervidae; genus Muntiacus; species Muntiacus reevesi. The sequence goes on from NC_089249.1 coordinate 68,209,491, forward strand.
TATTACAAAATATTAAATATAGATCCCTTTGGTATAAACAGGTCCTTCTTCTTTACCTTTTTTAGATGTAGTAGTATATATACATTAATCCCAACTTCCTTATATATTTCTCCCCCATTCCACTTTCTTTAACTGTAAGTTTATTTTCAATGTCTGTAGGTCTATTTCTATTTTGTATATAAGTTCTTTTATGTCATTTTTTAAAGATTCCACTTATAAGTGATGTTGTGTAACATTTGTCTTTGTCTGGCTTATTTCACTTAGTATGATAATCTCTAGATCAGTTCATGTTGCTGAAAATAGCATTTTTTCATTCTCTTTTATACTGAGTCTTATTTCATTATATATATGGACCATATCTTTATTCATTCATCTGTCGATGGATATTTAGGTTGCTTCCATGCCTTGGCTATTGTAAATAGTTTTTGAGATCTAATTTTAGTTGGGTTTCTGTTGCTTGTAGCTGAAAAATTCCTAACTTATAAACCTAGACAATCTAGTCTTTGCTGGTCAGAAAAAGCTTCTCTGGGTAAGTGAAATCTAAATGGACCCTTTAAGAAAGAGTAGAAACTGACCTGGCCAAGTCGGGAAGAAGGATCAGTTAAAATGCATAATTTTCATTCCTTAGACTATTCACTGTTCTTTGATAGATTGAGTTATAGCAATTTGATAATCTGTGTTTTACAGCACATTGCAGATTACAGATAGCAAATTGGAAGGGGAAGAAGTTATTGAAATTTCAGACTTACTGACAGTGTGGCAAGTGACTTTAATGTAAATAGTGTTGGTGGAGTAGTGGGAGTGTCAGCTTAATCATGAGGTGCTATCAAAGAAAGAATAAAGTGAAAGTCATAAGAAAAATTTGTCATCATGTATACTACACTTAGAGTGAAAGCAGAGAGCCCACAATCACTGCATGACAATAATATCAGAATCAGCTATGGTGTACTGAACCCTTTACTAAATTCCAGGTACTGTGTTAAGTCCTGACTCATTATTTATAATTTTATCTTAAGAACAATTCTGAAAGATAGGGGTTATAATCTTGTGCATCATCATTTGTTTTTCTCTCTATGGATCATTTATTAATATATCAGCATGAAAATATAATACACCACTCATTTTAAATAATAGGAGAAAATAAAAGTTCCTTAATTCCAATGTCTCTCCAGCTTTCACCTAATTTCTTTGATCTGCTTCCCTAATCCTCTTTCCATTTGAAGAGCTGTTTATAATTTACTGACTCAAAATCTTCTCTGATTTTTTCTTTTTTAAAATTTAGATCTAATTAGCATTCAACAAAATGTACAGGCCTCAAATGTATAGTTCATTGAGTTGTGACAAGTGCTTACACTTGTGGAATTAGCACCCAAAACAAGATGCAGAGCATATTCATCAACCCAGAAAATTTCTTTTTTCCCTTTTCTAATTAATTGACTTTCCTCCACGTGAATTTCTATCTTCATATAGTTTTCTTTTGGACGTCATGTCCTAGTATAATCATGCAGTATTTATGTTTTTGAATCTGATTTCTTTTGCTCAACATAATGTTTTTGAGATTTGTCCATCAGTCTTCAGTATCAGTTTATTCTTTTGTATTGTTGAGTAATAACATTATACGAAAGTGTGAAAGAAAGTGAAAATCGTTTAGTCGTGTCTGACTCTTTGTGACTCCATGGACTGTACATGGAATTCTCCAGGCCAGAATACTGGAGTGGGTAGCCTTTCCCTTCTTCAGGGAATCTTCTGAACCCACGGATAAAACCCAGGTCTCTCTCACTGCAGAATGGATTCTTTACCACCTAAGGCACAAGGGAAGCCCAAGGATACTGGAGTGTGTAGCCTATCCACTCTCCAGCTGATCTTCCTGACCCAGGAATCGAACCAGGGTCTCTGGCATTGCAGGCAGATTCTTTACCAATTGAGCTATCAGGGAAGCCCTCACATTATATGACCACACCACAATGCGAATATCCACTCTCCTGTTGATGGATATTTTAGTTTTTTCTAAGTTTTGGCTATTACAAAGAGGCTCCTCTGAATAATAGCTTATAAGTCTTTGAGTGAATATATGTTTCCATTTATTTTGGACGTATGTCTTGGGTGTATGTGTCGGGTAATGATAAGTATATATTTCCACTTAAAGAACCTGCCAAACATTTCTGCAATGTAATTCTAAGACTTCATATTCCAATCAGGATTGTACAAGAGCTCCATTTGTTTTACATACTCACCTATATTTAGTGACTAGTCTCTTTGATTTTAACTAATATTCTAGTGAATGTGAAAAAGTATTTCATTATGATGTTGAATTAAATTTCATTCTCTTTTAAATCCTTACATGAGGCAACTGCCTGCACCCATTCACTCTAAAATGATTCTTGTCAATGTTTCCAACAATCCTCATGTTGGCAGATCAAATGGGAAATCCTTAGTCCCCTTATTAATTTATGTGGTTTGTCACATAAGGGTTCCAGCATCTACTTTCCTCCACTCATTGACTGCTCCTTCTCATTACCCTTTGCTGGTTCCTCATCATCTCCTGACCTCTAATATTATGTTGCCTCAACGTATTCTTTAGTTCTCTTCTCTTTTCTTGGTGATCTCATCTAGTCTCATGACTTAAGCTTTGTATCTTCAGCTCAGATCGCCCTTCTCTAAACCACAGACTTAGGCGTACAGTGGATAGCTTGATATATTCATTTGGATGCCTCATAGGCATTATAACTTAACATGTTCCAAAAATGAACTCCTGAACTACTACAGTAAATTTGCCCCTCTGTAGTTTTTCCTGTCTATAATAATGACACTTCATCTTTCCAGTGGCCCAAGATTCAAACCCTGGAATCATCTCTGACTCTTTTCTTTCTTTTACACCTAATATCAAATTTGTTAGCAAATATGTCTAGCAAATACACTTCCCACCACTTCCATCACTACTCTTTAAATTATTGCAGTAGTTCCTGAATAGTTTTCCTGCTCCCAAGCTTGTAAACTTACAATTTCTTTAAAAGAGAGCAGCCCATGTGATTCTATTGAAATATAATTCATATCACGTCACATTTTTACTCAAAACTCTTCATTCGTTCAATAATTGACACCTATCATGTGCCAGTCAGGGACATTCTGGCATGAACAAAAATCATGCTTTCTTGAAACTTGTGATTTATTAGGAAAGTTGGACAGTAATTATACACTTAATTTCATAGTAATTCTGATAGCTGTCACAAGGGATAAGTACAGGGAACCCTGAGAATATGAAATAAGGGGTGAGAAAGACAACTGGAAGATATGATATTTTATATGAAACCTAAATAGTTTCACCACTGTACAGGTGATGTGAATATATAAAATATTCTATCATTAAAAAGTCGTGGAATGATTCAAAATCAGATCAATATGTTTCCAAATTTTCAGCTTATAAGCATTGTGTCATATTGTCCTTGCTGTTAAACATATTGATCACATTTTATTAAGATTGTAAAGCCCATGGATAATGGATCCTGAAAATAAATGCAAAGTCGAGGGCTCTTTTTTAAAAAACCCTTATGCCTTTTAGCTATTTTATGGCAAGACTTACATTTTGCAATGAATGAGAAGAGAATTAATTCATTAAGAACTTATGCTTAGAAAATCAGGCTTAAAATTATGTATGTTATATGGATTAATTACAATAATAATCATCTTTCCATAAAAAATACTTTACAGTACAGACACCGTGTTGAACATGCCACATAAATTATTTTATTTTAATTTCGCAACAAGATTATGAAATAGGGTCTATTATTCCCATTTTGCTGACAAACAAATTTCAGCTTAGAGAAACTCTTAACCTAAAGTCATATGGTCAGGAAATGGAAGAAGGGGGCTTTGAACCAAGGACTTTAGCTCCTGAGTTTGCTGTTTTAATAACTGTGTTATCATTGAGAATGTTTCTGTGTGTTTAGTTGAGAGTTCTCAGGCAACACTAGCTCTGAGTTATCTTTGAGCAAGCACAAGGTGCAAAAGGAGTGCTGCTGATTTTTTCTTCCAGCCATTATCTACCCATCCCTTGCCCTCATCCACATCCAGCACCTCTAGAAATGGTGTGCTTTGTTAACAGTTTTGACACCTACAGAGACCAGCTGTGGGATTTCAGGACAGGCAGCAGTGTTAGGCAACCTCACGTTGGAGTGTGTGACATGTGGCTCACATAGGCTCCACTTTCCCCCTTTCAGCCTGCTATCATTATCAGGTCACTGTCACTTCATAAAACATCTTATTGAAATTATTATGGGTCTTCTTTAATGATTTTCATTACTAACAGAGATTCTAATCTCAGATTTTCCTTTTAATATTAATAAAAATCACACACATGTTAAAACTGTAAGAATAAACACAACCAACAATAACTACAAGCTAAAGCATTGCAACTTCTGAGGAATTTCTCTTGCAAACAGCTAATTGAAACATTCCTTCAATTTGGGCTGCTCAGTTTTGACAGTAACTCTGTCCCTTGTCATAAAATCAATGGTATTTTTTTTTATCCCATCCCTCCATTCACCATCTCGCCTCTGACTGTAGGGCCTTCTTTCCCCACTCAGAGTCTTCCTCAGATCATCGGGGTTAAGTGATCTTTTCAAACTGCCTGGCCAGACTGTCACAAGGCATTGAGTGGCTTTTGAAAATGAGCCATGTTAAATGGACTTGATGGGGGTTAAAACCACCATTATTGCTATCACCACTGTGATAAAATGGAGCAATAATGACGGGGGAAGGTACTTATCACTGTCTTTTTGAGATCACTTAAGATAGTTTGGATTTGAAGCTTTTTGCCAAAGATAAATGGAACATGTACAAGATAAATGTTACCATTGCAGAATCTTTTGTGTGAACTTGCACGGGCCTGTGTTGTTTATTTGTGCGACAGCTAGAAAGGGGGCAATAAAGCCAGGACAGGAAACTCCATTCTGCATAAGGCGGCCACTTGTCATCGTTGAGGATGTGAGAGCCTTGATTAAAATGAGTAAGTCAAAATGCAGAGAATGGAACAAAATAGGATAACATAATTTTTCAAAAAATTGCTAATATGCCATCCATTTGCCCTAAGCATACAAGGTTATGTGTGTGCTCAATCGCTCAGTTATGGCCAATGCTTTGTGACCTCACAGACTGCAGGCCACCAGTTTCCTCTGTCCATGGGGTCGTCTCAGCAAGAATACTGGAGTGGGTTGCCATTTTCTCCTTCAAGAATCTTCCCAACCCAGGGATGGAACCCATGTCTCCGGCATCTCTTGCATTGGCAGGTGGAGTCTTTACCACTCAGCTTCATATAACCACTTCATTTAACACTTATATGAAGAGTTAAAGTCTGTGTTTTGAAATTTAACAATCACTTAGTCACTGTAGTTTAGTTGGAAAGGCCCAAGACTAGTTGTTAGGAGCTCTGAGTTCTAGTCCAATCCCATCACTAACTTGCTGTGTGACTGAGGATGAGAAATTTAAGCTTTCTCAGGATCATCAGCTCATTCCAATTGGCCCAGGACTGTCCTTGTTTTAGTACTGGAAGTCATATGTCCAGAAAAGCCCTCAGTCCTAGACAAAGTCCTGTCTCCTGATCTACTTTGTCAATCAATTATATTAACCTCTTTTGTGAAAACTACTGAATATTATAAAATGAATTAGAAACATAAAGTGATAAATTGTTATAACATGAATATCCCCACAGGCACATCTTGGTCCTATCTTGACTTTAAAATCTTGAAGTGTATTGAAAAGCTACCTCACTTCCAACTGGAAATTCCTGGTGGCAACAGATTTTGGAAAGGTACTATGACAATGGTCAGACAACTGAACTTTTAACAGTTACTGATTAATGCTACAAAGAGCAAAAAGAGCCTTGAGGAATCTGTTTCAGGAAACACTAACTCTGGCTCGCCTCAAAAGACGAGTCCGGAAGAACTGTAAAATTAGCATTCAAAGACCTCTTTTGCAATCTAACCCATGTTCTATTTTAAACTGTTTGAATATTCAGATTTTATGAATCATAAACTTTAAAACATCAATTATGGTAACTATGAAACTAGATTAAGAATGTATATCTGTCTGTCATTTAGTAGTTGCTCAATAAATGTTAGTTTTCTTCCTGAAAGGATATAGTCCTTGCTTTATCTATACCACATCAATTTTCAAGCAAATCCCACACTTAATTTATGATGCAGAATACCTATACTTTTTTTTTATGTTATTTACAGCTTTCACTGAGGTAACTCTCTGAAATTTATCTCACCTATAAAATGAAGTACTTTGGATAGTTCTGAAATATCTTCCAATTCTAACATTACTTTACTCTAGAATCATCAATAATGTCTATAAATAACAAACAATTGCATAAAAACCTGTAAGTACCCATCATCAAAAAATCAAGAGAATTCCAGAAAAACATCTATTTCTGCTTTATTGACTATGCCAAAGCCTTTGACTGCATGGATCACAATAAACTGTGGAAAATTCTGAAAGAGATGGGAATACCAGACCACCTGACCCACCTCTTGAGAAACCTTTCTGTAGGTCAGAAAGCAGCGGTTAGAATTTGACATGGAACAACAGAATGCTTCCAAATAGGGAAAGGAGTACGTCAAGGCTGTATATTGTCACCCTGCTTATTTAACTTATATGCAGAGTACATCATGAGGAACGCTGGGGCTGGATGAAGCACAAGCTGGAATCAAGATTGCCAGGAGAAATATCAATAGCCTCAGATATGCAGATGACACCACTCTTATGGCAGAAAGTGAAGAAGAACTAAAAAGCCTCTTGATGAAAGTGAAAGAGGAGAGTGAAAAATTTGGCTTAAAACTCAACATTCAGAAAACTATGATCATGGCATCCGGTCCCATCACTTCATGACAAATAGATGGGGAAACAGTGGAAACAGTGGCTGACTTTATTTTTTGAGCTCCAAAATCACTGCAGATGGTGATTGCAGCCATGAAATTAAAAGACGCTTACTCTTTGGAAGGAAAGTTATGGCTAATCTAGATAGTATATTAAAATGCAGAGACATTGCTTTGTCAACAAAGGTCTGTCTAGTCAAAGCTATGGTTTTTCTAGTGGTCATGTATTGATGTGAGAGTTGGACTATAAAGAAAGCTGAGCCCCAGAGAATTGATGCTTTTGAACTGTGGTGTTGGAGAAGACTCTTGAGAGTCCCTTGGACTGCAAGGAGATCCAAGCAGTCCATCCTAAAGGAGATAAGTCCTGGGTGTTCATTGGAAGGACTGATGTTGAAGCTGAAACTCCAATACTTTGGCCATCTGATGCAAAGAGTTGACTCATTTGAAAATATCCTGATGCTGGGAAAGATTGAGGGCAGGAGGAGAAGGGTTCACAGAGGATAAGATGGTTGGATGGCATCACTGACTCAATGGACATGAGTTTGGGTGGACTCTGGGAGTTTGTGATGGACAGGGAGGCCTGGCGTGCTGAGGTTCATGGGGTCATAAAGAGTCGGACACGACTGAGTGACTAAACTGAACTGACCCATCACTAGTTTCAGAAAGTAATAAAAATATGAATATAAAATATTATTTATTCATTGTGAAAATGTAAATAATTTATAAAGGAACAAAATGAAATTTATCCTTTTTCCTCTTCCTAGAGATGAGAACTATATCCTCATAAACATTATTTGGCAAAGCAGTAGCATTTTAAAATTTACAATTTTTCTGTAGTTATTGGTATCTTTTAGTTATACCAAATAAAACCATTTATACAAAACATAGTAGTGGGATAGAAATTGGGAGTTGTGGGTTCTAATCTAGAGCCAGTCACTAACTATCTACTACTTTGCCATCATTCTGAAATGGAAGGAATTGAACCAGATGGTTCCTTAGTTGCTATAGAGGTTACAAGTAGTGGCTATCTAGTTTAATATTTTATTATAGAAGTATCAGGCATACAGTATTATAATTTGGCATCTGTATACGCTACAAAGTGATCGCCACCACAAGTCTAGTTACCATGTATTTGACCCCTTTAACCCATTTCACCCACCCTTCAAACTACCCCTCTGGACACTAAAGTTCTCTACATCCATAAGCTTGTATTTGTTTTATTTTTGTTTGTTCATTTGTTTTGTTCTGTTTTGTTGTTTAGATTTCATATGAGTTAAATCATGTAGTATTGGTCTTTCTTTGTCTGATTTATTTCACTTAGTATAATTCCATGAAAGTCTATCCATGTTGAAACAAATGGCAGAATTTCATTCCTTTTCATGGCTAAATAATATTCGTGTGTGTGTGTGTGTGTGTGTGTGTGTGTGTGTGTGTGTGTGTGTAACACATCTCCTTTATTCATTTCTCCATCAACGGACATTCATATTGTTTCCATATCTTGGCTATTGTAAAAGATGCTGCTATAGACACGGGGGTACACATATCTTTTTGAGTTAGTGCTGAGTCTCCCTCCTCTCACTCCATCCCAGCCCTTTAGGTCATTACAGAGTGCCAGGTTGGATTCCCTGTGTTATTTAGCAACTTCCCACTATTTTATACATGATAGCGTATATATGTCCATGCTATTTTCTCAGTTCATCCCATCCTCACCTTCCCCACTGTGTCCACAAGTCTGTTTTCTACTAGGTTCATCAGTAGCATTTTTCTAGATTCCATATATATACATTAATATAAGACACTTGTTTTTCTCTTTCTGAATTACTTCACTTTAAGAATCACTAGGTTTATTCGCCTTGCTACAACGGACTCAAATCTGTTCCTTTTTATGATTGAGTCATATACCATTGTATAAATATACCACTATCTTAATCCACTCATCCGTCGATGGACATCTAAGTTGCTTCCATGTCCTGGTTATTGTAAATATTGCTGCAACCAACATTGGGATGTTTTTTCTTTTCTTTCTTTCTTTTTTTTTTTTTTTTTTTTAGAATTGTGGCTTTTTCATTGTTTATACCCAGTAGTAGGATTACTGGGTATTATAAGCTTAACATACCTCATTATTAGAGAAAAGGGAAGCTTAGCACAAAATTAGGATTTATTCCTAATTTTTAAAGTAATCTCCTTACTGTTCTGCATAATGGCTATATCAGTTTGCATTCCCAACAACAGTGCAAAGAGGGTTGCTTTTCCTCCATATCCTCTCCAGAATTTATTATTTGTTCATTTATTGATGATGGTCATTCTGATTGGTGTAAGGTGACATTTCTTTTTAGTTTTGATGTTCATTTCTCTAGTAGTGAACTATGTTAAGCATCTTTTCACATGTTTATTAGCCATCTCTATGTCTTCTTTGGAGAAATGTCTTCTCCCTGTTTTTTGATTAGTTTTTTTCCCTCTGATATGGAGATATATGAGCTACTTATATGTTTTAGAGATGAACCTTTTGTCAGTTGCTACATTTGTAATTATTTTCTCCCATTCAGAGTGTTGCCTTTTCATCTTGCTTATAGTTTCCTTTGCTGTGCCAAAGTTTTTAAGTTTTATTAGGTCCATTTCTTTATTTTTTATTTTATTTTCATTAATCTAGGAGGTGAATAAGATAGCATATTACTGCCTATGTTTTCTTCTAAGAGCTTTATAGTTTCTGGCCTTACATTTAAGACTTTAATCCATTTTGAGTTTATTTTTGTGTATGATGTTAGGAAGTGTTCTAAGTTCATTTCTTCTACACATTGCTGTCCAATTTTCCCAGCATCATTATCAAAGAGGTGTCTTTTCTTCATTATATATTCTTGCTTCCTTTGTCAAAGGTAAGGTGCCCATAATTTCGTGGATTTATCTCTGGGCTTTCTATCTTGTTCCATTGGTATATATTTCTGTTTTTGTTCCAGTACCATATTGTCCTCATGATTGAAGATTTGTAGTATAGTTTGAAGTCAGGGAGGTTGATTCCTCCAGCTCCATTTACCTTTCTCAAGATTACTTTGGCTATTCAGGGTCTATTGTGCTTCCATACAAATTGTGAATTTTTTTATTTGAGATTTGTGCAAAATGCCACTGGTAATTTGATAGACAAAGAAATGAATTTGTAGATTGCTTTGGTTAGTATAGTCATTTTGCTTAATATAGTCATTTTTGACAATGTTGATCATTTCAATCCAGCAATATCATATATCTTTACATCTGTTTGTGTCATCTTTGATTTCTTTCATCAGTGTCTTATAGTTTTCAGTCTTATAGTCTTTTGCCTCTTTAGGTAGGTATATACCTAGATATTTTATTATTTTTGTTGCAATGGTATGGGATTAATTTCTTAATTTCCCTTTCTGAATTTTCATTGTTAGTATATAAGAATGTGAGGGATTTCTGTGTATTAATTTTATATTCTGTGGCTTTACTAAATTCATTCATTAGTTCTAATACATTTTGGTGGCATTTTTAGGGTGTCATATGAACAGTATCATGTCATGTGAAAACAGTGAGAATTTTACTTTTCTCTAATCAGTTGTTTAGTCATGTCCAACTCTTTGTGAGCCCATGAACTACAGCACACCAGGATTCCCTGTCCTTTACTATCTCCCAAAATTTGCTCAGTTCAGTCGCTCAGTTGTGTCCGACTCTTTGCGACCCCATGAACCGCAGCACGCCAGGCCACCCTGTCCATCACCAACTCCCGGAGTCCACCCAAACCCATGTCCATTGAGTCGGTGATGCCATCCAACCATCTCATACTCTGTTGTCCCCTTCTCCTCCTGCCCTCAATCTTTCCCAGCATCAGGGTCTTTTCAAATGAGTCAAGTCTTCGCATCAGGTGGCCAAAGTATTGGAGTTTCAGCTTCAACATCAGTCCTTCCAATGAACACCCAAGACTGATCTCCTTTAGGATGGACTGGTTCATCCTAATTCTTTGAATTAGGACAATTCTTTGAATTGTTCACTTAAGATGGCTCTCTTATCTCTCTTTGCTGTTCTTTGGAACTTTGCATTCAGATTGGAATATCTTTCCTTTTCTCCTTTGGTTTTTCCTTCTCTTCTTTTCTCAGCTGTTTGTGAGGCCTCCTCAGACAACCACTTTGCCTTCTTGCATTTCCTTTTGTTTCTTTTTTTTTCCCGATTGCCATGGCTAGGATTTCCAAAATAATATTGAATAATATTGGTGAGAGTGAGCATTCTTTTCTTGTTCCTGATCTTAGAGGAAACACTTTCAGTTTTTCACCATTGGGAATACTTGCTGAAAGTTTGTCATTGTTGTTTTTCTTCAGTCGATCAGTCAGTCTGAACTTTGCAACCCAATGGACTGCAGCATGCCAGGCTCCCCCTTCCTTTAATATCTCCCAGAGTTTGCTCAAATTCATGTACACTAGGTCAATGATGCCATGCAACTATCTCATCCTCTGTCGCCCCCTTCTCCTCCTATCCTCAATCTTTCCCAGTATCAGGGTCTTTTCCAATGGGTTGGCTCTTCACAGCAAGTGGCCAATATATTGGAGCTTAAGCTTCAGCATCAACCCTTCCTTTAGTATTCACTGGTTTGATACACTTCCTGTCCAAGGGACTCTCAAGAGTCTTCTCTGGCACCACACTTGAAAGCATCAATTCTACAGTGCTAGGTCTTCTTCATGGTCCAACTTTCACATCCATATATGACTGCTAGAAAAACCATAGCTTTGACTTTATGGGCTTTTGTCGACAAGGTGATGTCTCTACTTTTTAATATGCTAGTATATGACCTTTATTATGTTGAGATATATTCCTTCTATGTTGGTCTTCTGGTGAGTTTTTAAGTGGGTGTTGAATTTTGTTGAAAGATTTCTCTGCATTTATTGAGATGATCACATTGTTTTTAACTTTCAGTTTGTTAGTATGCTGGATAACATTGATTGATTTGCTTAAAATGAAAAATCCTTTCATCCCTGGCATAAACTCTACTTGATCATGGTATATGATTCTTTTAATGGATTGTTGAATTCTGTTTGCTAGAATTTTGCTGAATATGTTTGCATCTATGTTCGTCAGTCACATTGACCTGTAATTTTCTTTTTTTTTAATGATATCTTTGCCTGGTTTTGGTATTAGCATGATGGTGGCCTTGTAGAATGAAATTGCTTTCCTCTCTCTGCAATTTTTTGGAACAGTTTTAGTGTATGGGTATTTCGTCTTCTTTGAACTTTTAATAGAATTAACCTGTGAAGCCGTTTGGCCCTGAGCTTTTTTGTTGGAAGATTTTTGATCATAGTTTCAATTTCAGTGCTTGTGAGTTGTCTCTTCATATTTTCCATTTCTTTCTGATTCAGTTTTGGAAAGTTTTTCTTTTGTAAGAATTTGTCTGTTTCATTGGTATATAGTTGCTACTATTAGTCTCTTATGACCCTTTGTATTTCTGTGCTATCTGTTGCAACTTCTTTTATACTTCTAATTTTATTGATTTGAGTCTTCTTTCTTTCTTTCTTTCTTTTTTTTTTTTTTGATGAGTCTGGCTAATGGTTTGTCAAATTTGTTTTCAATTCAAAGAACCAATGTTTAGTTTTATTGACCATTGCTATTGTGTCCTTCACTTATTTTTCACGTATTTCTGCTCTGATCATTATGATTTTTTAAATAAGTCCTTTATATATTCTGTATATTAATCCCTAGTTAGATATATAATTCTAAGGTATCTTCTCTCATTCAGTAGGCTGACTTTTTGTTTTAATGATTGTTTTTTCCGCCCTACAGTAGCTTTTTAGTTTGATATTGTCCAATTTATTTATTTTTTCTTTTATTTCCTTTGCCTTTGGCATCAATTCCACAAAAACCACTAAGGCCAATGCGAAAGGTTTATTTCCAATAATCTATGTTCCAATGATCTATGTTCCAATGATCTATGTGTCCGTTTTTGTGAAAAGACCATAACGTTTTGATGACCATCACTTTGTAGTAAAGATTAAAATCAAGGTGTGTGATGTCTCCAGTTTTGTTCTTCTTTATCAAGATTGCTTTGGCTCTTGTGAGCGTATACTTGTTTTCCATACAAAATTTATTTATTCTAGGCCTATGAAATGTCATTGGAATTTTAATAGGTTTTATGTTTAATCTGTAGGTTATTTTGGGTAGTATGGATATTTCTACAATGTTAATTCTTCCAATCTATGAGCACAGGATATCTTTCCTTTTGTGTGTGTGTCTTCTTCAGATTTTTTCATCACTGTCTTATAGTTTTCAGTGTACAGGTCTTTTACTTACTTAGTTAAATTTATTCCTATGGTACTTTATCCTTTATGATGCAAATGTAAATTGGATTGTTTTCTTAATTTCTCTTTTTGATACTTCATTATTAGTGTATAGAAATGGCAGATTTCTGTATACTGATTTTGTATCCTGTGGCTTTACTGAAATCACCTATTAGTTTTTACAATTTTTTGATGGAGTCTTTAGAGTTTCCAGTATATAGTATCAGTCTTCCCTGGTGGGTCAGATGGTAGAAAGAATCCACCTGCAATGCTGGAGATGTGGGTTAGATCCCTGGGTTGGGAAGATCCCCTGGAGAAAGTAATGGCTACTCACTCCAGTATTCTTGCTGGGAGAATTCCATGGACAGAGGACCCTGGTGAGCTACAATCCATGGAGCTGCAGAGTTGGACACAACTGAGCGACTAACACGCACACACACATATTGAATCATGCCATCTGTAAATAGTGACAGTTTTTATTTCTTCCTTTCTTGCCTAGTTTCTGTGACTAGGATTTCTGATACTTACTATTGTGCATGAAAGTGGAAGAATGGACATCCTTGTCTCATTAGTGATCTTAGAAGAAATGTTTTCACCTTTTCATTGTTGAGTGTGATGTTATTTGTGAGTTTATCACACATGGTCTTCATTATTTTGTGGTTATATTCCATCTATACCAAGTTTGTTGAGGATCTATTTTTTTGTCAAGTTTTTAACCTTTGTCAAATACTTTTTATGTACCTGTTGAGAGGATCATATGGTTTTTCTCTCTCATTTTGTTAGGGCTTAAATACTCTTAAAGATAAAGAAGGTGCATGCCTGATATTCAGAAGGTCCATGACTGATACTCAGAAGGTACTAATATACTTTAGGCATATTAGTATGCCTAATATTCATTCTGCATACTTTCCAGTAACTCTTGTACACTCATGGGATTCATTCTTTTGTAATCCTTCTCAGCACAGAATTCCAGACAGTCCTTAAAAGTTAGTTGGTGGAGGTGGTGAAACGAAACTCACTTCACTTTCAAGTTTGAGCTCAGTGCCTATCCAAGGAAGGTTTGTGGCGCTTTCATCAGGCAGTTGAAATTCTTGTTTTAGGTATCTGACCCTCACTTCAGAATTGATAAATCGAGATATCTGGGATGCAACACAGGAATTTGAAAATTTAATTACCTTATTGGGAGAAACTTAAATAAGATTGGAGACCCTCTTTTTTGGGGGGGAACTTTTTTATATATTTGTAGTTGTTTCTTCATCTTCCATTGCATCATTTATTTATTATTCATTAAATATGTTAATTGTCTTCCATATGCCAGGCCTTTTTCTAGGTGTTAGGGCTATAATAATGAATAAAATTTAGTCTCTGCTTTATTATGAATAATTTTAAACTTCAGTTTATGCTTAAGTTTTTTTCTTCTTTTACATGCTTTACCCTCGGGAAACTCACTGACTTCAGCTATCCTGCATATAATCTCATGTAGATGACCACTAAAACTATCACTCTGGTTCAATTTCTTATTCCCCAAGAATTCTCTTGTCTTCAAAACTCTCTAGACCTTTCTATTTGGGTCTCACATTGTCATCAATGAATTAGAGTACCTACAATTCAAGTAATTTTTATTTATTTATACCTCAAATAAAAAGCAGCTTTACTTTGATTTCCATAGTCTTGAAGTCTACTAAACTTGAATCTAATACTGTTCTCTCCAAATTATTTTTTTATATTTTCTTGTGTATGTTCCTATTCCAATCCTATTTTCTTAGTCTGACCGAAGCCGACTTTATCTCAGCTCAGTTCAGCTCAGATGCTCAGTCGTGTCCGACTCTTTGCAATCCCATGGGCTGCAGCACACCAAGCTTCCCTGTCCATCACCGATTCCCAGGACCTACTCAAACTTATGTCCATCAAGGCAGTGATGCCATACAACCATCTCATCCTCTGTCGTCCCCTTCTCCCACCTTCAATCATTCCCAGCATCAGGGTCTTTTCCAATGGGTCAGTTCTTTGCATCAGGTGGCCAAAGTATTGGAGTTTCAGCAGCAGAATCAGTCCTTCCAATGAATATTTAGCACTGATTTCCTTTAGGATTTACTGGTTGGAACTCCTTGCAGTCCAAGGGACTCTCAAGAATCTCCTCCAGCACAAAAGCATCAATTCTTCAGCATTCAGCTTTCTTTCTAGTCCAACTCTCACATCAACACATGACGACTGGAAAAAGCGTACCTTTGACTAGATGGACCGTTGTTGGTAAAGTAATGGCTCTGATTTTTAATACACTGTCTACCTTGGTCATAACTTTCCTTCCAAGGAACAAGTGTCTTTTAATTTAATGGCTGCAGTCATCATCTGCAGTGATTTTGCCCCCGCCCCCCCCCCCCCAAATAAGGTCTCTGTTTCCACTATTTCCCATCTATTTGCCATGAAGTGATGGGACTGGATACCACGATCTTAGTTTTCTGAATGTTGAGTTTTAAGCCAAATTTTTCACTCTCCTCTTTCACTTTCATCAAGAGGCTCTTTAGTTCTTCTTCAGTTTCTGCAATAAGAGTAGTTCTATCTCCGTGTCTGAGGTTATTGATATTTCTCCTGGAAATCTTGATTACAGCTTGTGCTTCATTCAGCTGGCATTTCACATGATATTCTTTGCACATAAGTTAAATAATCAGGGTGACAATATACAACCTTGACATACTCCTTTCCCAATTTGGAACCAGTCTGTTCCATGCCTGGTTCTAACTGTTGCTCTTGACCTGCATACAGATTTCTCGAGGTAGGTCAGGTGGTCTGGTTTCCCATTTCTTTAAGAATTTCCCACAGTTTGTTGTGAACCATATAGTCACAGGATTTGGCTTAGTCAATAAAGCAAAAGTAGATGGTTTTCTGGAGCTCTCTTGCTTTTTTGATGATCTAGCAGATTTTGGCAATTTGATCTCTGGTTCTTCTACCTCTTTTAAATCCAGCTGGAAAATCTGGAAGTTCACAACTCATGTACTGTTGAAGCCTGGCTTGGAGAATTTTGAGCATTGCTTTATCTCACACTCTTATTGTTTTAACTTGGTCTTACTTTGTTCCTTTCATTTTATTTGCTGCTTTAGCATGTACTTTAGTTTGCCACATCGTACTTTTTTTGTGCTTTATATGTTTAATACATTTATATTATTTTAAAGATAACAACTGGACTGTATAGATTCTGGTACAACACGTGTGTGTTTGTATGTGTTTTTTGTTGTTGTTGTTTATGTTTTAAATGGATTTAGTTTTCATTCAAGGATAATTGTTTTTATAGAATTTTGTTGTTTTCTGAAGAACCTCAACTTGAGTCAGCCATAGGTATACATATGCCCCATCCCTTTTGAACCTACCTCCCATCTCCCTCCCCATCCTACCCCTCCAGTTTCATACAGAGCACCTGTTTGAATTTCCAGAGCCACACAGCAAATTCCTGTTGGCTATTGATTTTACATATGGTAGTGTAAGTTTCCATGTTACTCTTTTCATACATCTCACCCTCTCCTATCCTCTCTCCATGTCCATAAGTCTATTCTCCATGACTCCTTCTCCATTGTTGCCCTGTAAATAAATTTTTCAGTACCATTTTTTAAGATTCCATACATGTGCATTTTAGATTATAATCTTTATTGTTCTCCTTCTGACTTACTTCACTTTGTATAATAGGTTTTAGGTTCATTAACCTCATTGGAACTGACTCAAATGTGTTCCTTGTTATGGCTGAATAATATTCCATTGTGTATATGGACAACTTCCTTATGCATTCATCTATAGATGGACATCTAGGTTGCTTCCATGTTCTGGCTATTGTAAATAGTGCAGCAATGAACAATGGGATAATGTGTCTTTTACAGTTTTGGTTTCTTCAGGGTATATGCCTAGGAGTGGAAATGCTGGGTCATATGGTGGTATTCCTAGTTTTTAAAGGAATCTCCATAACATCTTCCACAGTGGCTATATCAATTTGCATTCATACCAACAGTGCAAGAGCGTACCCCTTCATCCACACCCTTTCACACACTTATTGCTTGTAGACTTTTGATAATGGCCATTCTGATCAGTGTGACGTGATATCTCACTGTAGCTTTGATTTGCATTTCTCTAATAATGAGCGATGATGAGCATCATTTCATGTGTTTGTTAGCCATCAGTATGTCCTCTTCAGAGAAATGTCTGTTTAGGTATTTTCCCCACATTTTTGATTGGATTGTTCATTTCTCTGGTTTGAGCTGCATGAGCCACTTGCATATTTTGGAAATTATTCCTTTGTCCATTGTTTCATTTCCTATGATTCTCTGCCATTCTGAGTGTTGTCTTCTCACCTTACTTATAGTTTCCTTTGACGTGCAAAAATTTTTAAGTTTAATCAGGTCCCACTTGTTTACTTTTGTTTTTATTTCCATTACTCTAGGAGGTGGGTCACAGAGTATCTTGCTTTGATTTATGTTATTGAGTGTTCTGCCTATGTTTTCCTCTAAGAGTTTTATAGTTTCTGGTCTTACCCTTAGGTCTTTAATCCATTTTGATTTGATCTTTGTGCATGGTGTTAGGAAGTATTCTAATTTCACTCTTTTACATGTAGCTGTCCACTTTTCCCAGCACCATTTATTGAAGAGGCTGTCTTTCCCCCATTGTATATTCTTGCGTCCTTCGTCAAAAGTAAGGTATGCATAGGGGAGTGGGCTTGTCTCTGGGCTATCTACCTTGTTCCATTGGTCTATATTTCTGTGCCTGTGCCAGTACCATGCCATTTTAATGACTGTAGCTTTGTAGTATAATCTGAAGTCAGGAAGGTTGATTCCTCCAGCTCCATTCTTCTTTCTCAAGACTACTTTGGCTATTTGGGGTCTTTTGTGCTTCCATATGAATTGTGCAGTTTTTCGTTCTAGTTTTGTGAAAAAATGCCATTGGTTATTTGACAGGGATTGCACTGAATCTGTAGGTTGGGTCTGGTAGTATAGTCATTTTCACTATATTGATTCTTCCTACCCAGGAACATGGAATATCTCTCTATATGTGCATGTCATCTTTGATTTCTTTCATTAGTGTCTTATAATTTTCTGTGGACAGTTCTTTTGTCTCCATAGGTAAGTTTTTTCCTAGATATTTAATTCTTTCTGTTGAAATGGTGAATGGGATAGATTCCTTAATTTCTCTTTCTGGTTTTCTATTGTTACTATAAAGAAATGCAAGAGATTTCTGTGTACTGATTTTGTATCCTGCAACTTTGGTAAATTCACTGAATAGCTCTAGTAATTTTCTGATACTATCTTTAGGGTTTTCTATGTACAGTATCACATCATCTGCAAACATTGAGGGCTTTACCTCTTCTTTTCCAATCTGGATTCCTTTTACTTCGTTTTCTTCTCTGAATGCCATAGCTAGGACTTAGAGAACTCTGTTGAATAATTGTGGTGAAAGTGGTCACCCTTGTCATGTTCCTGATCTTAGAAGGATTGCTTTCAGGTTTTCACCATTGAGAATAATGTTTTCTGTAGGTTTATCATATATGACCTTTACTATGTCGAGGTAGGTTCCTTCTATGCCCATTCTTTGAAGAGTTTTAATCATAAATAGGTGCTGAATTTTGTCAGAGGCTTTTTCTGCGTCTATTGAGATGATCATGTGGATATCATCTTTCCATATGTTAATATGATATGTCACATTAATTTGTATATATTGAAGAATTCTAGCATCGCTGGAAGAAACCCAACTTAATCATGCTGTATGAGCTTTTTGATGTGGTGCTGAATTTCGTTGAGGATTTTTGCATCTATGTTCATCAGTGATATTGGCCTGTAGTTTTCTTTCTTTGTGTTGTCTATGTCTGGTTTTGGTATCAGGGTGATGGTGGCCTCGTAGGATGAGTTTGGAAGTGTTCTTTCCTCTGCAAACTTTTGAAAGAGTTTTAGAAGGATAGGAATAAGCTCTTCTCTGAATGTTTAATAGAATTTTCCAGTGAAGCCATCTGGTCCTTGGTTTTTGTTTTTTAGGATATTTTTGATCATAGTGTCAATTTCAGTGCTTGTAATTGGGTTGTTCTTAATTTCTATTTCTTCTTGGTTCAGTCTTCGAAGATTTAATTTTTCTTGGAATTTGTCCATTTCTTCCAGGTTACTTATTTTACTGCCATATAGTTGCTCATAATAGTCTCTTATAATCCTTTGTATTTCTGCATTGTCTGTTGTGACCTCTCCTTTTTCATTTCTGATTTTGTTGATCTTGTTCTTCTTTCTATTTTTTCTTCATGAGTCTGCCTAAAGGTTCGTCAATTTTGTTTGTCTTCTCAAAGAACCAGCTTTTGTTTTTATTAACCTTTACTATTTTTTCTTTCATTTCTTTTTCATTTATTTCTGCTCATACCTTTATAATTTTTTTCCTTCTAAAATTTTTGTTGTTGTTCTTCTTCTTTTTCCAGTTGTTTTATGTGTAAAGCTAGGGTGTCTTTTGGATGCTTTTCTTGTTTCTTGAGGTAGGATTGTATTGCTATAAACTCCTCTTACAACTGATTTTGCATATGTTTTGATTTGTCGTGTTTTCATTGCTATTTATTTCTAGAAATATTTTGATTTCCCTTTTGATTTCTTCAGTAACCTGTTGGTTATTTAGAAATGTGCTGTTCAATCTCCATGTCTTTGTGTTTCTTAAAGTTTTTTTTCCTTGTGATCGATATAGTCTCATAACATTGTGGTCAGAGAACATGCTTGATACAATATCAATTTTCTTAAATTTATTGAGATTTGATTTGTGACCCAAGATGTAGTTTATCCTGGTGTATGTTCCATGTGTACTTGAAAAGAAGGTGTGTTCTTCTGCATTTGGATGGAATGACCTGAAGATATCAATGAGATCCATCTCGTCTAATGTATCATTTAATACTTGTGTTTCCTTATTAATTTTCTGTTTTGATGTGAGTGGGGAATTTGACTTTGCCCATGGGTGTATATGTATATGTGTATATTCCAATATTGTAATTATTATTTTCCTAATTCTGTAACTGCCATTTGTCTGGGGTTCATCTTTAGTTTCTCATTTTTGGATATTTATTTTAATCTCACTTAATGCTATAACAAAATACCTGTGGAATCTTTGATCCTGACCAGAGATCAAGCCCTGAGCCTTTGGAGTGGGAACACTGACTCCCATACCCTAGACTACCAGAGAACTAACCCTAGGGAGTATCAAATAGTGAGAACTCACACAAACGAAACCACTTGAAAATACTATTGGTGTGAGTGGGGAGTTAAAGTCTCCTACTATTTTTGTGCTACTGTCAATTTCTCCTTTCATGTCTGTTAGTGTTTGTTTTATGAATTGAGGTGCTCTTATGTTGGGTGCATAGATTTTACAATTGCTATGTCTTCCTCTTGGATTGATCCTTTGATCATTATGTAGTGTCTTTCCTTATCTCTTATAATCTTCTTTAAGGCCTATTTTGTCTGATATGAGGATTGCTACTCCAGCTTTCTTTTGCTTCCCATTTCCATGGAATATATTTTTCCATCCTCTCATCTTCAGCCTATATGTGTCTTTAGGCCTGAATTGGGTTTCTTGTAGATAGCTTATATATGGTCTTGTTTTAGTGTCCATTCCGCCAGTCTGTGTCTTTTGGTTGGAGCATTTAATCCATTTACCTTTAAAGCAGTCAATGATATATATGTTCTTATTGCCATTTTCTTAACTGTTTGGAGTTGATTTTGTAGATCTTCTTTCCTCTCTTGCATTTCCTGGCTATATAAGTCCCTTAACCTTTTTCTAAAGTTGGCTTAGTGGTATTGAATTCTGTTAACTTTTTCTTGTCTGAAAAGCTTTTGATTTTACCATCAATTTTGAATGAAATCTTTCCTAGGTACAGTAAGCTTGGTTGTAGATTTTTCTGTTTCAGCACTTTAAATATATCCTGACATTCCCATCTGGCCTGCAGTCTTTCTGCTGAAAGATCAGGTGTTAAACATATGGGATTTCCCTTGTATGTTACTTATTGCTTCTCCCTTGCTGCTTTTAATATTCTTTCTTTGTGTTTCATCTTTGTTAGTTTGATTTGTATGTGTCTTGGTGAGTTTCTCCTTGGGCTTATCATGTATTAGACTCTTTGTGCCTCTGGGACTTGGTTGACTATTTCCTTTTTCGTGTTGGGGAAGTTTTCAGCTATAATCTCTTTGAAATTTTTCTGTTACCCTTCTTTTCCTCTTCTTCTGGGACCCCTATATTTTGAAAGTTGGTGGACATGGTATTGTCCCAGAGGTCTCTGAGACTGTCCTCAGTACTTTTCATTCTTTTTATTTTATTCTGCTCTTCAGAAATTATTTCCACCATTTTATCTTCCAGCTTGCTGGTTCGTTTTTCTGCTTCAGACATTCTGCTATTGATTCCTTCTAGAGAAGTTTTAAGTTCAGTAATTTTGTTGTTTGTGTCTGCATGGTCATGCTTTAATTCTTCTAGGTCTTTGTTTATTGATTCTTGCATTTTCTCCATTTTGTTTCCAAGATTATTCATCATCTTTACTATCATTATTCTGAATTCTTTTTGAGGTAGTTTCCTTATTTCTTCTTCATTTATTTGGACCTCTTTCTAGTTTGTTTTTTTCATTTGTGTAGTATTTCTTTGCCTTTTCATTTAAAAAAAAAAAAAAAAAAAAAAAAAAAAAAAACTTATTGTGTTTGAGATCTTTCCCCAGACTTTAAGGAACGTTGAATTCTTTCCTTTGAAGAAGGTTGAATTCTTTCTTCCTTTTGGTTTCTGCCCTCCTAAGGTTGGTCCAGTGGTTTGTGTCAGCTTCCTATGGGGTGAGATTTGTGCTGAGTTTTTGTTTGTTTGTTTGTTTTTTCTCTGATCAACAAGACTAAGCGAGGTGATAAACCTGTCTGCTGATGATTTGGTTTATATTTTTGTTTTGTTTCTTGTTTAGTGAGGCATCCTGCACAGGGTGTTACTGGTGGTTGGGTAATGCCGGGTCTTGTTTTCAAGTGGCTTCGTTTGTGTGAGTTCTCACTATTTGATACTCCCTAGGGTTAGTTCTCTGGTAGTCTAGGGTATGGGAGTCAGTGTTCCCACTCCAAAGGCTCAGGGCTTGATCTCTGGTCAGGATCAAAGATTCCACAAGTATTTTGTTATAGCATTAAGTGAGATTAAAATAAATATCCAAAAATGAGAAACTAAAGATGAACCCCAGACAAATGGCAGTTACAGAATTAGGAAAATAATAATTACAATATTGGAATATACACATATACATATACACCCATGAGCAAAGTCAAAACAGTCAAACAAAAATAAAATACAGTAGACTGACCCTGAGAACAATGAAAACCAAAAGTTATGTTACCAGTTAAGAACAAAACTAACTAAAGCACAATCTGGAAACAAAACTAAAGCCAGGTGCCAAGTGGAAATAAAGCAAAGGAAACAAAACTAACAAATATATTGAGAGGAATGAAAGAAAAGAAAAAAAGTATAGATATGCAAATTAAAGAGACAGATGAAGATTTATATAAAGACTAAGTGCAAGGGGAAAAGAAGAGTAGGAAAGGCAAACAAAGATGTAAACGTATTAAAATTAATAGGTTTTAAAATTTACAATTATAGAAAAGAGAAATAAAAAGGAAGAAGAAAGAAAACAGGATATATAAATAGGAAAAATCCACAGAACTGCAAAAACCGAACATAGAGGTAGAAGTTTATAGCAGCAATTAAAATGTGTAACTGAATATCCACATATACATATACACCCATTACAAAATCAAAACAGCTCAACACAAATAGAGTACAATAGACTGAACCGGCAAACAAAGGAAACCAATAATTAAATCTCTTAGAATAAAGTTGACTAAAGCACAAACTGGAGAACAAAACAAAAGCAAGGTGACAGTTAAGGGATAAAGCAATGAAAATAAACCTGACAAACATTTTGAGAAGAAAGAAGAGAAATAAAAGAAAGAAAGCTTAGGTATGCAAAGTTAAATAGAGATAGATAAAGAAGATTTATATATATTAAAAGTTAACTGCAAGGGGAAAAGAACAGTCAGAGAAGCAAACAAAGGAATAAATTTAGGAAAAAATAATGATAGGTTTAAAAAATTAAAATCTAAAAAAAAAAAAAAAAAAAAAAAGAAGGAAAGAAAACTCCACAGAACTGCAAAAGTCAAATGTAGATGTAGAGGTTTATAACAACAATAAAATATATGACTGAGATAAAAGAAAAGAAGCTCAAAAACTTAATTGGGTTTCATAGTGTCAATAAAACTGATAACTACAACAGAGCGGGGGAAAGGGGGGAAAATCCAAAAGAATCTACAGAATAAATCAAAAAATAAGAATAATAAGTGTTTTTCTTGAGTCACTGCTGTCAGGGTCCTGTCCCTCACTGGGAGTCACAGTCCACCTCACCTTCCTAGGATGCCCTCCAACACTATGCTGATCTCTGGACCTGCTGTAGGGGCGGCTCAGATTCTCATCTGGTCCTACTCCTGTGTGTTCTTGCCTCCAATGTCCACAGCTATCAGAACTGTGTGTTCTCTTTTGTGGGAGCTCTCAATGACCTTTAACATATCCCACAGCCACAGAGCCTGCCTACTTGATGGTGTGGATTTAATCTGCAGCTTGCACAGCTGGTGGGAAGGTTTTGGGTCGTCTTCCTTAGCCACACTGCCCTGGGTTTCAATTGTGGTTTTATTTCCACCTCTACATGTGGGTCGTCCACTGGGGTTTGCTCCTGTGAGGGCCAGGTGTGGAGGACGTGCAGCTGCTTGGGTCGCAGGGGTTCTGGCAGCACCAGGTACTCAGGGGAGTTAGCGGCTAGGGCAGCAGGAAATGTAGTGCGCTAGAAGGGTATGCCAAGCAGTACTGGCCAATACACTCTGGTATTCTTGCCTCGAGAACCCTCCTCCCTGACTGAGAAGCCTGGCAGGCCACAGTCTACAAGGTTGCAAAGTGTCAGGCACGACTGGAGCGACCCTGAGCGCACAGACACAAGACTTTTTTTTTTTTGCCTGTGGCAGCTCTGCTCTGGTAAGAGTTGAGCATGAAGGTGGTGCAGCTGTTTGGTTGAGTGGACCCTGGCAGCACCAAATGTTCAGGGACACAGACTGCCTCTGATGCAAGAGTTACGGCCCTATCAGTCTTTTTTTGAGCTTCTTGTAGCTGGTAATCAGAAGACCTCTTTGGCCAGTCTTCTCCATAGCTCTGCCCGTTCATGCGCTTAGAGGGCTCCCTTGTCTGGGGTCCTTCTCCGTCGTTCAGAACGTCAGGCACATAGAGGGGCCATCCTGGCTGGGGTGCTATTCTGTAGATTCGCATGTCAGTCACTTAATGGAGCACCCTGGGTGGGTGCTTCAGTTCAGCGCTTCAGGCGTTTGATGGGCCAACCACTCTATTGTTCAGCTGCAGATGCTGGCATGTGGGGAGAGAGAGGCTTTGGTGATGGCTCCACCTAGCTGTATCACCTTGCTTCCATGGCTGCCTGGCTTTCCTGCACTGGCATTTCCCACCTTGATCTCCTCCCTCACATCCCCTCGAGCCATCTCTCTGCAGTCAACAACAGCCCTCGCTCTGGTTTTTTACCACAATCCCTAAACTCCAACTCCCAGCTACTGCGCCTTCCAGAGGACCAGCTCCTCTCCAGGGTATGTATGGCTGCAGCAAGGACTGTCTGATTCTCATTCTATTTATGCTGCCACAGATCAGCTGTTTCACTCTCAGCCTTAAATCTTTCTCCTCTGACTCAGACAATTGCCCTGATGTGGGGATCAGACCCAAAGCTTCAGTTCCCCCACCCACCAAGGGCAGGCCCAGTCTACTAACGCTCCTGTTTTTACCCCTAGTACCTTCATCCTACCAAGTTTTGCCTGGTTCTATATATTCTTTTCCACTGGTCAGGTAATCCTGTCTGCTCCCAGCTGGTGTTTTGCATGCATTTCTGTTTCTGAAGGTGTATTACTGATGTATCTGTGTAGAGAGATGTAGTCCACTTCCACGTACTCCTCCACCATCTTGTTCTCCCCTTACTTATTTGGCCGTGTTGACTCTTAGTTGCAGAGCGTGGGATCTTTCGTTGTGGAGAGTGGGTTCTCTCTATTTGTGGTGCCCAGGTTTAGTTGCCCTGTGGCATGTAGGATCTTAGTTCTCCTACACAGGAATTGAAACCACATCCCCTGCATTTGAAGGTGAATTCTTAACCACTGGACAACCAGGAGAGTTCCTTGGCTCCTTTTAATGAGAGGAAGCCAAAGCTTGGTGAAACTCAGGGCTGCGCTCCAGGTGGAAGAGACAGGTCTGGCCAGAGAGCCTCATGCCCCTCTCACGGGCTCCTTGCTGACCAGCCTCCACACTCAGGGGATGGCCCAGTGTTTTCCCCTTTGTTCCAGAGGTCATAGGGTCTCCTTCCAGATTGTACTTTTTAAATGAAGCAAAGTAAGCATGGGGTTCTTCTCCTATGAAGCCTTGCTTCCTCCTCCTCCTTCCCTTTCTTCCTTCCCTGAAGCCTCCCTCCATTCTTATTTCCATTCTTCCTTCCTTTCTTCCCTTGTCCCTTTGCCCTCCCCCATTCTACTTTATTTCTAACTTTTCTCCCCTTTGTCTTCTATTCATTTTTTATTAATTATTTATCAGATATCATATGAAAATGTCTCATCACCCTCATCACTTGAGAGTGAGGTGGATATAAAGGTGAGAAAATTTTAAATGTTCATCAAGGGTTTATATAATATAGTGAGAAAAACAAGGATGCAAACCACTAACTTGGTCCTTTAGTTCTTGTTTTCATGCCAAGATGAGTTATTATCTAGGTGTATTTTGTTAGTGCTCTCAACTCTATTATTTAGCAAAACCAGGGAAAATATAAACTAACTTTAATTCTCTCCCTCTGAATTTGTGAAAAAGATTTCAAAGTTTTTAATATCCTCCTCATCCCTTTATGGGGGGAAGGAGAAGTTCCTTCTTCACCCCAGATTTCAAACGCTGCTGCCTCTTTACATGCCAAGTGTAGTGCAAGTCACTCAGTCCTGACACAGTGCATTCATTCTCTAGGCCAGAATGCTGGAGTGGGTAGCCTTTCCTTTCTCCAGTGGATCTTCCCAACCTAGGAATTAAACCAGGGTCTCCTGCATTGCAGGTGGATTCTTTATCAGCTGAGTTATCAGGGAAGCCCCTTATATGCCAAAGTATGCACTTCTTTTCAGTTTATGCTTCAACAAATGGAAAGTTTTCTGGAATTGAGATGTGAGTGTAATACTAGAAGTTCTTAGTGCCACTAATCTTTGCCCCATGGCACAGCTATAATTACCCCACAAAGAAACATAGTAGGAAAATGCCATGTAATGCCATGTAATGATAGATGGTTGAGGATTATTGTGTAATTACACTGAAGAGACCCAAAAGTAATTACTACATCCTACTCCTGGGGTTTAGAGGGAAAGGATCATCATGCACACGGAACCCCTTCCCTCAAAGCAAATCCCTCTTGTAGGGATTTCCCAGTAGGAAGGTAGCAAAAGAGCCTTAATGATTCTATATGGTCAAGCACTTTGCCTAAGAGCACTGCTGTAAACCCCATTGCTCTGGCCTGACTCCAATTCAGAGAACTATATTTTGCTGTCCTGTTTCCCCCATTCCACTTTCACCCCAAGAAGTTTCAGTACAAATGTATCTGTGTTCATTGCTCTTATTCATAAACCCAGCATGGCCTGGGCTCATTCCATTTCATTATGTCCATTATGGTTGAAATCTTGGTGACTGATATGCATTCATGGTATAAATTGCCCATTCTGGTAGGGAAATGAGATGTATGTTGTGTATACCAATCAGAAGTATGGGGCAGAATATGTTGAGTTCCTTAAGAAAGTTAAGATAACATAAAAAAGTGGTTAGTTTCAATAGAAGATTCCAATAAAAGAGATCATAGATGACTCCATAGAGAAAGACAATTTATGCTCATACTGAAAGATGGGCAAAAACTGTCAGTAAGGGAGGGATAATTAAAGAGAAGGAAATGACAAAGAGAAAAAAATGTCATGAGCAAGTTAATGGAAGCATGAGACAGAAGGAAAAACTTGGAAAAGGATAAGAAATCATGCTCATTTAGAATGTTTGGTACATGAAAGGAATTTGTCAGTCAGAGCATTGAAAAATATAAAGTGAGGTCATACTGAGGAGGGCTTTGTATACCAAATTATGGTGTTTGAATTTTATACTTAAATGAATAGAGATCACTGAGTGGAGAAATATGATTAGGGGCTGACTTTACAAAAATTAATATGGCAACACCAGGAAAGATAGGTTAGTTTTGGACGGGGGGTGGGGGGGGTGGGCAGAAAAAATTTTGAGGTTGAATGTTCTGAAAATAACCAGCCAATGGGAATTTTCTGCATGTCTCAGGAAACTCAAACATAAACCTAGGTTTATGTTAAACATAGGTATAAACCTAGAGGGGTGGGATGGGGAGGGAGATGGGAGGGAGGTTCTAAAGGGAGGGAATATATGTATACCTATGGCTGATTCACGTTGAGATTTGACAGAAAATAACAAAATTCTATAAAGCAATTATCCTTCAATTAAACAGTAAATAAAATAAAATTTTAAAAAAAGGACCTATGTAATAGCAAGTTGAAAAGCAATTGGGACCACTAGATGAGCAATTCAGGAAAGGGAAAGGAGAGGGGAAAGGAGAGGATATATAAAAAGAAACATTACCTAAGCTCAGTAAACAGATTAGAGTTAGAATTTGCAGTGAGGGATAAGGAAGGGATGATATGAAGGGGACATAATTATATGTTAGGAATATGACGCTGTTGTTGCTGAGGACAGCAGACACAGAGGAGAAACCATAGCAGGAAGGTGAGCTCAACTCTGATGGGCAGTGCTTCAGAAAAGATTTGCAATCCTTTTTAGAAACAGAAAGGATACTTTTCCATAAACTAGTGGCACTTTCAAGAAGCAGAAAATGTACTGCCTTTCTCTTGTCCTTCATTTCCTCTTCCAAAGAATGAGGGCATCAAACAAGAACATGGCAAGAGTTTCAGCTAATACTTGCATCCTACCTTCTAGGGAAAGCTCAGCAGAGCAAGGAGAGATGAGCCCCTGTCTGTCTACAACAGGTTTATAATGTATAAAACCAAGCAAATCAAAATTTGGCTATCTGTATATTCTTTGTAAGATCACATTTATAGAGTAACAGTGGGGATTATTGATACCAAATTACCTCCTTTCAATGTGCTGTCTGTAATTACTGTCATTCTATTGACTGGCTTACATAATCATAAATTCAAGAAACACAAAACTATCCTCCTCAACTCTCACTCAGGTAACCCATCTTAGCATCATCTTAGCATTATATGGTGGTTCATAGGTGCAGTAAGAAAAAAGATTGTATTTAAAAACTACTTTGAAGAAAAAAGTACTAGCAAATACTAATAACTCATTTTAAGTGCTTATGGAATGATCTCAGCATATGGAGTATGCCGTAAGTATACAATAAGTCTATAAACTGGTGAGGTCTTTTGGGTTGAGTCCTTTTTTTGTGTTTGTGACTTTTCTACCTTCAAAAGCAATGTGATGCCCCTGTTCCTAGCTTTCTTGCCTTTTATTAAATAGTATCTGCTAGACAAATCAAAGAAGAAACAATTTACTCTGTACCATCTGAACTGTGTTCTGAAAAGATTTAGCAGGGAGTGGAGAAAAGAAATCTCCTTCTTTAGTATTCTTATATTTACATGGAAAGCTTTATCCAAAATAATGAATAAGCAGATACATTTCAGAGAAATCTTAATTTTGAATACATACTGGCCTATATCTTTCTTTCATTAATGTTGGAGATAAAATATTAGGTTGGCAGTGAGAGAATCTGAGCACACAGCACTTAAGCTGTTGGGAGTCATTTCCTGGATGCATACACTTTCTCTTTTTCTCTTTAGGATGCTCGTGGATCTTGAACTAGTGAAGAGGTGACAAGCTTAAGATGCCTATGTCCTATAGAATGACATAGCTTAGGACAGCACTGTCCAACAGAAATTTAATGAGAGTTACAAATCAAATTTAAAATTTCAAGAAGCCTCATTAACAAAAATAAAAAGGTGATTTACATATATTCCCCATTCCGACCCCCCTCCCACCTCCCATACATGTAAATCCATGACTGATTCATGTCAATGTATGGCAAAAACCACTACAATATTGCAATTAGCCTCCAACTAATAAAAATAAATGAAAAATAAAAAAGGTGAAATTAACTTTGATATACTATTACAGCTAACTCAATCTGATGAAAATATCACAATTTCAATAACTGTATTAGTTTCCTGGGGCTGCTGTTATGAATTATTGCATGCCTAGAGGATTAAAATAATACAGATTTATTCTCTTATAGTTCTGGAGGTCACAGTCTGAAATCAGTTTCATTGGGACAAACTAAAGGTCTCAACAGGACCATATTCCCTCCAAATGTGCTAAGGAAGAAACTTTCTCTTGCTTTGTCCACTTTCTGGTGACTGCTGGTGTTTTTTGTCTGGTAGTTGCATCATTCCAGTCTTTGCCTCCATGGTCAGACACACACATATTTTGTGTATGTCCAAATATCCCTATGCCTTTCACTTATGAGAAAGTATGTGACTAAATTTAAGTCGGACCTGGATAATTCCAGATAATCTTCTCATCTCAAAGTCTTTAATTTAACCACATCTGTAAAGACCCCTTTCCCAAATAAGGTGCAAGTTGCAGGGCTTAGTACCTGGTATCTTTGTTTGGCCATTTTTCAGATATTGACATTCAGATTATACATAATGTAATGAACAAAAATTTTTTAATGAGAATCTTTATTTTTTTGTCCTGTTTTTGACCTATAATATACATTCCCCATTTTTAGCATATCTTAATTTGGATGCTAAATTTTCAGTGGCTTAAATGAAACAGTCTTACCTTACAAAGGAAGTTGTGTTAAACAAAAAAAAAAAATTGTACACTACTTCAGGTTTTTTAATTTAAATTAAAATGAAAGACACTGAAGATTTGGTTCTGCAGCAGCACTAGCCATGTTGCAGATACTACATAGCCGTATGTGGCTATTGGATGCCACTTTGGACAGTGTAGGTCTAAAAGGTACCTACCTAGTTGTCCTACTCTTTTCTCAAGCCAATAAAATACATGTAGTTATATTCTGTGTACAATGATTCAACTATACAACATTTTCCCATAAATAATTTAGTTTTGAGACTAATAGTCACTTTAATGGTAGCTTCTCCATCTCCCCATATACTTTACAAATAAATAAACAACCTAGACAGAATACGTGAGCTTACAAAGAAACAACTCACTGGTCCTTAGTGACGCATATGTATTTGAACCCAGCAGTATTTTCATGGCACCCTACTGTATTTTTCCAATAGTGTATCTTAAGATGAAACCATGAGAATTTTCCTCCCATTCAGAAGTTTAAGCTTAGTTTAGTAACAACCTTGCCAGAGGTTGAATCCTGCCTGAAAACATTACTAAATAAGATAAAGGCATGAAAACAGTGGCATCTAGTTCTCTCAGTTAAGAATTATAATGTTTGATGAAATTGAAAGAAAACCCTTTACCAAGAAAATATATGACATGTGCATATGACATATTTAATTTGCTATAAAATTAAAATTAAGTGATGCTATATTAGCATCTGCACTATACATTATATTGCATCAATTCTGTATTTTTGGTTAAAAGATATGACATGTATTTTGTATTATTTTCTACTTTTCACAGTATTTTTTATGCATTATTTCATTTGATCTCCAAATTTGATGAGAAAAAATTACTTATAAGCATATCAAGATACACAGTTTTATAGACATAAAGCACATCAGTATGTATTGCTAAACAAATTGAATAAAGGAAAATAGAGTAGGAAAATATAAAAAATAAATTTACCAAAGACAGAAACAGAAAATGTCTCAGCCCATGGTATAACAGTTGGTAGGTATTAGAAGTCACACATATTGTATGTAGTATAGCCTTGTCAATGTCTAAATTCTGATGACTCAGTTCTTTTTCCGTGGCTGCTTTTGACATTTCAGCTCTGCAGAGTTCTGAGAACCCTCTTCTGTGTCAAATAGACATTCCGTCTTCTCAGCTGAGCCTCCCCTGTCACCTCACTCTTCCCCTCCCCATCCTCTCTTCATGTGGTGCTGTTGCTGGTGATATTGACAGACTAAAGGATTGCTCATTTCCCATAGCCACACAAGGTAAATTAAAAAAAGGAAAAGTCAAAGCTATTTCTGGACCTCTCGCACATAGGGACTCCCAACTCAATACATCTTGGTTGCTTGAAAATGATGCTTATTAATAAGTGAGGAAGGCACTGTTAGTTCATGAGGCTTCAGGGTCACCTATTTAGGGGATAATTCACTTTCCAAACATACTTCTGCTTCTGATTCTTATAAATTGTTGAGCACAAGATATTTTATGTTAAAGCAATTGCTGTTATCTGATCTTTAAATGCAATAAATAATCAGAGGAGTTGGGGACAATTTCCAAAATCTTTCTAAATTTCATCATCTGACATTTCTTAGCAATTAGCCCACCAGTGGTTACAATCATTCAGAGAATCAAAATATGTCCACATAAAATCAGATTAAACTTGCATTCCTTTCCAGAAAGAAAAAGGATGGCAAGAAATAGAAAATAGTATAAGTTAAAAATATGTGATTTAGTTTTTGAAATAGGCAATTGAGTAGGGAACTTTCAGATAATGTGACACTTTGAGCTTTGATGTCTAATCTTGAATCTGACATTGAACCTCTTGAAATGACTACAGAAATATAATGTTAGCAAAAAGCCTGTGTTAAGAGTTGGAAGGCAGGAAGGGACCTTCTACATGTAAACCCTTCAAAAAGTTTCTGATACATATGACATTAAAACTTGATGGATATCAATTAGCTGAGAAGACAAGACACAAACTGGGAGAAAATATTTGCAAAAGACACATCTGATAAAAGGATGTTATCTAAAATATATAAACAACTCTGAAAACTGAATAATAAGAAAATAAACACACTGAATAAAAATGGACCAAAGATTTTAACAGGAATTTCACTAAAGAAGATATACAGATGGCAAATAAGCATATACAAGATAATCCACAGCATATGTCACCGGGGAAATGCAAATTAAAACAACAATCACAAACTACTACACATCTATTAAAATGGCTAAAATCCAGCACTCTGACAACATCAAATGCTGATGAGAATATAGAGCCACAGGAACATATATTCAAATGTTGGCAAGTATGTAAAACAGTATACCAATTTGAAGGGAAGTATGGCAGTTTCTTGGCGGCTTCCCTGGTGGCTCAGATGGTAAAGAATCTCCCTGCAATGCAGGAGACCTGAGTTCTATCCCTGGGTCAGGAAGATAGAGAGAAGGGAGAAGGGAATGGCAACTCACCCCAGTATTCTTGTTTGGAGAATTCCATGGACAGAGGAACCTGGAGGCCTACAGTCCATGAGGTCACAAAGACTCAGACATGACTGAATCTAACACTACCGATGCTACACTACCTAGGCTACACTAACATTACACTAATACAACTAACACTACCAATGCCACACTATGGCAGTTTCTTACACAGTTAAACATATAGTTACCATACAATATAGCAATTGCACTCATTTATATTTACCATAAGTTGTTGAGAACCTTGTTGCCACACAAAAGGCTTCACATAGATATTTATAGAACATTATGTTTATAATTTCCAAAACCTGGAAGCAACCCAGATATCTTTCAGTAGGTGAATGAATAAGCATCTGTGGTGTGGGCTAGTGGCTCAGTCATGCCCAACTCTTCACGACCACATGAACAGTAGCCGACCAGGCTCCTCTGTTCATGAAATTCTCCAGGCAAGGATACTGGAGCGGGTAGCGATTTCCTCCTCTAAGTGATCTTCCTGAATCAGGGATTGAACCTGAGTCTCCTGCTTTGCAGACAGATTCTTCACCATCTGAGCCATCAGGGAAGCCCAGATACATTTGGTAGATCCAGACAATGGGATATTATTTAACACTAGAAAGAAATGAGCTCACTTGGGACTTCCTGGCTATCTAGTGGATAAGACTTGAGCTTCCAATGCAGACATTGTGGATTCGATTCCTGGTCAGATCCCATTTGCCCCATAGTGTGGCCAAAAAGAAAAAGAAAAGAAAAGAAATGACCTCTCCAGCCATGAAAAGACATGGAAGAATCGTATGTGCATGTTACAAAGTAAAAGAAGCCCATCTGAAAAGGTTGCATACAGTATGACTCCAACTATGTGGCATGTTGGCAAAGTCAAATTGGGGATGGAGGAGGGAGTGAAGAATAGGGTGAGCACAGAGGATTTTTAAGGCAGTGAAAATACTCTGTACAATACATTAATGTTAGATACATGTGTTGTATGTTTGTCCAAACTCATAGAGTGTACAAACCAAGAGTGAACTGTAAGGTAAACTATAACCTGTGGATGTTAATGATGTGTCAATGTAGGTTCATCCTTGATTAAAAATGTACCACTCTGGTGGGGAATAATGATAATGGGGAAGGCTTTGGCTGGGCAGGGTAGAGCGTATATGAGAAATCTCAGTACTTTCAACTTTGCTGTGAATCTAAAACTAAGATTTTTCTTCTTTATTTTTTTAAGCCCCCCTCCACCTTTAAAAACTGTATTTATTTATTTTTGACTGAGCTGGATCTTTGTTGCTTTGCACAAGCTTCCTCTCATTGTAGAGACCAGTGGATACTTCATTACAGTACAAAGATTTCTCATTGCAGTGGCTTCTCTTGGGAAGCACAGGTTCTAGGTGCATGGGCTTCAGTAATCGCAGCATTCAGGCTCATTAGTTACAGCTCGTGGGCGCTAGAGAGCAGGTTCAGTAGTTGTACCGCATGGGTTTAGTTATTCTGCAGCACGTGGCATCTTCCTGGACCAGTGATCAACCCCCTGTCCCCTGCATTGGCAAGCAAATTCTTGTCTATACCTCCAGTTGTTGTTCAGTTATGTCCAACTCTTTGCAATCTCATGGACTGCAGGATTCCCCATCCTTCACTGTCTCCCAGAATTAACTGAAACTCATGTCCACTGAGTCAGTGATTCTACCATCTCATCCTCTGCCTCTCCCTTGTCCTTTGGCCTTCAGTATTTTCAGCATTGGGGTCTTTTCCAATGAGTTGGCTCTTTGAATTAGGTGGCCATAGTATTGGACGTTCAGCTTCAGCATCAGTCCTTCCAATGAATATTCAGAGTTGATTTCTTTTAGGATTGATTGTTTTAATCTCCGTGCAGTCCAAGGGACTCTTAAGATTCTTCTCCAGCACAATTTGAAAGCATCAGTTCTTCAGTGCTCAGCTTCTTTATGGTTCAGCTCTTACATCTGCACATGACTATTGGAAAAACTATAGCTTTGACTATATGGACCTTTGTTGGCAAAGTGATGTCTCTGCTTTTTAATATGATGTCTAGGTTTATCATAGCTTTCTTTCAAAACAAGCGTCTTTTAATTTTGTAGCTGCAGTCACCATCTGCAGTGAGTTTGGAGTCTGAGAAGATAAAATCTGCCATTGTTTCCGCTTTCTCCCCTTCTATTTGCCATGAAGTGGTGGGACCAGATGCCATGATCTTAATTTTTTTGTTTGTTTGTTTTGTTTTTTCTTTAATGTTGATTTTTAAGCCAGCCTTTTTATTCTCCTCTTTTATCTGATGATGTCGATGTGCAGAGTCGTCTCTTGTGTTGTATGAAGAGGGTGTTTACTATGACCAGTGTGTTTTCTTGACAAAAGTCTGTTAGCCATGCATTTTGTTCTCCAAGGTCAAACTTGCCTGCTACTCCAGATATCTCTTGACTCTCTACATTTGCATTCCAGTCTACTATGATGAAAAATACATCTTTGTGTGTGTGTGTGTGTGTTAGTTCTAGGTCTTGTATGTCTTCATAGAACCAGTCAACCTCAGCTTCTTTGGCATTAGTGGTTGGATGGGGCATAGATTTGGATTACTGTGTTCAATGGCTTGCCTTGGAAATGAACAGAGATCATTCCGCTGTTTTTGAGATTGTATCCAAGTACTGCATTTTGGACTCTTTCATTGATTCTGAGGGCTGTTCCATTTCTTCTAAGGTAGTCTTGCCCACAGTATTAGATATAATGGTCATCTGAATTAAATTCACCTATCACTATCCATATTAGTTCACTGATTCCTAAGATGCTGATGTTCACTCTAGCCATCTCTTGCTTGACCACACCCAATTTACCTTGATTCATGGATGTAACTTTCCAGGTTCCTATGCAATATTGTTAAAGTCAACATTGGACTTTACTTTCACCACCAGACATATTCACAACTGAGTTTCATTTCTGCTTTGGTCCAGCCCCTTCATTCTTACTGGAGCTACTAGTAATCGCCCTCTGCTTTTGCCCAGCAGCACAGTGCATGCCTTCTGACCTGGGGCGTTCATCTTCTGGTGTCGTCATTTTTTTTTCTTTGCCTCTTTCATACTGTTCATGGGGTTCTTGTAGCAAGAACTCTGGAGTGGTTTGCCATTCCCTCTTCCAGTGGACCACATTTTGTCAGAACTTGCAGCTCTGACCCGTCCGTCTTGGTGGCCCTGTACAGCATAGCTCATAGCTTCGCTAAGTTATGCAAGACCCTTCACCATAACAAGGCTGTGATCTATGAAAGGATACAATCAGGGGAAGTCTTTAAATATTTTTCTTCATTAAAGAAAATGGTTATGTTTGGTTAAAATGGTGAGTTAAAGGCAACTTTGTTTTGCATTTCATTAATTAACTTAAACAACAACAACAAAAATTAATGAAAGGAGAAAATTCCATCTTCAACCAAGCCAATCTCAAGGCTGTGAGGAATGGCACTCAGGACCTACACAGAAGGAATATATACTTAGTCAGAGGAGAAAACTGAGAACAAATTGATACCTTAAAGAACTTGAGCCCTGTGTGAAATCTTCCAAAAATTTTTAAGCTATACTAAAAATCAAAATTCTATGACCTTTAGCTTTCAATGTAAGTCTCATTTTGTGGAGAGCTTCTAGAACAACCGGGTCTGACACTACAAACAGAAAGAAGAGGTGGGCCTGATTAACAAAAAAAAAAAAAAAAAAAAAAAAAAGACAGGACACTTTTTCTTTTGCAAGAAAACAACTATTGGGTCTGTGATAAACAGAATAATGACCTTGCAAAGTTGTTCATTTCCTAATCCTTGGGACCTGTGGATTGCATGGCAAGAATAAATTAAGTTTTCAAATGCAATTGAGCAGCTAATCAGTGACTTTATATGGAAGATTATCTTGCACTAAGATTAGCTTGCACTACACTGCAGAGCCAGTGTAATCACAAGCGTCCTTAAATGGGGAAGAGGGAGACAGAAATTCAGAACCAGCTAGAAAGCATTGAAAGATTCAACCAGTCATTGCTAACTTTGAAGATGGAAGGCAGCCACAAGTCAAGGAATGTAGGCAGCTTCTAGAAGTCAGAAAGATGAAAAAGATTATTCTCCAGAGGTTCCAGAAAGGAACACAGACCTATCAATACCTTAATTTTAGCCCAGTGAAAGCCATTTTGGACTCTAACCTCCAGAACTGTAAAGGTAATAAATTTATCTTGCTCTAAGCCACTAAATTTGTGGTAATTTGGTATAGCAGCCATAAGAAACTGGTACATGATATGACAAAACAAAGGGAAACTGTGGATGGCAGCCAATTTTGCAGTTGGCAAACTTAGTCTACTACATAGATGTAATATTAAATTAAATTTTTGCGATAAAGACTGCTAAATGAGTTTCGTCTCTAATAATAATTACTATACACACTTACTATGTACCAGGTACTGTACTAAGTGTATTACATGAATTATCTGATTCAGTCTTGAACAGAACCCTGTGAAGTAGGTGTTATTGTACACAATTTTAAAAAGGCAGAATATAAGACTCAGAGAATTGAAGAAACCCGCAAAGGTTATAAAACTAAGAAAGTTGACTTTAGAATTCAGATCTGTGTACTCTGATTTTAAATCCAGAGCATTTTGCTAGCCCAGACTGAAGAGACACTTATGAAGTATAGTACTGGAAAGAAATTGACTAAAGACTAAAACAAAAGCTGTCTGCTAATCCACCTGAGTTCTCCTTCCCTCTCTTCCATGATACATCAAACAATAGCTTATTATGTGAATAAACAATCAACATCCAAATTAATAAAAAGAAAAAAAAATATATAGATACTGTACCTCCTAGTCTGCAAAGGGAAAGAAAAATAAAGCCAAGATGCAGACTATGAAGTACAAAAATTGCATCATAATGCAGATTACAACTATGGATCAACATAATTCCAGGATATCAAAGAAATGAAGGAAAAATGACCTCCTGACACAAGAGTTCAAAAAGTGAATACACAGGCTTATGGAAGAAACAAGACAACAGAATGTGATGAAAGTTGAGCTGAGAGAGTTCAGAAATTAAATAGAAGGGGAAATTTTCATAAATGAAAGTTCTATTAATAGCAGCAAAGAAGGACACTAGATACTCCTGAAACCACAGGAAAGGACATGGAGGACAGAATTGAGAAAAGAAATGCAAGAAAATGGAAATGAGTTAAGGGAAAATAATAGGTATGGAATTTATCTGAAAATCAAACAGGCACATCCTTGTTATCAATTAGGAAGCTAACCAAATATATGAAATACTAAAATCTCAAAGTTATAAAGAAAAAAAATTAATGAAATAGATGAAATTCTGGAACTTCAATGTATCTAAAGATATACATTAATAAACATTAAGCCACAGTCTGGTAGAGTTATAATGCTTCAGTGATAAAGAGAGAACCCGTTGGTATAGACAACCCCTCCTACTAAAAAAAAATCAAACCACTTATTAAGAATCAGACTAGTGAGAGAGCAAGATGGCGGAGGAGTTGGTAGACATGGAGTACATCTCTCCCTATGGATACATCAGGAATGTACCATCAGACAGAGAAGTGCATGCAGAAAACCAGCTGAGTGTGGACAGGAGTATCTGACCGGTGGAGAAGAATATATAGACCCACACAAAATTCAGTAGGACAAAGGAACAAGGGAGAAAAACAGGAGTGTTAGTAGGACTGGACATGTCCTAGGCGGATGAGGGAACTGAAGCAGGTGTCTGATCCCCACATCAGGGCAATGGTCTGAATCAGAGGAGAAATATTTAAGGCTGAGAGTGAAACAGGTGATCTATGGCAGCCTA
This sequence comes from Muntiacus reevesi, assembly GCF_963930625.1. Lineage (NCBI taxonomy): Eukaryota > Metazoa > Chordata > Mammalia > Artiodactyla > Cervidae > Muntiacus > Muntiacus reevesi. The sequence goes on from NC_089249.1 coordinate 68,247,878, forward strand.
AATGGAATGAAAATCAGACAGTACTTGCCACAGCCATACATACTATGGACAGGAATGTTGGTCCCTTGGAAGGTGCAGCAGCTGGGAGCTGGAGTTTAGAGACTGTGGGGCAAACCCAGGACGAGGGCTGCTGTTGACTGTGAAGATAACAGATTGAAGGGATGTGAGGGAGGAGGTTGTGGTGAGAAATGCCGGTGGAGGAAAACCAGGGAGCCATGGAAGCAAGACGATACAGCTGAGTCACGTTAAGTGGGTGGAGCCATCACCAAAGCCTCTCTCTCCCCACATGCCAGCATTAGCAGCTGAACAATAGAGAGGCTGTGCCATCAAATGCCAAACACACTGAACTACAGAGTAGGACCCCACTGAGGGTGCCCCTAAGCGACTAATGCGCCAATCTACAGAGCAGGACTCCAGCCAGAGTGGCCCCTCTATGTGCCTGACGCTCTGAACAACAGAAAAGGACGCCAGGAAAATGAGCCCTTTAAGTGCCTGACCCGGCAGAGCTATGGAGAAAGACGCCAAAGAGGCCTTCAAACTGCCAGCTACAAGAGGCTCAAAAAAAAAAAAACCACTCTGATAGGGCCCTAACTCCTGCATTGAGGGCAGTCTGTGTCCCTGCACACTTGGCGCTGCCAGGGCCTTGCCACAAGCCAAACAGCTGCACCACCTTCATGCTCAACTCTTACCAGGGCAGAGCTGCCACAGGCAAAAAAAAAAAAGTCTTGTGTCTGTGCACTCAGGGTCGCTCCGGTCGTGCCTGACTCTTTGCAACCTTGTAGACTGTGGTCTGCCAGGCTTCTCAGTCAGGGAGGAGGGTTCTCGAGGCAAGAATACCAGAGTGTATTGGCCAGTACTGCTTGGCATACCCTTCTAGTGCACTACATTTCCTGCTGTCCTAGCCGCTAACCCCCCTGAGTACCTGGTGCTGCCAGAACCCCTGCCACCCAAGCAGCTGCACCTCCTCCACACCTGGGCCTCACTGGGGCAGACCCAAGCCCTCCAGGGCAGCCTCAGGAGCAAACCCCAGTGGACGACCCACATGCAGAGGTGGAAATAAAACCACAATTGAAACCCAGGGCAGTGTGGCTAAGGAAGACGACCCAAAACCTTCCCACCAGCTGTGCAAGCTGCAGATTAAATCCACACCATCAAGTAGGAGACTGTGGCTGTGGAATATGTTAAAGGTCATTGAGAGCTCCCACAGAAGAGAACACACAGTGCTGATAGCTGTGGACATTGGAGGCAAGAACACACAGGAGTAGGACCAGATAAGAATCTGAGCCGCCCCTACAGCAGGTCCAGAGACCAGCACAGTGTTGGAGGGCATCCTAGGAAGGTGAGGTGGACTGTGACTCCCAGTGAGGGACAGGACCCTGACAGCAGTGACTCAAGAAAAACACTTATTATTCTTATTTTTTGATTTGTTCTGTAGATTCTTTTGGATCCCCGCCCCCCCCTTCCCTCCCTCTGTTGTAGTTATCAGTTTTATTGACACTATGAAACCCAAATAAGTTTTTGAGCTTTTTTTCTTTTTTCTCAGTCATATATTTTATTGTTGTTATAAACCTCTGCATCTACGTTTGACTTTTGCAGTTCTGTGGAGTTTTCTTTTTCTTTTTTTTTTTCTTTTTAAATTTTAGTTTTTAACCTATCATTATTTTTTTCCTAAATTTATTCCTTTGTTTGCTTCTCTGACTGTTCTTTTCCCCTTGCAGTTAATTTTTAATGTATATAACTCTTCTTTATGTACCTCTACTTAACTTTGCATACCTAAGCTTTCTTTCTTTTATTTCTCTTCTTTCCTCTCAAAATGTTCATCAGGTTTATTTTCATTGCTTTATCCCCTAACTGGCGCCTTGCTTTCATTTTGTTCTCCAGTTTGTGCTTTTTTAGTCAGTTTTGTTCTGATAGATTTAATTATTGGTATCCTTTGTTTGCCAGGTCAGTCTATTGTACTCTATTTGTGTTGGGCTGTTTTGATTTTGTAATGGGTGTATATGTATATGTGGATATTCAGTTACACATTTTATTGCTGCTGTAAGCTTCTACCTCTATGTTTGGCTTTTGCAGTTCCATGGATTTTTCCTATTTATATATCCTTTTTTTCTTTCTTCTTCCTTTTTATTTCTTTCTGTAATTGTAATTTTTAAAACCTATTAATTTTTTAATACATTTACATCTTTGTTTGCCTTTCTTACTGATCTTTTCCCCTTGCAGTTAATCTTTAATGTATATGAATTTGATTCATCTATCTTTATTTCACTTTGTATACATATTCTTTCTTTCTTTTCTTTCTTTAGCTCAACATATTTGTTAGTTTTGTTCTCTTTACTTTATTCCCCTCTTGGCACCTTGCTTTAGTTTTGTTTCCAGATTGTGTTTTAGTTAGTTTTGTTCTTAACTGGTAATATAATTTTTGATTTCCATTGTTCTCAGGGTCAGTCTACTGTATTTTATTTTTGTTGGACTGTTTTGACTTTACTCATGGGTGTATATGTATATGTGTAATTCCAATATTTTAATTATTATTTTCCTAATTCTGTAACTGCCATTTGTCTGGGGTTCATCTTTGGTTTCTCATTTTTGGATATTTATTTTACTCTCACTTAATGCCATAATAAAATACTTGTGGAATCTTTGTTCCTGACCAGAGATCAAGCCCTGAGCATTTGGAGTGAGAGCACTGAGTCCCGTACCCTAGACTACCAGAGAATAACCCTAGGGAGTATCAAATAGTGAGAACTCACACAAATGAAACCACTTGAATACAAGACCCTGCATCACCCAACCACCAGTAGCACCCTGTGCAGGATGCCTCACTAAACAACAAACAAAATGAAAATGCAATCCCAATCATCAGCAGACAGGTTTATCACCTCACTCGACCTTGTTCATTAGAGAAAAAACAAACAAACAAAAACTCAGCACAAATCTCACCCCATAGGAAGCTGACACAAGCCACTGGACCAACCTTAGGAGGGCAGAAACCGAAAGGAAGAAAGGATTCAACGTTCCTTAAAGCCTGGGGAAAGGAGACCTCAAACACAATAAGTTAAAAAAAAATAATAAAAAGGCAAAGAAATACTACACAAATGAAAGAACAAACTAGAAAAATGTTGAAATAAATAAAGAGGAAATAAGGAAACTACCTCAAAAAGAATTCAGAATAATGATAGTAAAGATGATGAGAAATCTTGGGAAAAAAATGGAGAAAATGTAAGAATCAATTAACAAAGACATAGAAAAATTAAAGAATAAACATGCAGAGACAAACATCACAATTATTGAACTTAAAACTACTCTAGAAGGAATCAATAGCAGAATGTCTGAAGCAGAAGAACCAATTAGTGAACTGGAAGATAAAATGGTGGAAATAACTTCTGAAGAACAGAACAAAGTAAAAAGAGTGAAAAGTACTGAGGACAGTCTCAGAGACCTCTGGGACAGTATCAAATGCACTAACATTCAAAGTACTTTGGTCCCAGAAGAAGAAGAGGAAAAGGAAAGGTATGAGAGAATTTTCAAAGAGATTATAGCTGAAATCAAATCCCAGAGACAGAAAGAGTCCCATACAGGATAAATCCATGGAGCAACACACCAAGGCACATACAAATCAAACTAGCAAGGACTAAACACAAAAAAAGGAATATGAAAAGCAGCAAGGGAGAAGCAACAAGTAACATACAAAGGAAATCCCATATGCTTAACACCTGATCTTTCAGCAGAGACTCTGCAGGTCAGAAGGGAATGGCAGGATATATTTAAAGTGCTGAAAGGGAAAAATCTACAACCAAGATTACTGTACCTGGGAAGGATTTCACTCAAAATTGGTGGAGAAATCAAAAGATTTTCAGACAAGCAAAAGTTAAGAGAATTCAATACCACCAAGCAGCTTTACCAAAAAGGTTAAAGGGACTTATAAATCCAGGAAATGCAAGAGAGGAAAGAAGATCTACAAAATCAACTCCAAACAGTTAAGAAAATGGCAATAGGAACATATATATCATTGATTACTTTAAATGTAAATGGATTAAATGTTCCAACCAAAGACATAGACTGGCTCAGTGGATACAAAAACCAACCATATACATGCTATCTACAAGAAACCCAATTCAGACCTAAAGACACATATAGACTGAAAGTGAGAGGATGGAAAAATATATTCCATGCAAATGGGAAGCAAAAGAAAGCTGGAGTAGCAATCCTTATATCAGAAAAAATAGACCTTAAAATAAAGAAGATTTGATTAAAACAGATAAGGAAAGACACTATATAATCATCAAGGGATAAATCCAAGAGGAAGATATAGCAATTGTAATATCTATGCACCCAACATAAGAGCACCTCAATTCATAAAACAAGTACTTACAGACATAAAATGAGAAATTGACAGTAACACAAAAATAGTAGGAGACTTTAACTCTCCACTCACACCAATGGACAGATCATCAAAACAGAAAATTAATAAGGAAACACAAGTGTTAAATGGTACATTAGATGAGATAGATTTCATTGATATCTTCAAGACATTCTATCCAAATGCAGAATACACCTTCTTTTCAAATGCACATGGAATATCCTTCAAGATAGACTACATCTTGGGTCACAAATTAAACCTCAATAAATTTAAGAAAATTGATATTGTATCAAGCATGTTTTCTGACCACAATGTTATGAGATGATATCGATCACAAGGAAAAAAACCTTTAAGAAACACAATGACATGGAGATTAAACAACACATTTCTAAATAACCAACAGGTTACTAAAGAAATCAAAAGGGAAATAAAAATATTTCTAGAAACAAATGGCAATGAAAACACAAGTCAAAACCTATCCAAAATCAGTTGTAAGAGGGAAGTTTATAGCAATACAATCCTACCTCAAGAAACAAGAAAAGCATCCAAAAGACACCCTTACGTTACACCTAAACAACTGTAAAAAGAAGAACAAAAATACCCAAAAATTAGTAGAAGGAAAGAAATTATAAAGATCTGAGCAGAAATAAATGAAAAAGAAATGAAAGAAAAAGTGGTAAATGTTAATAAAAATAAAAGCTGGTTCTTTGAGAAGATAAAAAAAATTGATGAACCTTTAGGCAGACTCATGAAGAAAAAAAGAGAGAAGAATCAAATCAACAAAATCAGAAATAAAAAGGAGAGGTTACAACAGATAATGCAGAAATACAAAGAATTGTAAGAGACTATTATGAGCAACTATATGGCAGTAAAATAAGTAACCTGGAAGAAATGGACAGATTCTAAGAAAAGTTAAATCTTCCAAGACTGAATCAAGAAGAAATAAGAATTATGAACAACTCAGTTACAAGCACTGAAATTGACACTATGATCAAAAATATCCCAAAAAAACAAAAGCCAAGGACCAGACGGGTTCACTGGAAAATTCTATTAAACATTCAGAGAAGAGCTTATTCCTATCCCTCTAAAACTCCTTCAAAAGTTTGCAGAGGAAAGAACACTTCCAAACTCATCCTACGAGGCCACCATCACCCTGATACCAAACCCAGACATAGACAACACAAAGAAAGAAAACTACAGGCCAATATCACTGATAAACATAGATGCAAAAATCCTCAACAAAATTCAGCATCACATCAAAAAGCTCATACAGCATGATCAAGTTGGGTTTCTTTCAGCGATGCCAGGATTCTTCAATATATACAAATCAATGTGACACACCATATTAACATATGGAAAGATGAGATCCATATGATCATCTCAATAGATGCAGAAAAAGCCTCTGACAAAATTCAGCACCCATTTATGATTAAAACTCTTCAAAGAATGGGCATAAAGAATGGGTCTTTACTACCTCAACATAGTAAAGACCATATATAATAAACATACAGAAAACATTATTCTCAATGGTGAAAACCTGAAAGCATTCCCTTTAAGATCAGGAACAAGACAAGGGTGTCCACTTTCACCACAATTATTCAACAGAGTTCTCTAAGTCCTAGCTATGGCATTCAGAGAAGAAAACGAAGTAAAAGGAATCCAGATCGGAAAAGAAGAAGTAAAGCTCTCACTGTTTGCAGGTGACATGATACTGTACATAGAAAATCCTAAAGATAGTATCAGAAAATTACTAGAGCTATTCAGTGAATTTACCAAAGCTTCAGGATACAAAATCAGTACACAGAAGTCTCTTGCATTTCTGTATACTAACAATGGAAAATCAAAAAGAGAAATTAAGGAATCTATCCCATTCACCATTTCAACAGAAAGAATTCAATACCTAGGAATAAACTTACCTATGGAGAAAAAAGAACTGTACACAGAAAATTATAAAACACTAATGAAAGAAGTCAAAGATGACATACACATATGGAGAGATATTCCATGTTCCTGGGTAGGAAGAATGAATCAATATTGTGAAAATGACTATACTACCAGATCCAATCTACAGATTCAGTGCAATCCCTATCAAATAACCAATGGCATTTTTTCACAGGACTAGAACGAAAAACTGCACAATTCATATGGAAGCATAAAAGACGCTGAATAGCCAAAGTGTCTTGAGAAAGAAGAATGGAGCTGGAGGAATCAACCTTCCTGACTTCAGATTATGCTACAAATCTACAGTCATTAAAATGGCGTGGTACTGGCACAGGCACAGAAATATAGACCAATGGAACACGGTAGACAGCCCAGAGACAAGCCCACTCCCCTATGCATACCTTACTTTTGACAAAGGAAGCAAGAATATACAATGGGGCAAAGACAGCCTCTTCAATAAATGGTGCTGGGGAAAGTGGACAACTACAAAAAAAGAGTGAAATTAGAATACTTCCTAATGCCATACACAAAGATAAACTAAAAGTGGATTAAAGACCTAAGTGTAAGACCAGAAGCTATAAAACTCTTAGAGGAAAACATAGGCAGAACACTCGATAACATAAATCAAAGCAAGATACTCTGTGACCCACCTCCTAGAGTAATGGAAATAAAAACAAAAGTAAACAAGTGGGACCTGATTAAGCTTAAAAACTTTTCACGGCAAAGGAAACTATAAGCTAGGTGAGAAGACAACACTCAGCATGAGAGAAAATAATAGGAAATGAAACAACACACAAAGGAGTAATTTCCAAAATATGCAAGCAGCTCATGCAACTCAATACCAGAGAAACAAACAACCCAATCAAAAATGTGTGGAAAATACCTAAACAGATATTTCTCCAAAGAAGACGTACTGATGGCTAACAAACACATGAAATGATGTTCATCATCATTCATTATTAGAGAAATGCAAATCAAAGCTACAATGAGATATCACATCACACTGATCAGAATGGTCATTATCAAAAGTATACAAGCAATAAGTGCTGGAGAGGGTGTGAATAAAGGTGTTCACTCTTGCACTGTTGGTAGAAATGCAAACTGTTATAGCCACTGTGGAAGATGTTATGGAGATTCCTTTAAAAACTAGGAATAAAACCACCATATGACCCAGAATTCCCACTGCTAGGCATATACCCTGAGGAAACCAAAACTGAAAGAGACACATTATCCCATTTTTCATTGCTGCACTATTTACAATAGCGAGATATAGCTATTGTATAGCTAGCATGGAAGCAACCTAGATGTCCATCTATAGATGAATGCATAAGGAAGTTGTTGTCCATATACACAATCAAATATTCAGTTCAGTTCAGTTGCTCAGTCGTGTTTGACTCTTTGATACTCCATGAATCTCAGCACACCAGGCCTCCCTGTCCATCACCAACTCCCGGAGTTCACACAAACTCATGTCCATCGAGTTGGTGATGCCATCCAGCCATCTCATGCTCTGTTGTCCCCTTCTCCTCCTGCCCCTAATCCCTCCTAGAATCAGGGTCTTTTCCAATGAGTCAACTCTTCGCATGAGGTGGCCAAAGTATTGGAGTTTCAGCTTCAGCATCAGTCCTTCCAATGAACATCCAGGACTGATCTCCTTTAGGATGGACTGCTTGGATCTCCTTGCAGTCCAAGGGACTCTCAAGAGTCTTCTTCAACACCACAGTTCAAAAGCATCAATTTTTCATTGCTCAGCTTTCTTCACAGTCCAACTCTCACATCCATACATGGCCACTGGAAAAACCATAGCCTTGATCAGACAGACCTTTGTTGGCAAAGTAATGTCTCTGCTTTTCAATATTACTCAGCCATAAAAAGGAACACATTTGAGTCCATTCCAATGAGGTTGATGAACCTAAAACCTATCATACAGATTGAAGTATGTCAGAAGGAGAACAATAAATATTGTATTCTAATGCATACATACAAAATCTACAAAAATGGTACTGAAGAATTTATTTACATGGCAAGAATGGAGAAAGAGACATAGAGAATAGACTTATGGACAAGAGAAGAGCAGAGGAAAGGGTGAACTGTATGGAAAGAATAAGAGAAACTTAGACTACCATGTGTAAAATAGATAATCAACAGGAATTTGTTCTATGGTTCGGGAAATTCAAACAATATTAAAAATAAGTTAGTTTAAGGTCTAGTAGTAAAGGAAAACACAATGATATGCTTTATTTTTAATATTAATCATTTTTATGTTTAAAATGAAAAAGACACATCTGAAACCGTAATCTTCACTAAATCGGGTTAATCCTAGGGTCATACGGTAATTCAATGTTAGTAAATCTAACAATAAAACATTATATTAAAAATACCCTGTATGCGAGACAGCAAGAGAGACACAGATGTATTGAACAGTCTTTTGGACTCTGTGGGAGAGGGTGAGGGAGGGATGATTTGGGAGAATGGCATTGAAACATGTAAATTATCATATGTGAAATGAATCACCAGTCCAGGTTTGATGCATGATACAAGATACTCAGGGCTGGTGCACTGGGTTGACCCAGAGGGATGGGATGGGAGGGAGGTGGGAGGGGGGTTCAGGATAGGGAACACATGTACACCCATGGCAGATTCAAGTCAATGTATGGCAAAACCAATACAATGTTGTAAAGTAAAATAAATAAATTAATTAAAAAAATAACAAAAATATGGTCAATCCCCATACACAACAAAACATGTAGTTGCTGAAATACTTCATTAAACTATGACTGATTCATGTTGATGTTTGACAGAAAGCAACAGAATTCTTTAAAGCAATTATCCTTCAATTAAAGAATAAATAGATCTAAAAAAAGGACAATTATTTTAAAAAGCACTCTCTCCTTTTCCTTGTCTCTCTCTAATCTCTCTCATTCAAACAATCATATATCTTAATTAAAATCTAGCATTAGTTTTAATGAAAACACAGTAGTCATATTTTCTTTAAAATTAGTCATTGATGACTCAGTGGTAAAGAATCTGCCTACCTGTGTAGGAGCCACAGGAGACGTGGGTTTGATCCCTGAGTTGGGAAGATTCTCTGGAGAAGGGAATGGCAATCCACTCCAATATTCTTGCCTGGAAAATCCCATGGACAAAGGAGCTTGGCATGTTCCCAGTGTTAAATACAACTGAGCATGCATACACAGCACATGCAGCACAAGCCTACTTTGCCTACCGTGCTTACTACAATTAAGCAATGTCCTAGAATCTAGATGTACTTGCCAACAAGACAAGAGAAAGAAACAAAAGGTATAAAACTTGAAGGAAATAAAATTATTATGACATAGAGATAAGATCATATATGTGAAAGACATAAGGAAAATAAATAGAATTTATAAGAAAGTTCAAAAAGCAGTAAGTTACCAAATTAACATGAACAAACTCTCTTGCATACTAAGAGTCAATTGAAAGAAAAGACAGCATCATCAATAACAGCAAAATGATAATATATTCAAAGTTAGGCTTGTCAAGGAATATTCAAAATCTATTAGAAGTGTATCCCTTCACCCTAGGAACATAAATAAATCTTGCATAAACAGAAAGATGCACTTTATTCTAAAAGAGACTTATTGTAAATATATCAAGAAGAACTATAAAAATAATGTGATGAAAGTTAGGAAAAGAGCCTTTTCCCCCCCACAAATAAAGGATGATCAAATACTGATGAAGGATAAAATAAGATAAAGAGTTCAAAAGATTTATTCTATTTGAAAATTAAGTGGTTATTGGTGAAGATAACTTCAGTGAGAACAATGTAGAAGTGGGAAAGATCAATTTTAGAATAGATAGAGGAAGGATAACTGAGGAAAATAACTCCAATACTTGTGGAAGGAGGAGAGAATCAAGAGTCAAGGTGGACAGGTGTCTTGTTATGTGAACTAAAGAAAAAAAAAATGGAAGGAGAATGAAAATATGAAAGCTCTTGATAGGTAGAGTTGAGGCATGAAAACCAACAAAATAAAAATTTTAGCAGGGGTAAGACCTGCATTTGGGATAAAAAACTAAGCTGTCTAAAAATGAGAGAGCTAAATGAGAAATTTATTGCTTTTACTTAATTGAAAACCCATGTGTGTTAGTTACTGGGAACAATTTTTCAGTTGCATTTGTAAATAAAAACCTATGTCCCAGTCAAATGTTAGGATGGATGGATTCCCTGTAATCTAACAAGCCATGCCACACTGGAACATCTGGGTCTAGCCTTAAAGCACTGCCCTTTACAAGGCTAAAAGTGAATGAACCTGGTCATTGGTAGTAAAGGCTGAAGGTTAGGCAAACTATGATTTAGGAACTTTGATTCAGAGAAGGGAACGTTTTGAAAGAGATGCCCAGGAAGCTGATTTTAATATTTGAAGAGTTGCACTGATTTCATATATACCCTTTCCCCACTTCTTAGTACAAAGGGGTATTTTATAAAGATTGAAGATATGTATATATTCTCATATATGTATATGAAAAAACAATGCAACTGTGGTCATGAAGTGGTGAGCTCCTGTTCACTGGGGGACTACTCCCAATTATCCTATATTTTCAGGAAAAATAAGAAATAGACTGTCATCCTGAAGTGAGAAGATTCCCACCGTGCCCCTCCCCATGTGGGGAACAAAAAAAAAAAAAAGAGAGAGAGAGAGAGAGTGAGAGAGAATAAAGCAAAATAAATCACTGAGTGGTTTCTATGTACCAGGATTTGTGCTCAGTGTTGAGTAGAATATAAGGTGGTAAATTTTAAGTCTTATAAAGAAAAAGCTTCTAATAATTATGCCTGTTGATAATTGAGCTTCCTGTTTTAAAAAGTGATGTGATCTCTATCACTTGAAATATTCCAAAGGGGAGCTGTGTCAGCATTTTTCAGATGTGCTTGAGAAATCATGTTTTAGGAAATGAATTATACAAAGTAGTATCTTAATTGCCATCTAGTGGGTTAAGGGACCCTATGCTTTGGGTGCTATTATTGGGCAATATACATGAACTGGGTCTCTACGAACTCTTCATGGACTTCTCCCTCCTGTCCATCTTTTCCTGTTTCATTGCATCAGAATATGAATTACTGCTCCCAATATTCATCTTTTTATGGTTAACTAGAAGTTGTATGGTCCCTAATTCTTCCTTGTTCTCTTTAATCCCCACCCCTTCTCAGCTAAATATTTGTCTTCTGGTTTCTTTTTCTCCACTGGCACAGGCTTAGCATGTCTCTGCAATGTTGACAGATGAAGTGAAGAAGAAGTTACATGGTGTTGAGTTGTTAGCTTATAATTTAACTATTTAACATATATGTATTGATCACCCTTGGCTGTACAGCCATCTTATTGGCAACCCTAGAGTTCAGTAACAATATTCACTCTCCTTCATATTTCCTCTGCTCTGGTATGCATAGATAGTTATACTCACACTTTCCAAGTTATACCTTTTGTTTGTCTTCCATATCATCACTAGCAATCAGAGCCTTTTATTTTGAGTTGAAAATGAAAACTTCTGCTATTTTAGGACAACAGAGTTCTATTGCTGTTAAGTGTGTAATTTTATGAAAGCCAATTCTGGTATACTTAGCTTTCTCTCGTATTTTAGACAAAACAAAAAAAAATCCTCACAAGTTAGCTTTGTTACTTTTTTTTTTTCTATCAGTTAACATATACATGTTTTCACTCAATAAATATTCAAGCAATGCCAGACTCTATTCTAATTGTTATAGAAGAAACAGTGAACAAAACACCTGCCCTCATGGAACTTTTATTGCAATAAAATTATATTTTATGGAAAAAATTCTGAGATCATATTTAAATTTAAAAGGATAAACCATATGAAATATTTATCTGTATTATGTTTATGTTTGTATATACATAGATATATATACCTATAGCCATCTATAGGTGAGGAAAGGGGTGTTTGTGTGTGTGTGTGAGTGTGTGTTTGTGTGTGTGTTGCCTATAAGGTTTGAGAAATTAACTCTAGGTCAGTTGAAGAGTGTGTTTTCTGTTAAGAATATGGAAACAGAGAAGAGGAGAAATACAAGAAGGAAGGCATATTGAGTACGCTTTATGTAACTCTTCCTCATCACAAAGTAGTGAAAGATATTACTAAGTCTCCCGGAGGAGTTATTTTCATTCAAACTCCACCTAGGCTTTGAGTCTTGATATAGAGGAAGAGAGAGATAGATAGAATCAGAAAATATCTGTGGTGAAGACTGGGTAGTAGAAGCGAGAACATGGTACCATATAAAGCATTTCCCAACTGGAAAAATCCATTTGCTTTCTCCTTGTCTAATTTTGAAAATTTCCTGTTTAGATATTCTTGAAACAAGGCATGGAGAAAAGAAATGGCTGGTCCCCAAGAGCAACCATACATCTGAGTTCTGCTTTAGGAAGAGGTAGAGGTCGTGCAGGACAGAATGGTTAGCTTGGGCCAAGTGTACTCAGATCTCTGTCAGAAATCACAGCTGCAATTCTAGGCTGCAGAGACTAAGAAATTCTCTAATAGAATTCACAAGGTCCCTGGATGTAAATGGGTTAACTATTATATCTTCATTTTTACTAACTTTTAACTAAAGCTTAGCACTTCCTTCTACCATGAATGTAGGAAAGAAATCACATTAGGATTAGCAGAATTTATGGACATCATCAGTAGAAATCACATATATCTTTATACCACATCACAGTTGCTGCAGCTGTCTACAAATCATGTTTGTGCTCTTCATTACTTTGAGATTATGGTGGCTATTAGACCCACACTAGACCTTGTTATTGAATATGTTAATAAAAACATATATGATCTTATAGGACAATTTTTCCCTTAATTGGATAACTGTCTCAATAAAACAAGTTTCTTTTGAAATTTAGCCATTTTGCTTTTGTATTTAAAAGCTTTATTCTAAGGAGGGATTTACAGGCTTCCTCAGACTGCCAAAAGACTACATGGCACAGAAAAATTAAGATTCCTGGAATAGAGAGAGGAAGTTACTATTAGAAACACCTGGACCAAAGAATGTTCTACACTCTGTTGGGTGATATTATTATTTTGTTAAATATTTTATTCTAAGATATTTGCTCTACAGGATTGTCCTGGCTTCTGCCATGCGTCAACATGGGTCAGTCACAGGTGTACACACGTCCCCTCCCTCCTGAGCCTCCCTCCCACCTCCCACCCATCCCACCCCTCTAGGTTGTCACAAAGCACGGGGTGGAGCTTCCTGTGTCACAGAGATTCCCACTGGATATCTATTTTACATATGGTAATGCATGAGCTTCCATGACACTCTTTCAAGGCGTCCTGCCCTCTCCCTCCGAAGTAAGTCAGAAAGAGAAAGGCAAATATTGTATATTAACGTGTATGGAATCTAGAAAGATGGTGCTGATGAAACTATTTGCAGGGCAGCAATGGAGACCCAGACATGAGGGCTTCCCTTTTAACTCAGTTGGTAAAGAATCTGCCTGCAACACAGGAGACCTGGGTTGGGAAGATCCCCTGGAGGAGGACAGGGCAACCCACTCCAGTATTCTTGCCTGGAGAATCCCATGGACAGACGAGCCTGGTGTTGCAGAGGTGGATACAACTGAGTGACTAAGCACAGCACAGTGTCCAACACAGCGATTCATAATTTTAAAAGTTATACTTCATTTATAGTTATTATAAAATATTGATTATATTATATGTGTTGTACAATGTATCCCTGTAGCTTATCTATTTTATACATAGTAGTTTGTACCTCTACCCCATGTTGCCTTTCCCTTCTACTTTCTCCCCATCGTTTGTTTTCTATATCTGTTAATCTATTTCTTTTTTGTTATATTCACTAGTTTGTATTATTTTTTTAGATTTCACATAGAGGTGACATTGTATAGTGTTTGTCTTTCTCTGATTTCACCTCTATGTGAAATCTAAAAAAATGAAACTATTGAATATAACAGAATTTTATAAGCATTTTTACATTGTACAGTATTTGTCTGACATTTCATTTAGCATAATACCCTCCAAGTACATCCATGTTTTTGCAAAGAGCAAAACTTCATTCTTTTACACATTCATTCTTAAGGGTTTCAAACTTTTAAAAACTAGTTTTAGACAAAACTAAAGGTATACTTCTACTAAACACTTTGAGAAAAGGACTAGCTTTCCAGAGCATCCATGCTATAGAAACAATACAAGGTTGATCAAGATAAGAGGCAAGATTAGGCCATGATGTGTTGAGTGGTAGTCAAAGGGTAGCACAATATGAAAAGAGTTTGTGTCCTACCATCAAATAAAGTTAGTTTAGTATTTAAAGGCAAAGGAAGTAAAAGCAGAAAAGAGGGGCCTATAACTCAAAGGGTTTCTGAACTAAATTAATG